>NC_073703.1:39435655-39789405 GCF_023634085.1 Falco cherrug | reverse complement strand
GCTCATCTTGGCTGCAATTATCATTATGGCTGAACCACCAGCACTGGAAATAAGAGTCTGGCCCTTGAGAATAGAAGGCTATAGCCTCTAGCATGTTGTTCCAGTCCACTGCTGTCTTAACAAGACAGCGTTAGTTTTAGCATAAAATCCATATTTCTAACCTTATGGAGGGGCGAGGTGGGTTCTGTTTTCTTTTTCCTTTTACCAAAACCATCAAGCAGCCTGTCACAAAGTTCATGAAATTAAATGGTGTTTTCCTGTTGCCTTTTTGCCTCTGCATCTGTGTCGTTTACCTGTATCCTGTGAAGGGTGTGACTCACTCTGTGACAGCAAGAAGTACTGAGAGAATAAACCTATCCTGAGAATAATCTGAATAATTTATTATTTCAATGAGATTTTGTGAGGTAAAACGATGGATCCAGTACAGCCCCCTTCTGAGTTTTAAACATTGTTTCTTCGAAGGCATAAATTCGCTTTGCAAAGGTTTCTTGACCTACTGTAGATGGTATTCCTACTTATGCTACGCTGTGACAAAACCTAAAGAGGGAGTCAGATGTGTGCTCTACAGTACTTGAGAATTTAAGTTAAATCTGTAATTTTCCCCCCTGCATTTCCTCAGAGAAATTAGCTATTCTATTCACTGCATAAATTTTCAGGTTTTGCTAGCACGACACTCAGGGTGTTGAATTTTTTATGACAAAAATGCTGTAATAATTGTTGAACAGATGTAAGTGTTGGAGAGTGGGCTCTGGCAGACCTCATGAAACCTCTATTAGCAATTTAACCCTGTCATTACTTGAATGAAATGGAAGTGGAAAAGGACTGAGTTTTGAAGTGTTTCATTCAGACAATCACAAGGGGTTCCCAGGTGGGGCTAAATGACCTTTAATTAGACCTATTCCTAATGAAAGCAGAGACTAAAAAATATGTTAATGAGCAGTAACTTTATACTATAGCAGTATTAGGAGTTTTGACTGTGATGTGTGGAGCTAAGAATAATTCTGGATGGAGATATCCCTGTCCAGTGATCTGTGCTGTCTGAAATGTTCATAGGACCTAATCCTCCAATTTTAGGTCAATCACTGTAATACTCCCCCTGTTCATTATGGCTGAATTAGCAAATGATGACAAGACAAAAAATTTATGTCCAAGAAACTAGAGGAGCTTTAGATTTTTCCACACCTGCCATATAAATAAATGGCTTTTGAAACCTGCAAGGCAACATTTAGCAGTTACACCTTAAAAAAAAAAAAAAAAAAAAAAAAGGGGGGGGGGGGCACATTTATGGAAATACCCTTGATTTTTCTGCCTAAAAAGAGAGATGTCATTAGGGATTGCCCAGGAACTTTGTTGCAGATGCTTCTGAATCAAAGAAGGGAATTAAAAGAAAATAGCATCCCATCAGTAGCGTAGTCTCAGAGTAGGGCTTGTGGGCACTCCAGAGTAACTGAGGTAACTGCCTGTGGTACCTACTCTACAGACAGATGATGTCAAAAGACAGCATTTTTCTGTAGCTTTGTACCTGAAGCAGAGATTTTGTGTATTTGTGTGTGGAAATACAGATACGCACAGACACACGCTTATACAAATATCCACATAAACACACCCATTCCTAAAAATATGGCTGTATTTAAAGCTAGTGTTGGTAAAGAAGCCTTATCTTGAAATAATAACTTATATTTGATAGAAGATAGTAACTAGTAAATTATTACCTATTACTATTACTAGAACCAAATTGTCTGTGTGCTTGGTGGGGAGAGTCAGACATGTACAACTGCACCACACATGGGCAATGTGAAAATATAACATTGTTTTGAGATATTTTGTGATATGCATGTATTATGAATTTTTCAAGGTAGTGGGTAGTTTTGGTGTAGTGAATCCCACTTTGCTATCACAATTTCAGTTAGGAAAGGAGCTTAGCAAAAGAAATAATATGTTAGGATCTAGAACAGAAGTAAAGATGCAGAAGCCTATTCTGAGTGATGTTATCTATCTCAGGAGTTTACTTGCTTTTGGCTTGAGTGTACAAAAGGCTAAAACTTATTTGGGTTTTTTTTCTGTGTGTTAACATATATAAAATCTATGTATGTGCCTGCTCCATCTGCTTTTGTTTTACATGCCCCTGTGGTGCTTAGTGAGGCATGGGGAACTTTAGTGCAGTGGCTCAGAAGTTTTGTGGATAAAACCAGGCAAATTATATTCTGGCTCTAATTTATGGCACACACGATAACATGTATCTAATAGGGCAAGTTACTTAAAAAAAAAACCAACAAACCCCAAACACAACAACAACAACAAAAAAACCACAAAAAACACACCACCACATAAATTTGTCCAAATCTGTGTATGTATGAGATTTGCTAACTGCAGTTCTCTGGAATGGTACTATTTTCAAAGGCTGGAAGGATGTTTGAATGCCTGGCTTTTTCTTTATACACGTTTACCCAACCATTTACATTAGTGAGTATAAACAGAGGTATTTCTGGTGCATCTACATTTTCAGGAACATATTAAAACATCTGTAGGTGGACTGCTTCAGAAACATGCTTTCACAGCCCTTCCCTGTGTGCAACTTATTTGCAACCTGGCATTTTTTCTGCTTCTTTTTGTTGTTCATTCCTATGCTGTGTTCTTAGAGCCTTATAAGTAAAACAATCTTAAACAGGAAACAATGTCCAGTAGAAGTGCAGCAGAAAGATAACAGTCTAGAGAAAATGTCACTGGTGGATTTGATTATGTGTTCAACTTACCTGCTGCCTATTACCTACATAGATATAGCGACTCAAAGAGTTTGTTTTGAATGATTTATTGGAGAGATACTGTTCTCATCCCCAGAACACAGCATTTATAGTTACAGTTTCATTTCAGATTTAATGAAAGAATTGGTGTACTTTGTAAGGTGCTCAAAGTGGTGGCCGTCCATAGGGTGTCACACTGTAAAGCTGATGTGATGCCATAATTTATGAAAGAACACATGCAAAAATTGCTCCAAGTTGAAATCCCCTCCCCCAAAACAAAACCCAAACCACAAAATGTGAATTCTGACATTGCAAGATATCTCATGGCTTTTGCAAATTTGGATGATCAGGTCTTCTTAGAAAGGGCTCATTTGTTTTGTTATCAATTTGTCAGTCAGTATTGATACCTGTTCTTATTTCCCAAGCTTTGAGGAAGCTCTTTCTCTCACCTAGATTCCTAGAGAGACCCTTTGCACATATTATGGCTATTTACGTGATTTGTTTAAACAGGAAGAATATTTAGGAAAGCATGAGATGTTTACAGCTGTCTAGCTTGGAAGAAGTTGGATACCTGAAGAATGGACTTGCAGGTTTGAATCCATAGCTTCTAAATATGAAAATTCTTTCCTCTGATTTCTTGGCCCAGGCATACTTTAGCAACATGGTGGAAGTGCATCAGGCATTGAGCTAAAATTACAGTGTCACTTACAGTACATTCCAGCCATGTAAAAAATGAAATCTTGTCTTCAGTAACTATCCCATATCAGTAACTGTCCTGTAGAACTGGCAGCATGGAAGCCTATGTACAAATGTTTTTATTGCTTAGCACTGCACTAGAAGAGTTAAGAAAAGGTAACTTTACAGATGTATTTTAATTCTTCTTGTTGTCAATAATCAAACAATGTATATTGATAAGAAAGAGCTCATATTATTATCTGTATTGAGGTCATTTTAAGTTCACAGCTGGAAACTGAAAAACCAGAAAAAAGCTGGTGAGCAAACATACTTGCCACTGTGGCAAGGGCTGTATAAAGACACTAGAGAGCAGATGCTGTTGTATGAGCTTATGATGTGAACAGATGAAGAAAGACTTGGTTTTGCTCAAAACAACAGTGCCGTGCAGGTGCAAAGCCAAAACTCTACCCTCATGCTTCCTAAAGAGGCTTCCAGGTCATTTCTGTTCCCTCAAGTATAGTAGTGCACTTGGAGACCTGGATGCCAAAGCAGCTTGTTTGTGCTCTAGAAATTAACCTTTAGTTAACAGCAGTGATGGGCAGCGTACTCTCTGTAAGGAAGGGTGTAGGAATGTGCTACAAGAACAGGGAACAATTAATGAGCTGGAGACCTTTTGCCAGTGACACTGAAACCTGGACACTTCCTAAGCAGCTGAAAGGACTGCAGGTGCGAGTTGACCATCAAGCACTCTCAGTAGCAAAATCCTGTATCTCATGTGCTCACAAGCTGGAAGCTAAAGTGAAGCAGCCCTTTTCCTTTTCTGAAAAGCCTGTGTGCCCCTTGCTTGAAGACTGAAGGAAGGGAAATATAGCATAATGTGTCCCTGAGACCAGGTCATTACAAAGCTGTAGATTAGAAACTGTAAAAATAAGAGTCCTAACGAAATGGCACTTAAGTTAATGAAAACTAGAAGACTCTTGTCATAAGTCAGAGAATTAATCTACAGAAAAAGTTCAAACTTCATTTTAATCATGTCATCTGCTTATAAGGGTTGACTGAGTGGTTAATACAGAAAAAGAATATATTCCCAGAATTTCAGTTGTAATTCAGTCCAGCCTAACTGGAAAGTGGTTTGCATTTTGAAAAAGTTTAGTTACAGATTTTCAGTGTTTATCTTTGTGCTACAGGAACTAAATCAAAGTAGGTTTCTTACATGTAAAAACCAAGGAGGAAAAAAAGACCCAAGTAGTTGAAGACAAAGCTCAGGCCTCAAAGAATGTTGCCAGTAAAGTCATATACACAACTGAAGCATGGCGTGGGGAAAATCCCAAGATCAAACCCTTTTTCCTGAGACCTTTGGCTCAGTACTCAAGTACGAGACCCATTGTCAAACACAACATTTGCATTGCTCTTTGTGCTGGTATGGTCAAAGAAAAGGGCATGTAAGTAAAATTCATTGGTATTTTTGTTTGGGGGTCTAGGTTTTACCTATTTCTTTTTCTTCCCTGTGGTGAGTTTACCATCTCTTTTCTTTGCTGTGATATGATGGCTTTGTTAATTATGATCTTGAACTTTGTTCTTCCATTGCTTCTTGCCAGTCACGCACTGACTTTTTCTTTGGAAAAAACACCTCAGTTGATATGAGCACAAGGGCAAAAAAAAAAGCCAATTTTTCTTCAGTGTATGTGAATTGTGCCTTACCTAAGCTCAGTATAAATCTCCGGTCAGTTGTACTATGTGTAAAGCTCTCTTTATACTGTTGGAGCATGTCTGCATTAGAAGTTTATATTGCTGTAGTTACAACAGCGTAACTTCACTGGTGCAGGAGTCAGTGTAATTAACGCAGGGGGAACAACAGCCCTATTGGCTTTATTCATAATGAAGACTAAAGATGGAGCTTTCAAAAGTGCTGAAGTGACTTACAAGTGCGACTTTCATTGTATTGAAGGTCACGGAATCATTAATCACCCTTAAACAATGACTACACAAGGAGATTTTATCCCCACTAGCCAGAGTACTGTAGTCATATGGCTATGTAGATCCATGGTTTCAGCTAAGAAACTCTATCAAAAGTTATTTTTATGAGATGTATCTAAATAACATAGGCATCCATATTGCAGCAGTTGCACCCCTTGAACTGAAACATCGCAACCCTCCCTGTGAACAAGCACTAGGGGATTTTGATATTCCCGCACCTTGACATTGTTGTTCCTTCTGCTAAACAGGGGTTTAGATCTGTTCACATTTTGTTGGGTTGTTTTTGTTTTTTTTTTGACAGAGCTGAGGGAAGAACCTATAAACCACTGGTGTCTGAAAGAAGATCTGAAATCACCCAGCTTACCGGTTTCCTCTACAGACTGACATGCAGTTGGTCAGCTCTGTCCTCATCAGCAAATGTCACTCAAGTTACAGGGAATCCATGTCAGGTTTCAAGGAAAGGGAGAGCTTTTCCAAGAAGATAACTTTATTTCTACAGGTTACTGTATTTCTGCTAGCAGTGCTAGAAAAGCAAGATTATGGTGTGTGCGTATTTAATACAAAAAGTAGATTTGCTGATATAACTGTTATTTGCACTGTTTATATTCAAATGTCCTTTAAAAAAAGGCATCATCAAAATTTACGGATAGTAAGAGTGTGCAAATCAGAACACTTATCTTCTTTTTATAGACTAAAATCAAATTATTCCTCACATTTTTCTCAGTTACAGAATATTAGAATGCAGTGTGTGTAAATTACTTGGTTTTTTGAGAAAGGTATATTCCAAACCCAAAATTGAATACCACATCAAGACTTTTTAATGTTTTTAAAAATTCTCAGCAATTATTACTTGTCCTACTGTATCAACCTAGTATCATTCCTCAACCTACCCATGGGTTTGGAGAGTAGCTCACATCACAATCAGATTCTTAATTAATTACCTTGTAGCTGGCTATCTTAAAAATACAGGTCAAAAACCGGTATGTTAACCTTTTATTTTTTTTTAACCTAATAAAATAACCAACTTGTTTTGTGACCTGTAATTCTGAATCTGATTGAGTTTTCAATATACTGTAATTCACAGATTTTCTCCCCTCTAGCACTAGGTTTGTATCTGTCACATGGTTTTCAGTGTTCCTAATGAGCTGTTAACAAGCTGTCAATTACCTATGCAAATGAGGCAAGCAGAAATGGAGGGGTTGCTATACCTAGAGTTAAAGTGTGCTACCTCGGATTGTTACGAAATAAATCATTTCAGTTTTAATAGCTGTCTGTACCCATGTGGCTTGTGTCATGTAGGCACTTTTTCATTATATTATTTACCCAGCAATAAAATGCTGCAGGGGACTTTGGGGGTGATTAAAAAGTTGAGGGGGAGGGGAACTCGTACAAGCAACTTCATTCTTTCCTGGTTTGCACATTCTGCTCTTCTTGGGTCAGGCTACAAGGCTGCAAGCTGTCAGGTGCCCTTAGCCCTGCTGAAATCAATGACAATTCCAGAGTTTAGGCCCGATCCTGCCAGAATATTTAACAAGTGTCCTTTGCAATGGAGTCTCACAAGCGCGCAAAGCTAAAGGGAAGATCTAGGAGTTGAAATCTTGAATTTTGGAGAGAAGGGTATGTTTTTTTAGATGTATTCTCAGCCTTCTAAAAGCTTTCTGCAGAAAGGTCTGGCAGGAGAAATCTTGTGCTTTTAGCTGTGTTATCCTGTAAGGAATTCTTTCCCCCTTGCTAAAGTCCATGAAATTTTGCCTTTAAATTCTCTTTCCTTTTGCTTTAGCTTGCAATTGATGCTTACTGTAAAACATTTTGTGATACTTTTTATGAAGAATGTTATATAAAATGAAATTGCATTGTATTTATGACCAGCACTATAATAACGGCCTATCAGTGTTTCCATTATAAGCTCCTATTGTTGAGGGCTTTAAAACTCACCCATAAAAACCCACTCAGGACTGCAGCACGGTCTACAAAGGATAAACAAACCCCTATAGCTATTTTTAAGTTAGAATAAGTGAAATCAAGAATGGAAATTAGGCTTTTAGAGGTTTCCTCTCATTTTGGTATGCGCATGTGTGTATATATATAATTACATTTTAAAAGATGGGTTAGAAGCATGGTTTCTATTATTTAAGAAAGTGTTACCAAAAAGCACCTAAAAAAATTAACAGATTGCATTGTTTTGCTCCAGCCCATACCTAATTAAATATGCTAAATCTTCAGGCAGGATCAGGCTTAAACTCCCAAATTGTCATTGATTTCAACAAGGCGAAGGGCAGCTGAAAGCTGGTAGCCCCAACCCAAGAAGAGCGTAAGGTGCAACCCAGGAAAGAACGAAGTTGCTTGTGCAATTTCCCGTCTCCCCTCAACTTTTTAATCACTCCCAAAGTCCCCCTGCAGCATTTCATTGCTGGGCAATTTGCACACTCAGCTAACTCAGCTGAAAGGTCATTGGCATACATACTTTTCCTCTGTCTTTAGGTCCATTATGTTTAAGATTCAGGGACCTGAAATTGTGCACGCTGAAGCCAGGAGGCCTGGGGTGAAGTAAAGAGAAGTGTTCTGGTAGGAAGCCAGAAGAAGAGGAATTTGAGAGATACAACAACATGAAAACCAGGAAATAGAAATTAATTAAATAAAAATCAAGAATGCCTTTTCAGATGGGCGAAACCCCAAAGAAACAGTCAGTGGGGGAATTAGTAGGCTAAATCTTTCACTGATCAATCCTGATGGAAGCTTTCTGGTCAAAATGTCAGTGGTAACTTTATTTTCTGCTGGTATGTACAATAATCCTTTTGTTCCATCTGCAAACACTAGGGGGTAAATTTTTAGCGTGATGCTTAGGGATTTAGCTGTAGGACTCCCATTAACGATAATGGGAATCATGTAGCTTGAGCACTCTGCATCGTGCTGAATATTTACCCCTCAGTTCAGAGCACTCTCTCGTTGAATTTTTAATTATATTTACAGATAAATTCCATAACCAAATATCATCAGCTCTCAAGCAGATTGTTTTATTAAAAGGTGCAGATTTCCAACTTCATTTTGAGCTGCAACCTACAGTGATTGGTTTAGCAGCTGAGTAATTTTTTTAAGTGTCTATTTAATAATGCTTGATTTGTCAGCTTCAGAGCGTTTGGGAGACAATAAATATTAGAAGCATCCCACCCTGCATGCATACGCCAGAGAAATGCAAAACGTGAATATTCTACCTTGTACCGAGCTTTCAAAAGGTGTATCACGATACAGCTTCTCTACAAGCTCTTTCTGGGAAATACTACTTCTGCATAAATCTGTGGTTAAAATCAGTAGTGGTATACAAACACACAGCACTAATATGACATAAGCGGTATAGTTTTATTTGCATTTGTGAAGATAAATAATAGCAGTCAAAAAAGTTAGGAGATTTGCCCAAGGCCAAAGTGTTTCATGTAAGAAAGGATATTAGAATTGGAGGATCCCTCACTTCTGTGCTCTATAACCTAGACTTACACCAAAATCTAACACCGGTATAAGCAGATATAGAAGAGGTGGTATGCATACTGATCTGCTTAGCTCCTCCCCAAGGCATACTTCCAGTTGCTTTTGCAGCTTTTAATTCTTGAAGTAACTACAACCAGCTCTGCTGTGACCCTGTTGAAGTGACCTGCAAAGTAAGAATGATTCTGCTGTTTTAATTCATGTTTGTCTAGCTGTGATGGTAGAGATACTCTTTGTTTTAAGATAGAGATTAATTTCTTTTCCCAGGTGTTTCATAAAAGAGACTTAAAGGCTGCTCAGCTAGTCATGGAGATCTTGGTGTGGTTATTTTTCTGGTGCAGCTATTCTAGGGGTCCCCATGCTAGTCCTCAGCTACTGTCAGCAGAGATGTTATGAATAAGAACACAAATTGTAACAACTTTTTAGTGCAACTCATGACTGATATATTTCACATGTCACTTTGGCTTACACTAGAGGACTAGACTGATAGGGAGAAATCCTGAAATAAATAAATAAATAAAAAACCCACACAAAGGTGTTTTGCCTGAGCCTTGTTGCCCCCTTCAGTTTTTTCGCATATGATGACTAATTGTCCTCAGTTGAAACAGCTGTTTCAAAGTGTGTGCCGATAAAAGCTTGTCTGCACAGGACGTTGCCTTTGAAGATATTTGGTACTTTGTAAATGGACCCAACAAATCTATAAACTTAAAGTTTCTGCATCAATCAATGCACAGTAACTGCCCTCACGCGAAAGTGTATGCCTTGGCTCCTTAGGAAGTGCGATGTTTTCTGTGAGGGGAATAACTGCATTCGAGCACCTGACTTGAGAGCAGAGACCCTCCCAGGGTATGCTGATACTTAATCCATTCAATATATGCTACAACCACCAAAGTTCAGATAAAATGCATGCTGCCTCCTCACCCTTTGCAGTAACCTACCAGCGTGTGAAGCTGCGATGCAGCACCTCCGCGTGCTCCCACAGCTGGGATTTGCAGTCCCACGTTCCCTCCCCACCAGAGCGGGACTGATGGAGTATCCATTTGACTTTGGTAGAACATAACTGAACACCCACCTTCATTCATGGCAGCAGTCTTGAATCAGGATTGATTCCTTCTCAAAGTCAGTGGAAATCCCCATTATGGTTGATAGCCTGAGATCAAACCAGAATATTCTTTGGGGAAAAAAAAAATGAATAGTGATCAGTCTCTCTTCCCAATGTTGGTGATTGACAGTACAAGACAATGGGAGAACCTCCACAATATTTTCCTCAAGAAAACTTATTTTTCGTATGCTAATCTTGTATCTGAATATATACCCTAATCCTAGTATTCATATCTCTGCCCTCCGTAATCATGAGCCCATCTCTAATGTTTCTTTTGTTCAGAAAAGGTAAACTCTTCTCACTTTTCAGTAGCAGATTACACAAAGGGAACTTTATGGTATATATTACACTCACAAAGCAGTTTTCTCCATCTTGCAATCACTTTAAAGAAAAAAAAAAAAAAAACAACTTTCTTCTTATCTCATCTTCCTTCCTGCATGAATGTCTGAGATAATCAATGAAGTTCCTGTGTAGAGAATAAATTGAGCTCGAATGGCTCCTCTTAAACTGTACAATCAAAGAAAGTGGAGGGTTTTGCTGATGATTTTGATATTCAGTTTAACTTTCTTCACCAGGCTGTCAGCTCAGTGAAAGTGAGGTCAATCTGACCACACTCTTCCTAAAGGATCCTCTTCAGAACCATCTACTTGAGTATACATCTCCTGACAAATCAATGGCAGAATCGAGAGGTATGTACTTCGCCCAGAAACCTGGGGGCTGATTGTCCATCTTACGCAGCCGTTTCGGTGAGTGCAGCATGGGCGCAAGTCAGTACCTGATAACAATAGTAATGTTTAGCATATGTATCCCGGTGATGTAAATGCCTGCCTGAAGGTGCAGGACAACAGAGATGCAGACCTCTGTCCTACAATGTAGAGAGATTCAGATGATGGGAAGTATGTGGGGATATGGGTGCACATGTGCACACACACACACACACACACAACTGTTTCTGTGAAAGGGTGGTAAATGAGTGACACTCGTAAACTAAGATTCTGGAGTTGCTGATTCAGAAATCTGAGTTTTTTACAGGGCAGATATTGGGAGGGAAAAAACTAAGCAAAATATAGGAGCTTGCAGAGGCCAAGAAACCTGCCTTTCCCTCTTTCAATGTGATTTTGCATTTCTTGGCCAGGAACACTTGCTGCGAGATCTGGGGTAGGGGTTGTTGTGCTCCTGAGAAGTTATAGAATGGTGGGGCTGCTGCACAAGAGCAACACAAGTAAGTGTAATGAACGTGACAAAATCCCCCCCAAACATCCTTTTGCTAAATTATCCAGATCCAGACAAATTTCTCAGGAGCGATCAACAGTTTTTTGAACCAATTTGGATCTGTCTCTAGGGTTACTACCCTCAGACATTTACCAGCGTGGGACTTTCCTGCTCAAGATGAGAAGGGAGCAAGGAGGTGAGAAGAGAGAGTAGGAACAAAACTCAAGGGCAGAGATCTGGAGTGCTAGAAAACTGGTTAGCTTGAGAGTTCCTTAAAATTCACACCTGGTGTCACTGAATCTGTGCCTTGCACTTGGGCCTGAGAGGTTTCATTGGTGAATCAGTTTCACCTGATCATGGACAAACCCCCATCACTCATCCTCCGCCTTTCCTCCCATAGGTTCTCTTCTGATCTTGTCTGCATCCTGATGTGAAATGAAGTGGTATGTATGAGAAAAAGGGTATTACATCCTGGGTAATATCCATTATGTTGCTCTCTATTAGCTCTCAGTTCTTGGGAGTGCATTACTGCATTACTTCTTTTGTGCCAATGCTATTCCATCGAGGCCAGTGCTGGCTTACTCAGTTGTATCAATGATTTCTTCTAAGGTGGCCTAGACAATATGTTGTAATATATATTATACTATGTGATTTTTAAATCAGCCTTCAAATGTATTCTAAAAATTTTGCAGCTCTTCAGCCAAATCCTGCTGTCCATCATGTGTAATGATGATTGCTGATTAGCAGAAAACAAATATAGAGGTGATTTTTAGACACATAAAAAAAGATCAGCTGAGTGAAGACAATCCTTTAGGAAGCTTAGGAATGAGAATTCTGCTTTGACCCGTATTGTAGAAAGCTTTTCATTTGTCTTGTAAAAGAAGAAACAAAATACATTAAATAATTTTGGAATTGTATATGGTACAATACAAAAGTGTCAAAAAGTTAAATATGAATTGAGACATATTTTCACTTATTCTGAATTACAATTGTATTCAGATAATTTTTTCAGCTGCATAAATGAACTAAAGTTTATTCCCTCAATTTTAAGAGCATTTAAATAATGCTACTTTTCTGTTTTGTGAATGCATTTTTAGACAACTAAGATCACATTTCTATTCTGGAAATGTTACAATATTTTAAAATAATTTTGATATGTAGAAACATTTAAAAGCTTTTTTTATAAAAAGATTTCTTACCATGCTTATGTTCTTCCCAGGAGAAGTTGTCATTACTGCAATGCTTTTAATATTCCTTTGTATCCCATATTAGCAGTGAATGATGCTAACATACAATTGTTTTTCTTAGCAATGTATATTGTATAGTCAAACTTTCTGTGAATGGTGATTGATATTCATTAACCCCAAAAGTCTTTAGCCTAATGCGCGGTGCAGCGTGATGCAGACTGTGTATGTAGCCAACCTGTCACAAGTAGAGAGGGCAAAGCTGCTGTGTTCCTCAGTACAACTTAGAAAGAATTGCAGTAATCGGCTCCACTTGCACCATTTACAGCTGCCTGGGGGTTGCTCTGGTTTGTGCTAGATAACCTAGAGCATGTACTGTGGGCAAAACTATATCACATTATATATTCCCACAGAGAAAAGTGCTGCCAGCACCCTGTGGGGCAGGAGTGCTGTCCCAGCAGAGGGTGCCTTCTCTGGATTGCCTTACGCGTGCTCCATGCACGTAGGCAATGCAAGGGGCAGGCACAGGAGAGGCGGTATTTCTGAGTGGCCATGTTAAACGAGGCCAAACTGAGGATATGCAAGACTCAGGCATGATTCCCTGTTGCCAGCCGTGCTCCATCCCTCAAACCTGAGCAGGCGATGTTTAGGAAGCTCCCTGCAGTCAGGGAGTCCTGACCTCTCTCTCACTATGACCACTCAGCTGGCCCAGATTTTTTTTTTTTTTTTTTTTTTTTTTTTTTTTGGTGTGTGTGTGTTGGGGACACATTTCTACCCAAAGGTAGGGCCCCACCTGCCTTCTCACCCCAGATTTTCAGTGTTTCATTGTATACTGGCCAAACGATGCTGCCTGTTTATCTGAGAGATGAAGTTTAAGAATAGAAGTATGTGCAAGACAAAAGAGAGGAGAGGGGTGGAAGGAGACAGTACTGATGCTGGTAGGGGTAGGTGAAGAGCAGGAGGGCTGCAGGATGTTGATCAGAAGGACCAATCTGGAAGGCACGTAAATCCATTTAACAGCTTGAAAACGGGTAGCCACATTAAAGGAAGTGGAAATAAAGTCAATTAGAGGCAAGAGGCATTAGTTGGGAGTGTCAGCTGGTGAACGGTGCCTAATTTGATATAGTCTAATCACATAGTTTGGCTATTTGATTACCAAATTGAGATCCAAACACTGCTCCTTCCAAGCAATCACTTCAGAAAAGAGGGTAGCTGGAATCGTCATGAGATCTGATCCATTCCTTAATTTAAATTAATTTTAAATAGCTGTAACACATGGGATGTAAAACCCAAGAAGCAAATAGTTGCTGAGACATGTGAAACATGGCTTTTCAGGGAAGCTGAGGCCACAGGGATAAGGACTGGGAGTTGGGCTAACCTGTGAATGTGCATGTGGAGTTTCACACACGTGTGCACTGGGAATAAGCCTGTAGAGACACTTCCCTGGCTGCTGTGCTCTTACTCTCTTACTCTCTATTGATAGTTACTCCTGTTCAGATGAAATGGGTCAAGAATGCCAGGAATCAGCTCACTTCCCAGTGATTATCCAGTGGAGATGAATTAGACACACATCCGAGGGTTGTATGTACCTTGTACACCTTCATAAGAGCACGGGCAACCTCTCTAGTGCTGTTTACTATCTAGCATTAACAGAAATGGATAGCTAGGGGAAAAGCAGAGGAAACAGGAGACTTATAAAGTGATTTTTTTTTTCCTGACAATCAATGGTTTAGCAATTTCCTGAATCAGAGGTTACATCCAGACTTAAGAAGCTATCCTCTGTGAATTTGTCCAGTCTCTTTAAATCTGTAAGTATTTTTGGCCTCTTATACTGCAGCAGAAAATGTGCACAATTATATGCTCTGAGGAAAAAATGGCTTCCTCTTGTAAATGTGGTGCTTGCTCATTTCATTGGGTGCTCCTTCCTTCTGACACTGTGGGAAGAGTACCAACTATATTCTGGGCTGCATCAAAAGAAGCATGAACAGTAGGTCGAGGGAGGTGATTCTCCCTCTCTACTTTGCTCTTGTGAGATCCTACCTGTGGAGTGCTGCATCCAGCTCTGGGGCCCCCAGCATGGAGGAAGTCCAGAGGAGGGCCATGAAGATAACCAGAGGGCTGGAGTGCCTCTCCTATGAAGACAGGCTGAGAAAGTTGGGGTTGTTCAGGCTGGAGAAGAGAAAGCTCTGGGGAGACTTTACAGCAGCCTCTCAATACCTAAGGGGAAGTACAATAAAGCTGGAGAGGGACTTTTTACAAGGGCCTATAGTTATAGGACAAGGGCGAATGGCTTTGAGCTGAAAGAGGATAGATTTAGATTAGATATTAGGAAGAAATTCTTTACTGTGAGGGTGGCAAGAAACTGGCACATGATGCCCAGAGAAGCTGTGGGTGCCCCATCCCTGGAAGTGTTCAAGGCCAGGTTGGATGGGGTTTTGAGCAACCTGGTCTAGTGAATGATGTCCCTGTCCAGGGCAGAGGAGTTGGAACTAGATGATCTTTAAAGTCCCTTCCAACCCAAAGCATTCATGATTCTATGGTATGATTCTAAGAGGAATAATCAATGCCTGCATGCTTCTGCTGGGCAGTTTGTAGCCTTACACATCTCTGTCAAGTCCCCCTCAGTTCTCAATCTTGCTCACTAAAAAGTGTGAATTTCTTACATTTGTTCTCAGCCATGGTGCCCTTCCCTCGTCTTTTTCTAGCTCTTTTTCATATTTGATGACTGGGTCCAGGCATATTGTTCAAGGTTTTCCTTCCTCTGTCTCATTTGCCTGTCCAGTCGTTGTTATCCGTGTTGCAGGAAGAGGACTTCTCTGGCAATTTTGCCACTGTATTCCTGGAAGTATTTTGCCCATTCTGAAGCTTATCTGAAGGCTGGACACAGAAAGAGCTCTGCCCATATTATAAGCAGTATTTCTAGTGTCTGTGATCTGCTAAAGTGGAACAAGACAGTGCAGTGTGTATCTCCTTTAAAGGACCTATTTGATGTTACACTGTGTCTGTAATCAAACGGGTCATGATTCAGCATGAAATTATCCATCTTTGTGCAGAGAAACAGCCTTAGTGAGATGCTTTGAGTTAGACATGTGCTTAACTATGCAAATTGTTTTAAACCACTGATGTAAAAGGTGCACATGGGACCAGAGAGATGTGAAAACTTTGATTCCTGCTTGCTAGCACATGTAAGTGTGGACAATGCCAAACTTATGCTTCAGAGAAACAGAAAATCACCCCTACAAATGCCTCCATGTATAAGGGAGCTGCTCCAATTTGCACGAGAGCTGAAATGTAATCTAAGTTCTTCTGAGCAGGTAGCTGTGAGTATCAACTAAGAACAAAAGAACAAGTGAAAGAAGTATCCTAGGCAATTTTTGCAAAGAATTTCTGTTTTTAGGTTGGTCTGCGGGATCATCAGGATTGGACCTTAACACTAGCAACCTCCAGCAGACTGCAATGGCTCTGCCTTCAATACACTTCCACCCCTGTGTGTTATACAGCTGTAATACTGAACACACGAGACAGACAGCTGCCCTGAGGCATTCTCTGTAAAAACTTTCATATCACAACAGAACTGAACGTACCATTATAACGCCACGTCTCCTCTTCTTCGTGGTAAGAATTGTTCTGAAAACCAGAAAATGTCATGGAAGTGTTATAATAGACACATTCAGAATATATGGGTGAATTAGTTGTCCCCAATGATGTATTTAAGCTGTTCCTTCTACTATACATAGAGCAGGTTAAATATAATTAACGTTGGTCAAAGGGTCTTTTTTCTTTACATACTTTATGAATGTATTACCACAATTATCAGGAAGGAAAAAGGGAAAGTGTATTTCTTAATATCTGCTGGTATAAGCTCCTCTATGCCATTTCCATCGCAGCACATTTTTGCTCTCAGAGAAGCATGAATATTTTCTCTTTCCCTAAATCCCATAATTGTTTTATTGCTACATTAAAAAATGTAAATAATCATTCCCCTCCCCATAATAAATTAGACACAACCTGTCTAGCTCTGAAAATGAACATTTCAATATCTTCAGACACACAATGACATCATATCAATATTTAAAATCATTTTATGCATGTATTCCAGGTTGTCCAACTTCATTAAGGGCATTCATCAGCCCTCAGGCTACAGTGTATTCCCATCGGAGTTGTAGGCCTCAGGCCCTACCAAACAGAAATTTAAACTAACTTGCCTTTTTAATTCACATTATTCTCAAATATTCTCTTTTTTAACCCCCTGCCATGACTAAGGCATTTAGACCTGGCTATGATTTTGTGCACATCAACATTTAACAGACAAAATCCCAATTTTTATGTCAGAACTTGAGTACATGAAAATAATAGTCTTTCCCCTTTAATATCTCTTCTCTTTCCCCATCTGTCCCTGTTTCCTGGGTGCAATAATAACTGTGCTTCTTTTAATGTTGTATGCCAAGTTAGTAATTTGAGCTACAGGTTGATAGGGATATGGGGTTGTTGGGTTTTTATGTTTAAAAATTTACAAACATTTCAAACATATTAAGTTTCATTCTTTTTATTTCTCTTTCCAAAATAATTAAAAAAAAATCCTCTTGATCTATTTTTTATTCAGCTGAGGATGCACAGCATGGATAAATATCCCTGCTAGTGGCATCAAACTAGTATAAAAAAACTATTTTATTAGTATAAAATTTCCCCCTACCCCTCCAAAAAACCCAATCAATCTTCCCATTGTTCTGGTCTATGGGATGACTGGGGATCTGCTCCCCAAGATGTTTAATGACCTCCAACATTCCCAGGTAAAACTCACACACACTGCATGACACAGGAAACAAAATCATATCAAAAAAACTTTCTTTGCTACTGGCCAGACAGTGTAGATTTGGCTGCTGATTTAACCTCCCAGATTTGTGTGGAAAGGATTTAAATGTCCATAATTTGTTACAAAAAAGGATGGAAGCGTGTAGAAGTAGCCAGCTTAATATAATTTGCATCTGGGGATGGAACAAGCCTGAGAGAGATATTGGTGACTGAAAACGTAAAAGTTGATGCAATATATCTTAGAGTTAATAGCTCTTCTGACCAATATGTTCTGACCATGTTATAACTTTGTACGTGGCCAGAGACCTGGCAAGTGTAAAGACCAAGGAAAGATGAAAGAAAGAGAAATTAAAAGAAAAGAAAAAACCTAGTGACTGCAGGGCCAGCTTTTGGATCTTTTTTCATAAGTAGCATTTTTTTAAACAATGGCACTGCTCTCGATTTCCTTCTGCCCTCTGCATCTCTCTTCCCTCTCCCTTCCCGCCTTGTTTCAGTGTTCCCGAAGCCACTTTTTTCCTTAGTCACTCCCTTTTTTTGCTTTGTTCCTCTGGCTTTCACAGCCCTCTGGATTGAAGACCTCTCTTATGGCACACAATGCAGTCTGTCAAAGTAAGGGAAGTTCAACCTGCCCCGCTTGCCTGGGGTTCCTTTGGTGGTGGTACAACTAATCGTTGTCAATGCTTTATCCTTATAGAAAGAAACAGATACTGTCTCTCCTGTTGAGGTCCTGGATACAATTCCCATCCAGCAAAGCTCTGAGGTTCAGTTTCTCAAAGACATAGAAATCCACAAAAAGATTCAGCCTCCTAAGGCCAAAGTTTTCTGTCTGAAAACACTATTCAGCTCAAGGCAAATGGAAGTGAGTCAAAGGCTTCCATCAAGCTGTACCTCACCACAGCTAAGCAGCAGCTTGAAATATTCCCACTGCAGCCCAGAAAGCTCCACAGTGGCCTTGTTTGTTTTTTTTTTTTTAACCTAATTATTATCAGACTTACTCCTTTAAAAGTACCCAGAAAAATGTCCCGCTGTCCAACCATGAGGTGCTCTGAGTCATTTTGCCTCCTGTCCCAGTGGGGATTATCCTTATTGTGGTGGGGTCTGCTGTGCCAGGCATGCCAAGATATCTTCACTTTCAGGGTTCACCTTGAGGGCAGTCCTAGGGGAACGTGCTGCTGGTGACAGCCGCCCAGTCAGTGAAGACAGTCTGCAGCCTGCTTGTTTTCTCTCTACAGTCACCTGCCAACCTGATTATGGAAGAGTTGGAGTTGCTGGAGGAGTTTGTGTCCTTTGAAACTACTGGCAAGTACTGTGCAATAACTGAGTTGGCTTTCTTCCTGGAGATCTTGTCGTGGTGTGGCCCCTTCTCCACAGACTCCAGGGCAGACTGACCAACATACTGCAAGAACAAGCTAATCCTAACATTTCCATAGCTAGCCAGACCCTATCTGCACATGTTAAAAAAAAAAAAAAAAAAAGCTCGAAAAGAGAAGATGCTTGAGACAGGGAACGACCCTGACTGTTTAAGTAGATCACTGAGAAGGGAGAGGGTGCTGGTGGGGGTGGTGAAAGGGCAGTCAAGATTAGATCTCTGGGCATTATTGCAGTAAGTTATATAAATAATAATAACAACAGGACAAGAGAAAGGGAATGGAGGATGTGAAATAATCATGGTAAGGATCAGGGTGTGAGAAGAGGACTTTGAAACAGAGCTGGGAAGGAAAAGAATCACTATTGCATGGGATGAAGACAGAAGACAATGGATAAAGAGGAAGAGATGTAGGGAAAGTGCAAGCACACAGGCAAAGAACAGAGAAGAGGAGATGTAGAAACACAGATTAATCAAAAGAAGGAAAATATTAGAAAAACTGGAGAGAGATTGAAACCTCAGAAAGTCCAAATTTGAAGCTAAGTGAGGACAAAGAGGATGGAAAAGAAAAACATGTAAAAAGAAGGCCCAATAAAGAAATAACTGTAGAAAATATATTTAAAATAAAAGAAAAAGAAAGACAGAAAGAAAGAAATTCTGTGGAGATGGAGAGAGAATATGAGTGGGAACTAAGGGCAGTTTTCTTTTTTCTAAAGTACTGCAAGCCTTCCCATAAAAAGGGCTATATAAAAACTTGTCATTACTGTTGGTTATTTATGGCTCCTTTCTCATCAGGCAAGCTACACTGATGTAGTTATGTCCAGGCCTTGGAAAAGGATGGTGCCACTTCTGATGCTAGTTTAGATAAAAAGGTCTATGTTTATGTTTGCAGAGAGAATCTTATTTTCCTTGGTGGTGTGGCATCCTTATAACAGACCTGCACAGTGCAAATGAAAGGAGTTTGCTGGACTGGTGAAGCAATGTTTTCCTCTGGGTCTGGGTCTCCATGTCCACCCCCTGCCAGGACAGGTAAATCCCACACATGTAGTACCTGTACATATTGTTGACAAGTCTCTCCCTCTGTGAGGGATTGTGGGTGTCATGGGGATAAACATTTTGGGTCAGGCTTTGAGGTACCTTGGGGGAGGAGTGTGCATGGGGGAGGTTGCAAAGTGCCAGACTGTGCTGCACCTGACTATGGCCAAGGCATTTTGCTCTCTCATTTTCATGAACACATAATTCATTCATAAATTTTTAAAGGGGAAAGAATCATTGTTTAATGAACTTTTGTGAAGAAAACAGAGCGAGAGAGAAAAGAAACACTGTGGGCTCCTTACTCCCTAGACTTATGACCTGCATAACTTCAATCATTGTGTTATTTAGACAGCTTTCCTATTTAGCCAACATTAAATTTGTATGCTCCCACATGGTTGAGTTGCTACTTTTATTATCCATGCAGCTGAGATACTCTGAGGGAACATGATGGGTTGGGAGGAGGAGGGGAGGTGAGGACAGCCATCTCCAAAATGCAGTGGACATGTCTTTCTGGCTCTATGCTGGTTGCACTCCAGCAGGTACAAGCTGACGGGAATCGGCAGCAGCAGCCATGCGAACAAGGTCAGTGTTGGTTATTCTGTGACTTTTTTATTCTTCTGAGCACTCTGAAAATGTGGGTGTGCATGTTAAAACTGCCCTATGAGGCAGCTCTGACATGTGGGGCTGCCTGGCACAAACACAGCACATAATAACACAAAGTATTTGGCAGCATTACAGGGCTAATCTTTACGTAACTGTTCCCGGACAACTTCTCTGGTGTGCTGAGCACAAACAAGCTTTCCATCAGCCTTCGGCTGCATGCAGATTGTCTTGTGTCACCTGCTTCTCTGCTGAGCAAAGAGTGGCTGTGGTCATCTTTTGCATTCATAACTGACTCTCCCTAAATTGCCTCCTTGTTTTCCAAGGCTATTTATGAAGAGGTGTGTTTGTCAAGAACGTCCCCTTTTGTAGAATTTTTCCTCTTAAACACAGATGTATGCAGGAAATTATGTTGTGGATTGTTTTCAGGAGAGCAGTGGGAAAACATAGTCTGATTTTTCAATGGTTGCTCCCCTGTTGATTAAAGTCATAGGAGGAGGGATATCTTTTATAGTTAAGACTATAAAAGTCCCTGGTGTGGGACTTTGGGGACCTGAGATTGGAATTATAATGTTGCATTCCTTCTACCCTTTGCCCCTCTTGTCAGATTTCAATGTAAGCTCTTTATGATTATCTCCTATGGTTTTGTTGCCTGGTTCAGTGGGGCCTGGTCTCCATTAAGGCTTTTGTGCTGCAGACAGCAACACCAGGGCGCATACTGGCAGTAACAAAATCAGGGAAAGAAAATAATGACTAGAGCTTCCCAAGCACCTTTGATGGTAATGGGTTTCCTGCTCTTGCACGAAGGTGATCAGGCACAAACCTTTTCTTTGGCAGGCAGAAGATGAGTGTTTCTAGCTGTCCCCTGACCTCAGGTACCGCCATGCATGCAGCGCCACGTGGTGCCAACTCCCCACCCACAAAAGTCCTTGATTTGGGTGCTCTTTTCACTTAGCATTATGCAGCCACAACACATGTGCTGCTGCACAGCAAAGCCATGTGGCAAATATATAAAAGTATGTACGTTTCTGAATGCTGGAAGAGAGCCCTAATTTTGTTGGCAGCGAAGCTGACTCTCCTTCTTTCCTCGGAGTGGGGCCTGCAGCATTCCTCAGTCCCACAGACATAAACCCTCCCTGGATTTCTCCCAGTGTGGCGGCGGGCTGCCAGGCTGTGTGTTCGCCCTCGGCAGCTGCTCTGGAAGGGGCAACGCCTCTGCCTTGATGCTCAGGGAGACCGAGCTCCTGGCTCTGGGCTCGACTTGCTGCCTCCAATTCGATGCAGGTCAAATCCCAGACCCTCTCCCGGTTCTTGATTTAATCTTAGCTTGCAAGGAAATGTTGCATACCAGGAGGGAGGCAAAGCAAAGGGAGATTGCCAGACCCAAATGTTCCATAGCCGCAAAGATAGTTTCTAAATACTGAGCTTTAAAAATCATTTGGTTTCTGTGGGGAGGGGTGAGAATGGGGAGATCTCTCTATTTGCCTGCTGGGATTTGGAGTCTATAGTTTCCTGGGGATCCATTTCCAAGTTTTTATGATTAACTACAGAGGCTAGAAAACACACTCTTGTTTAAATGAAAGCTGAAATTCCCCCTAGTCCTACACACTGAAGATCTGGAGCTTTAACCCTGACTAAATCACAACAAAATCTTTAGAATTGGCCTGTGCAAGGTATCTCTCACCAAAGAAAGAAAAATCCATACAAAAAAAGTTGTTATGGAGTCCTGGGCAAGTGCAACTGTTAAGGGAGCAGGCACTCAGATACAACCAGGAAGGAGAGGAGGCATTTTCTGTGATGTGAAGGAAGTTCATGTAGCTAAAGGTGAGGAGATAGGGTCACCATGGTCTATTCCCAAGACCATCCTATCGCTCCAGTGGTGTATTGATTTGTGGATCTCTGCAAAGCATACAGACCAGGTCAGAGATGTCCCTATAATTCTTTTGAATCCCTTGAAGGTATGGATTTTTTTCTTTTCTTGCCTACTTTTTTCTCCATCTCCCTTTCACTTTCATTGGATTTCAGGATAGGAGGTGGTTAGTGTTATTATTTTAATTATTCTCCTCCTTTTGTTTTACATAGGGTTCAATTTTTAAATCATTCATGAGTTTGCCTACACTGATAGAATGCTTTTTGATTTGCTTCCAAAAAGAAGCGTATGTTAAAAAAAAAAAGAAAGAAACTGAAGTGTTCCATCCTTTCCAAATGCAATGCTTAACTTTTTTTTTTTACTTTTTTTTTTTTTTTTTAAGAGCACTTCATTTTGGAAGTGAATAGAGTGCTCTGGGCACGGGGCACTGCAGACCAATTTAGATTTCCTAGATTGCTTCAATAATCTGAAGAGTACTCCAGCCATTTTTAACTATTCTCCACCACATGCCTGCAGACCCATTCATTTTTTGACTGAAGTGACTATACTTAGGATAAACTCTGCCGTTCGTTTGAAATTTTTCTGTTCTGCATACCCATAGACTTAAAATTCCAACACAGAAATTTAATACAACATTTTATTGTAAGAATGTGTTAACATTTCAAGCCATAACATTATTGGTCAACATTTTATATGCCGCACTCCCTGTCTGAAACAGGCACATGTCATCACTGCCAGTTTGCTGCAGGAGACGTTCCCATAATTAGGCAAGTGAATGTTAACAGTTTTGGGTTTTTTCGCTCCCAGTGTTTCTCCTGTATTCAGCCCTGAGATTCAGTTTCTTTTATGGGTTTTCAATCCACGGATTAAAATGCTTTTGCAGATAGTTAAAACACTCACTACCTTTATGGCACACATATTTTATTTTCAGTTTTGGTAGGAAGTGACGTGCATGACTAAAGATCTCACAGAGCATCAGTGGCAGAGGCAGGAAATAGTAAAAACACAAGCAATTTTAATCCTTTTTCTCTTTCCTGTTGCACACACTGCACTTGTGTCATATATGGTATAACACTGCCTGGTACTTATACTGTTGTATCTAGACTGTTACTTGTTGCTGTTCTTCAAGGAGCACTTATATTTTAAATAGCTCCCAGAAGAGAAAGTTTATGAGCTGTCCTTGAGGATTTCATGCAGTAATTCCCTCCCCTACCTTTACCTTGCATATAAAAAAAAAAAAGTTATCCTTAATTCATATTTCTGTAAAAGAATGTCTGCATTTCTAAGAAATACAAGCATCTTGTTCCAGGGAGGGTCTGTGCTGCTTTAACTAATTAAGGCTTAACAGTAGGGCAGTGTCATGCTATACTTTACAGTCTACCTGATATCTTATTGGATTGTGATCTAGCATTAAAATTATTGGAAGGCAGCAGTTTGCACTCATCTGCTGCTGGCATAACTTTTTGCTAAATGAGTGCCCGTCTTTCACAAGAAGCGTTAAGAGGGCATGGAGGAGACATGAACGTGCTCTGGACTGTGACCTCTTGGCAGTCTTGTGCTGCTCCTGGGGAAACAGCTGCCCTAAGGCTGGTTTTGTAGTCTTTCTCCTGCAGGGAGAAGCTTTGGTGATGCTTTAGCAACTCTGTGGCTGAGACACTATAGATAAGACCATGGCTTTTTTTTTTTTGCTTTTGTTTTGTTGCAGGTGCAGGAGGTGCAGGGCACTATGTATGTGTAGCCTTAAAGGCCAAATACTTGTACGGATTAAAGACTTTTTTGGATTGTTATGGCATGAGCCCAAGGACAAACCAGAACTGAGATTCAGGTTCCAGAAAATGTTCTACATCAGTCTGAGCCTGTTCTGTGCTTTTCTTCGGCTGATTTTGCAGTTCTCAACTGTTACTGAGAATTTTGATGAGAAAAATAGTCTATTAGAACATGAGTAATTGATGGACAGTGAAAAATATGGTAAACATAAAAATGCTGTTACTACTTAATATTTACTGAAGCAATCTGCATAGGAAACTCATGCTGTTTTCAGGAATCTTGCAGGCCTAGGATTAATTCTTCTGTACTAAACACTTTATTTTCTTACCTTACAAGATTTCTTTCTAAATTTAGTGTAGCTCTAGGAGCAAGAGAGATGGAGAATCCAGAACCTGAACTTGTGTGGTATTAGGATTTCAGCTAATGATGGCTTTTTCCTCTGCATGGCTGTCTCTGCCTTTTTGGAAAGACTATGCTGTTTGCAAGGTAGCACCTTTTGAATGAAATGTTAACTTGGTCCTAGCCACTTACAAAACCTAAAGATCTCACAGCTGAAAAAGTGGTATCTTAATCAACTTCTGGCTGGGTGATTACATTGTCCCTACTTACTTTCCCTGAAATTTCAACTGGGTACAATCTTCTTCTTCACTTAGAGTCATCCTTTTTTATGTGTTGCTTGCTCTGTTTCACCTCTGATGAAGCTGATTTTCAGGAGTAGCCAAAGAACTTCCATTGCCTACACAGAGCTTTGTGGTCTTTTGGAAAGAAATTCTCGAATGTATATATATTAAATATGTGTTCTTGCTGGTTTGCTGCAATACTGTGGCATAAGTAACAGAGAGACAGCAAAATTATTTTACATAGTTGATTAATTTTGAAGAAGAAATCAAGAATATTTTCCTTACTTTCTCAAATAATGCTTCTAAAGTTAGGTTCTGGGTAATGCTCAGTCAATTCTTCATATAAATACTAAGATAATGTTATTGTTAAATCATATTTACTACCCTTGTACTTTTAATACCAAAGACAGTTTCAGAAACCAAACCACAATATTGTTCTCTTAGGCTTAGCTTTGCAGAACTCATTTTTCTTTTAATTTGCCTTTTTGTTAAAAAAAACCCCAACCCAAACTAATGTAACTCCATGGACATCAGTGAAGTGCAATATTTAACTCCAAAGTAAATGAAGAATCGTTATAGGCCAGAGCTTCCTTCAGAAAGTTATATGTGAAGGCAGCATTTGCTAATATAATGACGTATTATCATTCATCCTTGTACCTGTCCAGTTAGGCATAGATCCATCCAAGCATAAGATATAGTGTAGGAGGATTCCATTCTGCAAGATTAAATCTTCAGTTAAATGAACCTGAAGTGGCTTAGGGTGTGTCTAGGAAGCTATCTCACTGAGAGTAAGTTAAAGAGAAAAGAAGGAGGAGGGCATAAGCATGTCTTCATAAGGCTATGTCTACAACCTAGAGACAACTCTGTATTTCATACTGATTTCCTTGTACTTCTAAGCCATTGGTATATTTTTCAGTCTAATATATAAAATAAGAACAACCTCAGTCTACTCAATAGAAATACATGACTGTAATGCAAAATAAGAATCAGTCCTTCCTGCTAGACCTGTTAATTTCCCCTAAAGTATCAGTAGATTTAAACTTACTAAGGGTCAGGTAACAACCTCAATACATAGAAACAGAGGACACAGTCTTCCAGTCACTCAAGACTATGAAGAAAAATAGAGGAACTACAGGGAATTATTCAGCTTTAACCCTCCAAATGACGCCTGCTTTTAAAATGTATATTCGTTCATCAAAATAGCACCTCCAGTTTTGTTTTCTCCCCTGTGCATGTTCTCTGTCTGTAATTGTCTCTCTGCCAGTTATACGGTATTGGAACTAAATGAGGAAAACTTGCTAGAGTCTGTGTAGAGTCTAGATGTTTTCCATGGGGGAATGGTTTATATGATGCTGGTTCCAACATGGCGTTCCTCATTGCCTCCATCCTTGGAGATATTTCAAACCTGACTGGAAAAAATCCTGGGCAACCTGCTCTAGCTGACTCTGTTTTGACCATGGGTTGGACCGGATGATCTTCAGAGGTCTTTGTCAATCTCAGCCATGCGGAGATTTGGTGACTGTCAGTGGTAAGAATGACAAAACTAAATGGTAATGTTTCCTTGCTTTCATTTTGACAGGCTCTGTGACAGTTTGCACCAGGGTTTCCCAACCAGCAACTTCAGCCAAAAGCAGAAGTGCCGGGAGATATGGGGTGACCATGTCTGCGTGACTCTAGACAGAAACAATCCCATGAAGAGGAGGGGACCCAAGAGGTGGGAGGGAGACAGGGGGGCATAGAACAAGTGACAGAGAGATAGGAAGCAAGAAAAGGGACACAAGGTGGAACTACAAGCCCAGTTTGGGGGAAGGGAGCTGGATACAGAGGGGTGTTACAGATCGCCGATATTCTCAAGCAAGGCTTAACTACAGAAAATTTGGGATTTGTTGGTGAAGCCGTAATCAGGGGAAGAATATATATTGGCAAAAGGAGTCTTTTTTCTTCTAACTACCTTTTTGAGTGACATAAGCCATGCCAGTAAAGGGATTCTTGCATCTATACAGAGGGTGTTGCTGTCGTATCTATATCAATTAAGGGTGTGATTTTTTTCATGCTTGTGACTGAAACAGCTTTGTCAACAACACTTTATAATTTAGACCTGGCTTGAGAGCTGTCCTGGCTCTTGAGCAATTGCAGAATGTTGGGGATTTTAGAGTGAACTCCTTTATTGTTGGCAAAGAAATAAAGGGACACAAATGCAGCATAGTAATTTTGAATAGGTTTTTATATATATATATTGTTATTCACAGCACACACAGAATTTCTTTTTTGTCTGGAAAGGTGGTGACTGAAGAAGCAAAAATAGCACCCTCATAGCAGTTGTGCAGTTTCATGGCAGGGCATCCACTGAAATATAAGCTCTCTTTGTAACCAAAAGCTGAAAGGTTCCTGTTATGACCATATCCTAGCTAGAAAGGGCTTCTGATATAGCTAGACTGTCAGACACTTCCATTGGAGGCTAAGTTTATACTGGCACAGAAAGCTGATAAACTGATACAACTTCCTGAACAAGATAAGTATAGGGCAACAGTACTCTTTTGTAGATAAAATGGCATATACATCAGGGGAGTTGCTGCCATAGCGGTGCTGGTTAGGAGAGGAAAGTGCGGTTTCCTTGCTCTTTGTCTTTTTTTTTTCTCTTCACAATCTTAATCAACATAGCAAAGCCAGCAAAACTCAACTGCCAGGCTGGTGTCTTTCTCTATGTAATTTATTCCACCCTGAAAAAAGCCAGCTGTTTTTGTGCAAGTCTTGCCTTTTTTTCTTACCGGAGATCCCTGTATTCGGTCAGAACAATAGCTCTGGTGTGGCTAAAGTGATAACTCCAAGTATAGTGACATAACACTGTTTAAGGAGGTGGTTTCCCCAGAGGACAATCCTAAAATCCTGCTGATACTGAAAGAAAACAACCTGCCTTCCTCCCTCCTTCTTATGCTTGCTCTGGAGCTTGTTTGATGCCCCAGTAAGCTATTCCAGTTCACTGTACAGGCAGAAAATGAATGCAGCAAATAATGATGCACATTTTTCTGCCAGTTTAGTGAACCAAATTGGTTAGCATGGAGATCAGATGAGCACCAGTGTCTCTGCAAAGCAAGAAGCAGCAGCGTACATCTGAGATCAAGGGATATGAGTTGAAACATTCTTTTTTTCTTTTTTTTTTCATCAGCATTAGATTAATTTAACTGTCTTGCAAAACTTCCTAATGCTGGCTTAAACCTGGGTCACAAAATGATAAACCAGCATAAGAATGTCCATCCACACTGAAAAGTGCATTTTTCCAGCTCATTCTGAATATCAGGACTCCTTAAGCCTGTCTGCACTAGAAAGTATTTCTCAGTGTGGCTTGACTGGTACTCTCCCATCTCTCTGAAGAGATGCAGTTTATGAAAGTCACTTGCTGAGGCAGCTCAAACCCAATTCCAGGAAAAGGACTTCCTTTTGATATCAACATCACCAAGTCTGCCTTAGGCTCCTTGTTGCCACAGCCATTTTGATCAGAAAAGGCATTTCTTTTCAGGCTCGTGTAATCAACAGGAATTATTGTTGTACTAGTAAAACAGTAAAATGGAGACCAAGTTAAAAGCACTGTACTTTGAGTGCTTCTGCTGGATAATAAAGTAAGTGTTTCCTTGATCATACAGAAAAGGGACTGTTGTCTTTAAGATGGTGTGCTTAACATTTATCAGTGGACCATGCAGCAGTTTCTGTTAGAGCGGCAGTTGCAGAAAGTGATGCCTCTTTTCCATGCAAGGTATTCTCTTTCCATAAAGCTATTAGCTTTGTTTTTTTCTGTAAACTGATAGACTGTCAACCTTCACATCAGTGAATACTTAGGGATTTTTTTAATTGCATGCATTACTTTGCTGCTACCTTGTTTGTTATGTATGCAAAATCAACCCTCCTTAAATTTTAATTGGCGAATTAAATGTGTTTGGCTTGAAGTCCAAATGGGGGTAAAAAAAGTCTGAACAGAAAACAGTTTGGAGAGTAAATAATAGAAGGTTGATTTTTTTGTTAGTCCCAGAAAACTCTTTGGTTGGAAATATTCAGGCAGCTGCCCCATGGCAGGGTAATATTTGTGAATGCTGGAAGTTGCACAGATATTAATAAGAATCACTGCACATCTGCAAACTTCCCCCTAACAATATACAGTCCATTGGTTATTATTAGTTGCTATGTAATACTCATGCATCTAAAATCATCCAGCATGAGTGGGTTTGACCAATTTCTCCATAACAGCAGTGACTAAATTTGGTGGATGCTGTGCCTGTTATGGAGCAGAGGTCAGGGTATTCCTTACCTTTAACTGAGGGGCTCTTTTTAATGGTACTTTATGTGCCACAAATGCTATGTGCTCAGCACCAGAATAAGAGTGACTAGCGAAAAGGTGAAGCAAACAACCCACAGTCTGAAGTGGCTGGGTGAACTATTCAACAAATACCTATAACAAATAAAAGCAAAATCCATTTGCAAATCATTTGTTAATCAAAACGAACTGAATCCTTAACTGGCATAATTTGTAGCTAACAGTTTGTGAAGCTCTAACGGGCAAACAAACACTCGAAAGAAATGAAATACCATGGCTGATTTTAATTAGATTTTTTTTTTTTTTTACTATTAATGCACCCAGAGATATTAATTTGCTTCTCATTATGAGTGAATTAACTGAAAAAATATGAGCTGTGAAACTATTTATTTATTTATTTATTTATTTATTTATTTATTTATTGTATTACAGAAATGGGAACAGTCACCTACCAGGGCAAAACAACCCACTACCCATCCCTTCAGCCACGTGTAGCCTAAACCAGCAGTTCCCAGGCTGTTGTCATTGCCCAGTGGTTTTACACAATGGTATAACAAGATGTCTGCAGAGGCTAACTGAAGGTTATCAGCTTACTAAATCTGTGTGGTTACTCTGATGGCTAGAAAGTTGGGTTCACAAGTTTGGGAAACAGTAAACAGGAGACTTATTTCTCAACCTTCCTGAAATGTGAAGAGTGCTATCACAACCACCCAGTATGTGTATGCTTTTAAATGCTTGTATTGGGAGTCTTAGAGGTGTGCTAAAAGAGACATGAATGCCCTTAATAATATCAACTGCAGGTGCTGTTTGAGCAAACATTTATGTGTTTCTCTGGCAACTGAGATCTTTATGTGAAAGCAGAACTTTTATTCAGGTCAGGATGTTAGGACCAGAACATGCTCTTTCCAGTTTTATTGAGTAGTATGTGAATCACTATATTTCGGTCTTTAAGATTTGCCCTGATCCACTATTGAAGTAGAAACCCAAGTGGAGTAAGGCTCATTGTAACTTATCATCATTTTATTTTTCACAGTCTCACAGTGTTTGCCTGCTTGATGTATACCCCCACTGTCTTTCCCAGACGTGGATGCAAACTGTAGGTAAGGGTGTGCACACTTTTTTTTTTTTTTTCTTATGGCTGCTGTGAAGTTACAGTAGCAATATAAAGACGACAAGAAGTTCATGACAAGATAAAGGACCCTCGTATGATTGGACACTGAGAGGTGTACCAGACTTTCTCCTTTTGCTTGCCACTTCTCTTTTTATTCTTTGATTAAAGTCTTTTTCCTTTACTTACATCCTCCATTAAGATGTCTCAGTGTCATTTAGGGTGTTAATTGAGAGGAGGTTTAAGCTCATCAAGGCGATTATAAGTGATAGTTAAAAATTTCTATATATGGCCTATGCTGGAATCAGCACAGTAGGATGCCATTTTTCTTTTATCTAACTGACATTGGTAATAATAGATGAAATTATTACTAAATCGCAGCTGCAGAGATGATATCATGATTTTTTTGTGTAATCTTTGATGAAAAATTAATTTTTGAGAGGGATAATTTAAAATGATTTAAATAGTATTATACTGAAGTCCTTACTGGTAATTAACACCAATCTTGTCAGAAGTGAATCCACTTTTGCAGCTGTTTCTAAAGATACCTACAGTATTTGTAACTTTTCTGGGAATGAAATTATAGTGTTTGGACTTTATTTTTACTGCATAAGGACCATTAAGAGAAAAGGATGCTAATAGAGAAGGCTTTGTTCTCCAACAGGGCCAAATTCTATTTTGCATTTGCACTGTTTCTCTATGTGTGCATTTAATTAGCTATGCTCAGCATGTAAGCAGAGCTTAGTATATACAAAGTAGACTTTACATGGTATTTATATGTATGTGTTCGCATGCCAGTGTACACATAGATATGTATATCTTTATGGGTTAGCTATATACGTATACACAACTTTATTTGTGAGGGGTTTAATTGGTTGAACAGATGGCTGATCAGAAATGCTTCTTCATCTTCATCAGTGACTCGTCTTTCTTTCTTTGCATCGACTTTCATCACAGTGGCAAAAAAGTGCTCTAACGAGAAACAGCTGAAAATAGATTTTTCTTTGTACTTTCATCATGCTTTAAATGACAGAAGTGGATTTTTTTGTCCTATATATAAAGACCTGCAGGAGAAGGTTAAAAAAGGAAATATAGTGAAATCTAAATAGAAAAATTTGAATGAGAATATGGGAGAGCCTCAGATTATTCCTCTTATCTTCATATTTTACTTTCTTCTTTTTTAAAGTACATGCTGATTTTTGACAAGATATATAGTCGTGGTTATTCACACCAGCTACAGTACCTGCCAATCAGTTTTTCTTTTCCTTGAGTTTGGTGCAGAAAGGGGGAGGGAGGGACAGTAGTTGAAAGATGACACAATGGCTTAGAGGACTGTTACTTTAGGTATTCATTAAAATAGGAGTTACATGGCCAGCTTCTGCTGTTTCTGCAATTTTATTATATTCAAATCAAAGTCTGGCTTCTGTAGGCTTTATAAAGGAAACGATGTGCCTTATAAACACAGTGCAGGGTTCATGTAGGAGTGGTTCACTTACAAGCAGATTCACGGCTTGAGTTTATGTATAGATAAGTGAATAACCTGTCACATTTTTAATTTGAAAGAACAAGTTATCCAATATTTTCTTTTGCCGGTATTGAAGTATTTTGCAAACAGTTGCTTTTACTTTCTGTGTTCCGTTATTGTATCAGCTTTGCAAATTGGTAAACTGAGGAATGCTTTGACTGAGGGAACTGAGAGAACATGCAGCTGGTGGGGAGTCACATGCAGGAGTAGAACCTGGGGATCCTGGCCTCCTTTCTCCAGCAGCAGACCCAAACCTTTGGAAAAGCTACTTTTTGCATTTTTAGATCTGTTTGAACTGCAAAATGGAAGAAAGACCCCTTGGTTTCACCGTAGTAACCTGATGGCTTTCTCCATGTAAAGGCTAGTTTTTGTAGGCTTCCTCCTCATAAACTGGGTCAAAGATCTGCCCTTGTGCGCAGTGCAGCTGTGGAGGGAGCACGGCCCACAACGAGAGTATGGGGGCCCCTGAGAAACATTTCTACTGCAAGATGTGGTGAAGCCTGGGGCTGCAAGCAGAAGGCTTTTCAGCAGAGGGAACAGCAACAGAGGAAGACTGCAGTACTTCAGTACTGCTAGGAGGGGTCAATCCAATGCAGATACTTTCAGGTGAAAGGGAGAAATGTGTAAACAAGGAATTTCTGGAGGTTAAGGATGTGTAGGGAGCAGTAAGTATCTTACAAGCATGAGATACAGGAATAGGCAACTTCTAATTTCTATCATTAAAAGACTTTCTGAGAAAAAGAGAGACTGGGGTTCAGGTACAAGTGTACATGACCACCATCTGCCTCTTTAGTTTCAGTTCTTTGGACCAGGACAGTCGGGAGATAAGAGAAGATATTATTAGAACTATCACCTCACAGCTTTGATGTGGCTGGTCGTATGCTTAAAAGAGCAGTCAAAAATTGTGCCAGAATTTTCTTTTTCCCCCTTAACAATTACTGCAAGATGAGGAGGATGTTTGTGTGCTTGAAGGAAAGAGAAAAGATGCTGGGAATAAGAACAGCAGCTTCAGATTTTCTGAGCCTTTCTTTTCAGATTGTGACCCCTTGTTTGCAGGCTTTGAAACCCTGATAGGAAGGGTGTGGGTTTAGGAGGAGGTAATCTTGGCTCAGGAGGTCCAGCAGATGGTGTTGGCAAATGGCACTGTGGGCTCCTGCAGTGTGGTGCAACACTCTGGAGGTGGGTAGGGGAGCAACGAGGTTGTGGGAAGCAGCTGGTGGCAAATACACTCAAGATGGCTCCAGTGAACAACCACAAACAGCTTGGTAGGGTGGAGAAGGAGCAGCATATAGCTCAGAGTAAGTGAACCAGTGCTGCGTTTCTGTCCTGCTTCAGGAGGATGTGTGAGAGGCAAAGGTGGGTGGCTGACAGAAAGGAGGGTAATGCATTGCTGTCCTTTCCACCTTTACCTTTGTCGTGGTTTAACCTTTGTGGGGTAAATCTTTCTTAATGCAAGCCTAAGGACTTAGAACCCAGAAAGGCTGCCATTAAAAATATGTATCTTCATGACTGGCAGCACTCAGTTCCCTTTCATAATGGCATAAATCCATAGGCCTTGCACTGAAGACTGTCGCACCCTGAGGAACCAAGTATAAGTGAGAGCTGGTCAGGGGACTGAGCTGCCTTCCTTCTCTCCCTCTTCTCCCTCTTCCCCGCCCCCCCCCCCCCCCCCCCCTTCTTACCATCTCTTTTGATGGTAATGAAAATAATCCAGGAAATTCACATCAACCGCTTCTTTCTTCAGAGAGATTCGTAGCTTGGAACAAGTAGCAGGCAGTTCTTTCTAATCTATTGATGCTGATATGGCTTCAGCTAGAGAGGTTTTTAGGTGATACTTGAGGATAAAGCAAGAGCGTGGGACTAAAACAGGCAAGAAACATACACTTGTGTTCTGACTTGTTCAAAGCACTAAGACAGGTAAGAGGAAGGGATGTGCAGCATTTGCACAACAGGTAACACCAGCTAGCAGCTAGGATATTACAGGCGTGAGTTTATGCAAAACAGCTTCACACAGCTTTGCCAATGTATCTCAATCCAGAGCTGCAGTATTTGTCGCAGCTGTGGACCTTTATCTGCAAAGCCTTACAAAACTGATTAACTTAGTTTTATATATATATATTGCAAAAAGATTTTCTACAACAGTGAAAACAAGCAACAAGAATGCCACTAGTCCCCTGCATTTCTCACAGGCTCATGATATCTCTGGATGTTGTTTACCTTGCCTCCCTATCTCATAATGTTTTTCCTTTACTTCATAAATACATAATCTTAAGTAGTAACTATGAAGTAAATGGCTATTCAGGCCTGGTGGTCTCAGGCTTCTGGCTGCAGATATGGGGAAGGTACACAAAAAACACTCTTGGTCGGCTGAATAAGACATCCTCATTACAGTCCTTGAACTAGGGTCCATGCCAAACATTCTGTGCTGTTGCTTCCAAGACGGACAGATGGGGACCTTATAAAATAAGACAGGATGCTCCTTCCTTGCCAATGTCTAAGCATGCTGTCTCCATACCTGTTCCAGGTGTTGATGTAAAGGAGCAAGGTGACTCTCTTGCACATCATGCATAACATGCTCGGTTAAACAGAATTGAATATGAATTGTCACATCTTTTGCTGTTGCAAATCAGTGCCATAGTCCTTCAGTCCCTCCCTAATTAGAAAGGAGTATTCATTTAACAACTTAAAATTGAACTTCTTGACATCATATCTCTATACTTTAGGCTGTAGGTTTGGGTTTTTTTTTCAGTGATTTAAAGATAAACAAGGAAAAAGTGAATGTCAGCTTAGATTACATTTTGGGTACTTTTTTAGATGTAAAAAGGCTTGACAGTTGTGGATTGTGGTGGGTTTTTTTCCCCACTTTCTGTACCTTCTTTTCCCTGTTATATATCCAATTCCATTTACTATCATCTATGCCTGAAATGCTGGTGAAATGATGACATCATAACAGTCTAAAAGATAAAGAGAGGAATCAATCAAGGAAAGTAAAGGAGTTTTACTGATAATTTATGTTACTTTTTGTTTTTTTCTTTTGTTAACACCACTGAGCTGTACTGCAGTATAACTTTTTGGAGAAGGTAAGTTTAAATTCTTTCTTCTTTCAGCATCCTCTTCAGTCATCCTGATATGTATTTTTAAATCGCTAATCAATTCAGTGATTAAAATACAGGAAAACCAAAACTGACATTTAAAAATACCTCAAAGAAACAAAACCCCCAAACCTCACTCAAGTAACAAGAAAAAAAATAAACTTTTTGGCATTCTTCATTCATTTATCATGAAGTATGAGCTATATAAAACTAACTCTGGGTAAATTATTCGTAGGTCACCTTTTAAAGAAGCTCCTGAGATAGTAATGCATCCCCTGAAATGAAATGACAAATACATTTTCTGTGTTTTATATGAGGCATGCTTATACTTTAAAAACATTTTTACACTGGTTTTAAGGAATGATAAAGATACTTCAGTGTTACGTGATGTTCAGTTACTCAGCATTTTCTGGTGATCTTAACTACACACACACACACAAGTGCAAAAACAATCCTGAAAATGCTTTGGCAGACTTCACATGTTAATCACTGCAGCATGGTTTCAAACTAATGAACGGAGTGCAACTGTTTCTATATAAATGTCTTGCTCTGGAATATAAGTGAAATAGAAATTTAGTGTAGTAGTTTGGAAGACTGATTAATATTTACATTTATCAGCTGAAAAGTTGCAAAATCTTATAAAAAGGTAACTTTTACGGAGTACTTGTTTCCCTGTTAATGGGCAGCACTTAGCCATCTAAACTCAGTCTCTCCTTCTCTCCCCTTCCTTTCTTACCAGAACAATTGTGTTGCTGACTGTAATGACAAATTCATGTATGTTTTTTCTTATTGTTATGCCATTAAGATGACTCATTTGCAGTTAGACTATATCGCTTCCTCCTTTTGAAATGTATTTTGTTATTTCACAGTTGCACTTTACTTTTTAACATAATTTACTTGTTTTGTGTATTTTTAAACTCCAGACGTAGTGCTAAACCCCCTATTTATTCTAAGCTGTTCATGAAGAGAACTTATATGCATCACGGGATAGGTAGATGTACCCAAACATTCATCACCAAATACACTCCAAAGTATTGTTGTTCATTGTTCCCTTCTACATATTCAGGAGATATTTGATCCAAATGTATAACAAATATGAAAACATATAAAAGCTTTCAATTTTCTATAAGGAAAAGAAAATATGGAAAAATAGTATGGTGTACTATACTTAGGGGCAGTGGTTAGGGTATCTGTGCTGGAGAAAATAGCAAAATGCAGTCTGTCTCGTTTCTTGGAATCTTATGTTTAATACTTCTTCAGTATGAAAATCATGCAAAATTACTTGAAAATGGCTGTCAAGTGTTTGATCATAGCAGTGTAGAATCCCCAAGAAGAAAGAAGAAAAAATATTCCAGTAAAGTTTTGAGAAGGTTTGAATATCAAGTAACAGACTGGGCTGCTGTCTTCATACTTCTGGTGCGTTTTTAACTAGGCTACCTTGTGTTCTTTTCTTTCCTTTCCAAACCCAGTATTTAAAAGTCCCATATGGCAATAGATATTGCTGGAATAGAATGAATACTGTTCTGGAATCAATTTGATCTGACTTAACTTTCTATATTTTAAAATGCAGCTGAAATATTTTGCCTTCTCTATATTTTCTTTTGACCTGATCCTTAACCCCTCTCCATCCTTCTCTCATCTGCAGCCCTCCATATGGCTGTTTATGTAAAATGCAAAACTTTCTTTTTCAATCCTTTACTTATGGGCGGGCGGGGGGGGGGGGGGGGAGAGGAGATAGTATGAGTTATTCTGCCCTATGGCATATGTGCTTAGATGGCAGACGGAGGGAGACTGGAGGTGACATATTCTATATGTGATAATACCAGACCATTAGGTGTGTGCCCTTCATTAATAGGACAACGATGAGAAAGAATGTGAACAGAAAAAGACCAGAATTTTACTTGGAACTTGTTGATGCCAGAAGCATTATTTAACTTTTGAAGAACAAAGTTGATATTTGAGCTTAATTTTCCCTTGTGATCTGGACTGATGACTCTGCCTTTTACTGGCAGACCCTTATCACAGGAGTTAACTCCTGCTCAAGGTCAATAAAAATCTGAGCGGCGATACTGTTAGGGAATAATCCCAAAACGTGCTTGTTTTACTTCATATCCTGCTTAGCAGAGACTCCACTGCTACTGACTGACAGCTCTTTTCAGCCATCAGAGATTTTGTGTCAATAGGTCAATAGATTTAATATCCTGGGGATATCCCCTTCAGATTGCTGATCGGCACCTTACAACAGCCAAAGGCCTGACCTCGGACCATTTGCAGATTTAAACTGAACCAACTGGATGTCAAACTAGGACTTTGGGAGCCTAATCAGTACAAGGTGCACAGTCTGGTAGTACAGCCATGATCTGAACTGGGCAGATGCTGAGTTCACCCGGACCTTTTATTACCTTCTGTAATGAAACTACAGAGAAAGAAAACCATATATTCCTGAGCTGTTCTTTGCTGGGCAAAAGTGTTTGTAAAGCTGGACTAATATTTACAGCTGTACAAAAGCTACATAGATATGGAAAACTAATTGTTAGCGAGGAAACTATTTTTTTTGTTTCTTAATGTATTTTTAATAGTGTTTTTGATTGATACTGCAATATGCCACATGTATACTCTCTTCTTGCACCTAGTGTCATACAGAAAGTAAATGTGACATTATGAGTGGCTAAGAAACCACATAAAATTTCATCAGCTATCTAAAATTTCTTATCATATCCATAGTTATTTCAAAATATTTTAATAATAATAATAATAATAATTTCCAGCTTTCTTGAGAAACCTCTAGTTTTGCCTGATTTCTACTGGAATCAAAGCACAAGAACAGACCTTTCTCAAATTTACTTTGGTTTTATTTTTTTTTCCCTCCCAAGGTGGCTTTTGTCTTTTTGTTTTCATATTATAAGCCAGATGATAGTGATTTTAAGGTCCAAAGACATTGCATTCCCACAAGTTTTAGGAAAATAAGTGGAAAAACAGAGACGGGATACCCAAATCAGGTCCCTACTGAGAAAGATACACCTTTATAAGCTAAAATGCATTTTTAGTCAACAGAAACTACGCATAGGATAGAGACATTACCAATGGCCCAGTTACAGTAAAAGCTTCAGACTCAGCTTGAACCCCATTAGATAATACAAACATAAGTCAGGAAGCCATCAGCTTCATGAGTTGTATATCTCATTGTTTCCTTCTGCGAGTCCAAAGGAAGCTCTTGTGCAAGGTCACCAGAAGCTCAAGGATGTGTCACTGACAGCTTGAGGGGAACTGGAGTTGTTAGCATGAGTAGCACTGTCACAGGAGGATGTTTTTTCCTCTGTTCCCAATGGATCTCCAGAGCTTCCATACACTAATTAATGATGGAGGCTGCTGTTGTGGGAAAATAATATAAAGGCCCAGATTTTCTGCTGCAGGCAAGGAGCAAGGAGTGCTAATTGGGAGGGAGGTGTGAGCAAAGATGCCACCTCACACTGACTGATCATTAGCTGGCTTTTGTCCCTTGCCATGAGTTAGAGCAATCTGAGGTTGACTGTAAATTATGTGGACTGCTAGTGGCACCAAAGGACCATTATGTTAGCCAGGCCTTGCTGGTGTGTGAGACATACTTACTCAAATCTATCTGCCAGGAAGCAGAAGTGGAGAACATCATACTTTGATTTTGAGAATGGAATAGGGACTAGTTTGGACAAGTGGGAGGAAGCATTAGGTCAAAACCTAAGCCCTTTATTGGGGTTTCTGCTTTCACTTAAGTCTTAAAATTGTTCAGAGGCTTAGATAAAGGGCTCTTTGCAGTAGGTATTGATGAACATAAAAGGTTCTCTGTTCGGATATAGAGCAGTGCTTTAACTCCTGCTACTGTCTGAGTGGAGTGGGTACTGAATCTGCTGAACATTCCATGCAGTGCATTAGGCTGTGGCTGCAGAAGAAAATCAAACTTCTCAGATGTTCTGCTCTAGATAATCTCTTCTGACCAATCTATACAGTGTCCCTTTGACAAGCTCCTTTGTGCTGTGGTCTTCTTCCCCTGCAGTTGTCTCACAGGCCTGACGGGATTTGACCAATATATATGTGTACATCAAGGACGACAGGAAGAGAGAAAAGGCAAAAAAGGAACAAATTATATGCTCTATGTCTAAAAAAACCTAAAGGGCAGTCAAAGATATGGAAGTCTTACTCTGAGTAGGGTTTATGAGATTTAGCAGAAATGTGAGCTGTCCTGTCAGCTTTGCATTTGATTTTTTTCCGATCATATTCTATCACAGAGAGTCAGTGCAGAGACAGAGTCATTACTGTTCCTGCATGTTATGGTACTTTGGCACTAGGCCATTCTGTGCATACATGCCAAGATGCTTTTATAAAACCATTTAAAAAGCAGTGCTAATTAGATATTTAGAGGACTAGAAATCCTGAAGGTTAAAATACCAGTGAAGCAGTTATGACCGCAAGTGTGTGACATAAGTAAGCCCATAATGGGCTTTCTTCACTGGTGAAAGCAAACGCTATGATCCCTACATTTCTTTTATAGCAGAACAGCTCAGACTGTTACATGTTTTTATGTGTGTGCTACTATTCCGTACATTTGTTTTCATTTATTATCTTTTTCACAGTTGTATTTAAAGCCCCCACCATCGTACCTGTTACTGCACGCATGAAAATACAGTCTCTACCTTAAATTGCTTGTAATCTCTTAACCTTTCAGTTTACAAATATATTCCAAGGCTTATTTTAAGATAGCAGATAAATGTTACTAATGATGTAGAATGAATGTGGGCATGACATGAAAAGATTTTTATTTATTTTTTTTTATTATTTTCATGTAACATTTTCCATATCCTGCAAACTTGAGTGTACACTGGGATAACTTTATCTGGGCAAAAAAGATGACCAAGGAGAGAAAGTCTACTATGTCATGAATGGCTTGGAGAAGGTGGAGATGGAAGATACGTTCAAAGAAGAGGAACTAGGAGGCAATCAGTTAAAGGACTGGGGAACAATTTACAAAGCAAAAAGAGGAGAGCTGCTTGTACTTTCCCACAAAATTGTGACTGCTATTAGAGAATATTGTGAGGACCAACAGGAGGATTGGCTTAAAAAAAAAGATTTGACAAAGTCATGTAGGTCAAACACAGAGTTATTGTGTCTTCCTTTTGGGATTATTAGAGGCCTCGTGTAACTACCTAAAAGGAATTTGTAAGTTGCCAAATCATGGAAGCAGGGAGGGTATACTTAGGGAATGACTATCCTATTACATTTCTTCTCTAAACATCTGATACTATCAGTGGTCAAAGAAAGGACACATGGACCTTTGGTCTAATCCAATTTAGCAGCTCTTTTACACAAGACACTGATCCCTGTGTATAGTTGTGGCTGACAGCCCATGTGAATAGTGGTGATAAGGTTTAGTCCTTTTTTTCACTCTGTGAATACATTTTAAAGACCTTAGTCCAAAGCTAGAGTGGTCTGAGAATAGAAGAGTTAGTAGAGCAAATATTCCTGCAATGTGACATGAGGTTGCAGCCATGGAGCTGGGCCATCCATCCTCCTCTCCCCCTTTAAATTGTGTCTGTGTCTGCCCCTGCCTTCTCTGGTTCATAGTAAATGTGACTTCTGAAACGTGAAAATTAACCCAGGAAGCTGAACAGAGCTTTTCTTTGCAGCAGCATTTGGCCACCTGCTGTATTAGCCTGGTCTTACACCTTTGTGTAGAATTCACAGCCCCAACAGCCCCAAGACTGGTAGTTGTTCATCTTTCAGCTTGCTTGGATTGTAACTATTAAACCTCACCGACTAACTTGTGATTTGGTTTTAGGTGATGGGAAAAGAGGCTGTTTCCCCAGCTGAGTGCAGAGTACAGCTGAGAAGTAAAGGCGGGCATAATTCTGTTATTTGCCTCTATGTTCTTTGATATTCTGACCCCGCTGTTCTGCCTCCCAAATAACTTGAGACTCCCCTAAATAGTTGCAGAAGGTGTCATAATCACTGGAAAATGACATAATCACTGGAAAATCACAGGCATGCAAAATCCTTCGAGCCTGAATGGTCTGAATGGTAATGAGTAGGTTGCTCATATAGTCATTGAATTTTTCCTGGGTTTTTCACTTTTTCTGGCATCACTTGCACTGTTTTTTCCCCCTCCTCGTGTTTTCTAAATACCTAACATCGCCATAGGCTTGCCAATGTGCAATCCACTGGTGCTTGTTTATGCCAAATACCTGCAGCACACATATGCTTACATATACATCTAAATATCTGAAATGGAGGGTAAAATTATTGTCTGGGCTGTGGTGATTCAGCCTCACTGTGTTTGCACTGGCACACCAGCAAGTCTGCATGGACACAAGCACACACAGACACAGGCACACACAAACACACATGCAAGCACAGGAATGGCAGGGGGAGCAGAAAGTAAATTACACAATTACTAGACTAACGGAAAACAAGACGATAGGATTGTACTGTTGTACCTGCAATGGTGTTTGATTCAGAGGCTTCTTGCTTTAAATGACATATTATCAAAGTTATCCTGTATGGATCTCTCTACTTTTGTTCCCCAAATTTTGTAATCCTCTTTCAGCTTGAAACCTCGTTTTTCTTAGCTGTAGAGTATAATATAATAAAACAGGGATGCATCCATCTGTGAGTTGCACTTAATCTGATATGTGCACTGTGTATACATATACATAATACTTTTAGATAATATAAAAATGCAGTACCTATATAGGCATATGTATATATGCACACACAAATTAATACTTTGATGTATTTAGCGTTTTCAACTAATTATACCTTGCAGTCTCATGTTAATTCCCATTTGAAACATTTGGCACTATTCCTCCTAATTCATTTATATTAATGAGGGGAGGATCCTCTGAGCAATAATCAGTTAAAAATCATGACTAGCTTTGTTAATAAATACCAGATTGGTACATGATACTGTATTGGCTTGTCCTTAATTAGGAAGCACTGGAAGGAGTACCAAGAGGGAAATACTCATAAATTTTTCTTTTAAAGTCTAACTGCTCTCTTTCTGGTATTTGCATCTTTGAAACAGAGAGAAAAATGATAACTTTGAAACTTTTAAATTCTATTTCATTTAAAACATCTTATCTTTTATTAAGATACACGTTTGATACAGAAGTTTTTCCAACCAAGTCCATGTAGAAAAAGAAAAAACAAGAGAAACATAAGCAACATTGCTAAGTATTAGGTAATTGAAATACTTAATTCAAATATTAGAAAACCAGAAGTTTTATGAAGCGTTTGGGGAGGCTGGATGGCTCAGGGAACTTGTAATGAACTAGTGAAGTCTTCATCTCTAAGTGATTGATTGCAATTGCATCTAGAAAAGACTAGAAAGTCATTTGTGTAAGCCTGTGTGCAGCAGTGACTGGGCCCTGCTTTCACAAGCCAGGTCTTCCTCTCAGCTGGGAGCCCAGGAGTGAATGGACATCAAAGCAGTTTTGGCAGATGCTAGCAAGGACAGGCATGCAATATCCTTCGAGCCTGAACGGTCTGAATGGTAATGGGTAGGTTGCTCATATAGTCATTGAATTTTTCCTGGGTTTTTCACTTTTTCTGGCATCACTTACACTGCTTTTTCCCTCTTCTCGTGTTTTCTAAATACCTAACATCGCCATAGGCTTGCCAATGTGCAATCCACTGGTGCTTGTTTATGCCAAATACCTGCAGCACACATATGGTGATCTTATCTGTAATCAGTAATATGAGTTACCAACACAGGAAAAACTTTAACTAACAATACTTACGTTTTGAGATCTACTGAACAACAGAAAGACAGGGACTGATGACGTTGTTTTATGCTATGATGGAAACTGAAATAATCACTTCTTCTTATCAGGATCTTTAGAACAGGTTAGTTTGAAGCCTGAATCATGGATGTGCTGATTTGGAGGGCAGCAGCACTGGACTCTGCTCCTGCCAGGACAGTGCTGCTAGAGACAATATGCCAATACAAGCCTGGTTCATGTTTGCTAGGTGAGTTAGAAGATGACCTAACAGGGAACTGTACCTATATTGCTTATACACTCATTTTATCTGAAACTCTTTTTCAGTCCATCCATACAACAGCCTTGCAGCCTTTCTTTCTGCCACATTCATTGACATCTGTACTTTTGGAAGAGAAGTCTTTGCACTATGACATTTGTGGGGGTGGGGAACATGGGATGGTTAGTTGTGGGCAGGCATTTGGCTTAGTCTAGCTGAGCACTTCTGATCTGAAAGGCAGGAGACCAGCATGAGATACTGCTGTCAATTTGTGAAGTTGTGCCTCCATTTTCCCCTCCAACATTTGTTTGTCCAGTCCGTTTATCCTGAGACCAGATAGAGGCATAGAATGTTTCTTACAGTGTCTTTATACAGCTCCTGACACAGTGAACTGAACCTCCATTTGAACCTCCAAGAAGTGCTAAAGAACAAAATGTCCTGCAATGGCTACAAAAGGAGAAAAAACTCAAGGTGTAGTGTGCAGAGACTGACGCCGTGGGAGGGACAGGACCATGGGACCATCCCATTTGGGTGTGAGGAATGAGTTTCCAAGGCACACAAGGGGCAAGCCTATTGAGAGGAATTAAGTGAGAACTGGTATCCTCTGATATGGCTGTGCTTAATAATATCTTCTGGTATGGCTATGCTTAATGGGGATGAACCAAACCCTTAACTGGTGGTACAACATGGCAGGCCCTGGGCACTGTGGGAACAAGCGGAGGGCTGTCACGATAGGGTACAGTAGAGATACAGTGAAAGTGGATCTGTTTTGAAAAACTGGTTTTCAGATGTTTCCCTGTATCAATACCCTCCAAATATCGCTTAACATCCATTACATCTTCTCCTTTTATGTCTTTTCAACGTCTACTGTCTTTTTCCCTTTTAAGACTTCATATCTCCTGAACCAATACTTTCAGAAAAGCCGCTGTGTTTAGGATCAGAAAGGCCTGAGGAGGTAATTGCTGAAAGCAGGACAACATTTTATGGGACTGGGTTTTCTCTTCTGTTCTAACAAAATCTGAGCTCCCGTTGGTCTTCTCTTTCTCTGCTGCTGAGACCCCACGTGAGTTTTGTCTCGGGTGGTTGGGAGGGAAGTGCCAGGGGACAAGGGAGAAGAGGGATTGCTGGGACTGGACAGTGTGGGGTGGGTGCTCCACTGAGCACTTCCCGATCCAAGCGTCTGGTTACACGAATCATCAGTCCTGCTTATGACTAAAGAAATAAACATCAGTACACTACGGATTTCTAACTCTGTTTAGCAGTCCTGAGCAGAAAGTCTCACTGTTTGTCAAATAAGAATGAGGAAAAAAAATAATAACTGTGAAATTAATTAATTTTTACTGTTTTTTAATTGCCCTTAACAAAGGATAAAATATTTCTAAATGACAACCTGAAAATTGTTTAAAAAAATGACTTGACATGATCCTTTAAAATTTACCCATGACAGGATGATTGCAAATGTATATCAAACAGCTGCTTCAGATGCAGGTAAGCTGCTATTGAAAAGAGATTTAATCCTAACTGTTTATGCCTGCTTTTGATGATAGTGCAGTTGAGTATTGTGTTATTTAATAATGCATTCAAGCACCTGTTTAGAGAAGGTATATTCCACTATGGTCCAAAATGAAAACAACCCCATTACTTGTCAGGGTTTCATTCATAATTCTTGTATCATGCTCTGATTAGAGTATACATTGAACCTCAGATGAGCATTACCTAAGGCACATTGAGTTAAATGCACTGTATAAACTAGGCACAAACCACAAAGCTACCTTTAACTTGCATAAAACAGCAAGTAGAAATTGATTAAAATATGCATTCTACTAATATAACGGCTGGTCTCAGTATAAAAATTAATTAATGTTAATAGTACACAATCAAAACTGCTTTTAGAAATCTTCTTAGAACATTAACTAAAATGTTCATCTTTTTAATGCATTTGACTGAACCTCTGAGACTAAAAGCTTTGCTTCCTCCATGCAAATGTGAAAAAAAATCACAGCCTGAATTTTCAAGTGGTTATTTTATAGCAACCTCCCCCAGCCATTTGCTTTTGGATTTCTTGTTAACCTGAGCCTGGTCCCAGGCCATGTGTGAGGTTGTACTATTAGCTACTACAGATTAAGGTGGCAGCCCTGGGAATCGAGGCCAATAACATATGCAGATTGAGCCACAGAGCAGAGAAGGAGATAACTAAATGAAAAAAGGGGAAAGGGCATTGTGTTTAAAGAAGTAGCTCAGCGATATTCTAGGCTGTCGGCTCACAGTTATTCTGAGCACAAGGTATGAATATTTGTCAAAAAACCCTCCAGGACACTCTCTTCCTCACCGCCCTGGTTTGTTTGTTTGTTTTTTACATTTGGGCATTTTACATTCACTTTATTGGGGTGAATTTTCTTTAGCCAGTTTCATTTCCGAATCATAAAACTTTAAAGAGTCACTGCTGTGGGCACACCAAGGGGCTAATCCTCTGGCTCCCACTGCATCTTGTGAGAGGCGCCTTGGACTAGCCTTGGACTTTGAGCCTCCAAAGCAGCAATTCCCTTTGGATAGTGTCAAATCTGTCAGTAGCATTGATGTCTGTCTCCAAGAAAAAGCCTTCAGTCTGGGGTTTGAGTAATAATATATGTGGTTTTGATACATGTATTTAATGTATATACACACACATGCGTGCACATATATGTATGCATATATATAAACTTCTCACTACTCACAGGTACTGTTTTTCCTGTTCTTATCCTATTTGTCCCCTCTCCTTCCTATTCCATCTTTTCCTCTCCATTTTTCTTGTTTCTCAGAATCCACCTCAAACCTTTCTGAGTTTCAGGTCCTTTTTTCCCCCTCATTTCCCCAGAGACGTCTCCATCTTTCTAAAAATCTAGAGACTTAAAACCAAAAAAGGGCTGGCCTTAGAGATATGCTACCAAAACCTACAAAGAGAGCAACAGCTTACATTGTAAAATGGTTTTGTCCAGACCTTATTTGCCAAGAGCTCCAACAAGAGTTCCCAGAAACCTGGCACCTTGACATATGTGGTTTTTCACACTTCGAGCATCCATCATATTTTTCCATTTATGTTTTTAGCAATGTGTGGGGATGCAATTTAATGGCATATTTTTTTTTAAAAAAATCTTCATTTGAATGATATAAACATAAGCAAACTCCCCACTTTGTGGATGTGGTCAGCAGTCCTGGAAAACAGGAACGCAGCATTCAGTTTCCAGCTCCTGCATGAGCTGGAGACAGCTGCTTGCACTCCTCATTTTCCAGCTTCCCCTTTTCAGAGGAAAGGACCACAGGTTGTTTCTCCTTTGCTCCATCTCAGTTTTGTGGAAGTAGTTTTGGTTAAGTTCTTCATTTCCCTGAGGAAACTCAGGGAAGTTTATCCAGAACAAACCATCTCCTGCCTTCAACACCCGCTCCCCTCTGCCTGTGTGCTAGTAAGATCAGCTTCGTGGTGGCTAATTGCCATCTTCTCAGCTTTGCTTTGGGTACATATTTCATTGCCCTGTACTTTCTTTACAGGTGCAGCACATTGCCTTTGTTCTCTTCTAGGCTTACAGTGACCTGGGCCATCTCAGCCATGAATATCTGTCACTGCTGTCAGAGAGATCCAAAGTGCTGTTCCTCCACAGAGAGATACTCTCAAGGCAATCCCTGATGCTGTCTGTTCCATGCTTTTTTCCTTTCCTTATACATTTTAATAACCAAAACATTAACATACAGAAACATTTCATCATAAGCCAGGTGAGAGCTAACTAGCCCTTTTTTTAATTTTAATTTGTTCTAAGTTTCAAAGACATCTTAACATTGCAAAATCTGAACAGATGACTTAAGGAGATATTATTAATGGAAATATTAAGCAATTAAAATCAAACCTTTAATGTAATTGAACAAAATATTCATCCATGCTGCCAAATGGAGTGAGTAGTTACAGGTTTTGAGAGGACAGATGGATGTGTGGCAAGCCATCTAACTTCCTGGGTAGCTAGAGATATCAGCAAGCTACCTAGAAAGACATGGCTAACTGGACCTGTGGGAGACTCAGGGCTAAATGATCCTAAAAGGAAGATAGCTTTCTTTCAAAGGTATTTACTGTCACACATTAGAGAAACTGCTAATCATTAAAGAATTATCTATAAGAAGAAAATGCAATCCATGGTTAGGTACTTCACAGTTTCTGTCTGGGATGATGAATTATTGGTAGCCCTGAGAAAGGCTCCTTCCTTTTCATTATTTCAAAGCAGACAGAGATGAAATCGTAGGTGATGAACGCAGCTAAAAGATTGGTGAAAGCACACTGTGAAGGGGGTGAGCAGCAAGTCTTCTGGCTTTGGCTTGAACCTATTTGAGAACTGGTAAGAGCCTCACTGGCTATTCCAGTGGCATTAAGCAAGATTGCTACGAGATTCTCCGACTTAAGGAAAAGCTCATTCTTTAAAAGAAGTGTTTAGCACAACACTGGTCCAATGGAGCAAATATTTGATATAGGGAATCCTTGTACAATGTGCATTTTACTTGAAAGTTTTACTTGGTCATATCATACCAAATTACATAAAATCTAATATGAGTGGAAAAAAATCATAGGTTCATCAGTCTACTGTCTTTTAAAAATAACCTGCAATAGATGTTTAAAACAAACAAAAAAAAACAATTAGAAGAAAGCAAAGTAGATTTTTCCCAAATACAAGTCTCCAGGTTTTGGTAACGTGTTGTTCAAGGGGATTCTGAGCTGAATGGGATGAGTGATGTCCCTTGAGAGACTTCTCTTTCATTGTTTCCAACTGTTCTCTGAAACTGTTTATACTTGTATCATCCAAAACATATTCTGGCAAGGAGTTCTGCAGTTACATCAAAAGAGATACTTCCTTTGGTTATTTTTAAAACTTAAACTTAATATTTCACTTCAGATTGGCCATCCAAATTACTTTGGTTCTTGTTTTGGTTTTTTTAATTTTATTTTTTTTTTATTATAATAGCTAGTTTAGGACCTGTCATCAGTTATTTGTACTTCAGAATTTTTTTCTTTATATAGACTTGCATTTGATTTTACTTGCCATTTCACTACCTAACAACTCAGCATCATATTCTTCTTATCTAAACTCAACCCTCTGATTACCAGATACCTAATCTAAGCTAGATCTGCCCTACGATAGGCATGTAAGAGAAACACAGTGGATATTTGGCTGAAAATGCCTTTGTTTTATTCACTGCTTATAGCATCTCTGTTAATTAATTTATCTGTAAGGTTGCTAATTCTGGAGGTTTTTTTGCAATATTTCCAACCAATCTGCCCAGCAGATAAATTAGACTTACTGCTCTGCAGCTTCCTGGATCCCCCTCCGCACTACAAAATGCCTTAAAAAATTTGTATCATATTTCCCACCTCCATTCCTTTGGTACTGAGGCCAATTTAAGCACTAGGTTACACACCACAGTGAGTAGTTTGGCAATTTCATATTTGAGTTCCTTTAGAGCTCTTGCATGAATACCATCTGGTCCTGATGATTTGTCACTATTCATTTTATCGATTTGTTCTTAAACCTCCTCTACTGACACATCAATTTAAGACAGTTCCTTAGATTTGTCCCCCCATAAAGAATAGTTCCAGTGTGGAAACCTCCCTAAGCATCTCTGCAGTGAACACTGATGCAAAGAATTCATTTAGCTTTTCTGACATGGCCTTATCTTCCTTGAGTGTTCTTCTTACACCTGTAGGCCTGATTGACTCCCTGGCAGGTTTCCTACTACTGATGTATTTGGGGGAAAAAAGAAGAAAAAAAAAAGGTACTATTATTTTTATGCCTTTAGCAAGTTATTCTTCAAAATTTCGTATCTCCTGCATTCTTTTGGTTTTCTGTTTAGGTTGCTACAGTTTATATTATTTTCCATTTTCCTTTCTCAGAAAACATAGCAGGAGACACAACAAATAAAAGAAGCAAACAAGTAGGTTATTTGGAACAGAGTAAGTGAGACAAAGTAACAGAAATACAAGATTGTTAGGTATTCTCGAACAACCAAGAACACCAAATGTCATTGCTTCCCTGGTCTCCTCCAGATATTGTGAAAAAGGTGAATTCTACTAATGAGATAAAATTATTGCTACCTAATATTTGATAGATTCATTAAGGGTCTTGGCAAAAATATATTTATTTCTAATTTAAATATTTTTATCAGAATTGAGAAAAGTTGCCTGATATTTCTCATATCCATGACTCTGTGAAAAAGCCACATCAAAGGGCAGTAAATTTTTCTGGTTTCATTTTAACAGAAAATGAAGTGATTTCAGACCAAAGAGCTATTGCAATAAGCCTCATAATTGTATTAGTAGCAAACTTTTATTGTTTGGATTCAAATGTTTTCATCCAGCTTTCAGCTCAAATTTTCAGTTCCATTAATATGTTCTCTCTTTCAGTTCATTGTCACTCTAGATTTTCAAGAAGGTTTCATTAATGTCAGCATCTTATTGTCTTCCTTTTCTCCCTCTTCCTGTATTTTGTTTGGAAAAACAGAAAATAGTTCAGTGTAAGTGAACTGTATCTGAATTCCATCAACTGAGCAATAAACATACATGAGGACTTGTGCACATAATACTGTTGTATATTTGCTACTGCAGTGACATAAAGATTGCAGAAATAGTGCAAAAAAGATACATAAAAAGGAGAAAGAAGGCTGAGACAAAGCCAACCATGGGTTCCCTACTGATAGATCATTTGCAGTAAATATTTATGAGTATGCCAGAAATTTGGAGGAGGAGAAAACAGGAAAAAAAAAGTGGCTGAAAATAGATCTTTTCCAGCAATTCAGCTTATGTTGCTCACAGAGCTTGTTATGAATCCAGGCCAAGGACAAAGACCCAGGACAAAACAGTAGGGCACAAAGATAAATCTTTCCCTCCTTTTCCTTTACTCAGTGCAGAAAAAAAAAAGAAAAAAAAGTGAGATAGTCTGAACTATAAACCTCTAAGAGGTGCTCCACATCAACACCAACTACAGAGCAACGTAAAAAAAAAAAGTTATTTGAGAAGTTTTTAAGGGGAAATTCTTTCCTCCATATGGTTTCTCATCTTGACACCATGCCTCGTGGTCAGTTTTGACATCTAGAAGGTCTTTGTGTGAGGCAAGGGACTTAAATTTACATCATATCTTTAGCTTGAAATTTACTGCATTAGCGTTCTTAATAAGAAACTGGAGAATATTTCTGCTTTCTCTTTGCACCTTGGAAGGGCAAAGAACAGTCATCAAGGCAGCTGTTATGGTGCACTCTTGAACACAGGAGCATCAGAAAGTTTGTGTGGCTGGTTATCCACTGGTCGTTTCTCCAGCAGAGCTTTTAATGGACAGAATTGGTTGTTTGCAGTTATCTGCCATTTTTAAAACTTGAAAGAAGAATAAATATTATGGAAGAGTTTTCAGGATTAGATAGATCAGGTAGAAAGCCTCCATTTTGGACAGATACCTGAGGCAAGGCTGAGAATCACAATTAGGGGTGTAATTCTTGTTAACAGACTAGTGCAAAAATGTTCCATTTATTCTTTTTTGTGTGCATAGCAAAATTTTACTGTGTGTAGGTATTGAAAATGGATTAACATCAACTCTTTGCTGACTAGATTGTGTCTTTCTGAACTCAGAGGAAGTGGTGGTTGCTCCTGTTTAAGGAATTTGCCATTTCAAGGCAGTTACAAGCACATGTAACTTGGTTGTCTCAGAAAGTAACAAAAATAAATATTCACCATAAGATGATTGCTTTGGGAAGACACCATTTGTTAGAAATATTGCTTCTTTCTAACAAATTAATGAGAATATAAATGAGAGCTAAATACTTTTTATTTATTTGTGTTTACCTAGTTTTCCTTTGAAAAACATATAACTTCATTGCCTAGGAAGCAAATACCTTTCCATTATAGTGCAGAAGGAGGCACAGATAGTGGGGGGAGAGGCCAGCTAAGCTGACGCTCCAGCTCACATAACCTGTAAGTGGCCACACAGCTTGCAAGAACCCTTGATCCAGAAGGCATCAGGATCTGGGTCTGAGAAAGGCTAAGCAAGGTATTAGTATTTTTTCATGCTAAGAACAAAAGAGGAGGAAAATTAGTTACAACTTCTGTGCTTCACTGCTTTTAAATTATAAAATTACACATTAACAGTTAGTGTTCAGATGTTTGAAGTACATCTACATGTACATCTGAAATTATGGATGCTCTAACATGGCAAAACAGATCTTTTTCAATTTAGTGCTTGCAGTATATTTAAACAATTAAACATCAGATTTCATAGCAACAAGCTTTTTCTCTTTATTTTATTAATTTATTTTGCTTGAGAAAGTAATTAATCTGTTGCAAAAGCACAGAAAATGTTGCTGTTGGCTCTGTACTGTCTAAAGTTCTAGAGAACAACTTATTTTTAATTTTGCTGTGTATGATTCCGTATAACATAAACTGTTAGTAGTGCTGCAGTGTACAGTGTCTCAGTGGATCACGAGTGCGCTTAGGTCTCATTGTCAGGGGTAAAAAAGCTTATGGATTCTGTACCATAATAAATTTTTCTTTGATTCTTCATCTCAGACACTATGGATTGTTTGTGAATACAGTGTTGTATTGGCATGATAGCACGTAGAGGGTTTGATGAGTCAGACACCTTAACTTGGCATTCTACTGTTAGTTGTTTCTCCTGTTTACAAGCGAGTTACACTAATTTAATGATTCTACAACTACATAGAAAAATTACCAGACCACTTGAAAATCCTCTACCAGCATTCTCATTCATATTAGAGTAACATTCTCAATTATAGTAATATATGCCTGATGATTCACTTTATTGCAAAACTTAATCTGGATTTCTTGTTAATCTACCTTGTATCAGTGTTTAACACCAAATACAAACAACTGTCTCAGATATTGATTGTAAGAAGTAAAAAATAGTAATAATCAGATTTGATCGTTGCAAATTAGCCTACTATCAGTAGGGACAGCAACATCTGGTTCACTTTCTGAGAAGGGATGAATAAATTTCTATGAGTTGGTAGGTGACAGTGATAGTGACAGAGACATCAGTAACCCATCTCAGGCCCAGACAGTGATCATCTCATTGCAGAGGAGTATATGCAAGCACTTGCTAACTGAAGAAAGTAACAGCTGCACTTCATTTACAGAAAGTTATCTTACCTGATTTATTGGCTTGCACTCAGGACAAGCTTTTCATCTGCCCTCATCTGTGAAGTCAAGTTACTGTAATGGAGGCCACCAGCAGGCTAAGAAGGGAAGGAATTTAGAAGTTTGGGAAAAATGCATGTCAAAATCTGTTTAAGACAATATGAAAAACTGCTCACGTACATACAAATAGGTGAAAATTCTTTTTCAGCTTTATTTACCTGAGAATGAATTTCAGTTTGAAGAGGCCTTTATGTCGTTTCAGGCAAAGCACCTAAGATATAAGCAATTTTCAACAAGAGTAGTACACATTTGTCTTTATAACAATTTGTATGTAACAGCTTTTATGCAAATGACACTAAAGTGGCACCTTTTTTCTAAATTGGACATTTTTATGGTTATAATTTTCTTCTGTAATAACAGCAAAAAAATGGCTGTCCCAGTGGAGTTGAGCATTTCATCTCTAGTGCTGTTTTGTGAAGTTGGAATGACAAGTTTCTTTCATTTGCGCAAAGAATGACAAAAAAAGTCTTTTTTGTCATTCTTGTCTGACTTGGTTGAGGCAGTTACACTTGGAAGCAGCACCAGTCCCCTGACACCAACCTCTTCTCTGCCAGCAAGAATGGTATCATAAAGTCATAATAAAACTTAAAGGAACTAAAAAATATTGCATTCTCTCTGTTTCTGCTGTTTGAAGGACGTAAATTACTTTGTTAGTTTAAGCAGTAGCTGCTTTGGTTTGGTCTTTGGCATTGATTCCCACTCATTCTCCAGATGTCAGACAGGTGACTTTTACAGACCATGGTCTTGGATTTAATTAACTACGATACAAGAGAATTTATGTATTTCATGCAAACATCCTAGGGCATTAGTATAATAAACCAAGTAAAATAGGCAGGTTCTTGTTGCTTAATTGCTATGCAGTTCTGCAACAACGATGTGAGAAATTCTGGGTATTTAACAATGATTAAACTCTATCTCAGTTACCAATTAATTAGTGATCTGTAACCAAGAAACTTTGTGATGGATGATTTTACCCCCGTGAAGTGATAAATTGGTAGACTTTAATTGAGGCGTACAATAAGGTTAACAAAGTCAAAGTTGAAGTCAGTCTGATACTTCATTCCATAAAATAGAATCTAATAAAATATAATTAACTGTACTATTTATTAAAGAAACGCACAAATGTTCATTTTAATGTGAACAGCCAATAAATGCTAAAAAACCCTTGTGTCTTTCTCTGTAAACTATGTATATAATAGCTATATACTTTCTATATATGAACTAGTTAAATCTGAAGTCTTCTTTTAACTACTTTTCTGTTACTGCTGATTTTTTTTTTTTCTACTACTCAAACACTGCCAGTAGCGCTCCTTAGCACTCTGCACATTGGCTTGGATAACTAGCACTAGGTTAGGAAAGCCCATACATACCTGAGTGCAGCACTTTTTCAAACAAAACTGTCTAGCTGGCTCAGCCTGGATCCACAGACCTTGTCCTTCACCACACAGAAGTGTAGGGTCACATGGAAACAAACTCATGGTTCAGCTACACCTTGAATCCCCCCAGCCCAGAGTAGTCTTCCTGCTGCTATCCCCAGCAAAGGCTGTGCAGGAGTCTATCACTGCGTAGAGCATAGCTACCTTCCTTGTCTTGAACACAAACAGAGCAGGGTACTCAGTCAAGATTATGTATTTCAGCCATTAGGCACCAATGCTACATTTTGAGGAACAGAGTTGTCCACTGCTTAGCTCAGCCTCCTAAATGAATGGGAGAAAATCCCAATGCAGGAGAAGAAAGGCCCAGAAGAGCCCTCTGCTTCTCTTCAGCTTGGACTACAGGCAGGGGAGGCAACCTTGCTGGCAGAGGATGCTTTAGGGGTAATGGAAGAGCCGCTATCATTTTCTGATACAAAAAGCAGCCTTCCTTTGGAGACGGGAGATCAGAGTTCAGACTCCCTGTAGCACAACCAAAACGTTATGCTGCTTGTAGTTTGCCACATTTGGCACCTGAAACTGATCTTAAAGCTGCTGTGGTTGTTAATCCATTTGTCCTGAAAAGAAAAGTCACTGGTGTTGATCCTTTCTTCCAAGAGCCAAACAACTACAGTTGGTTGTCTTCATTTAGCTTTTTCAGGTCTGGACGTCTAGCATGGACAACTTGCTCCACTTTCAATGCAGAAGGTAAAGCTATCTTTGAAACAAATCATACGTAGTTTGTGATTCATAAGTCACTTGGTACTTGGGGCATGACATAAACCTAACCTTACTTATTGTATTAATGAGTAAAGTTCAGCACTTCTTTTTTTTTAGAATGCTTATAGCCTGAAATGGTTTGCATGAAAAATATAGGGTGTTCTCTCTCTGCTCAACAACTCCCGTCTTTAAAGTTCCTGTGTTTTGCATTGTACATTCCATTTCAGCGATACAGTATCTATAACATATAATAGCTGAACTGAGTCAAAAGAGACTTGAAAGATCTTAGAATTCCAGCTAAGGCAATGCTTCAAAGCAATTAAAGCAGTAACTGTGTATGCAAAAGGATTTTCCTGAGAATAATGACTGGGGGGGAGGAGTTGGTTATATTAATACGTATATTAGAATGTTGACCCTGAAATTTTACTTCTAAATCCCTAGAAAAAAACTCTGTCCAGTATCATTAACATTCCTATAGAGAGATACGGGTAACCTCCATCCTCCTATCCCAGAAAAAGAAAACAAAGCATTGTGGATACAGCCAAGCAGGTGAAGTGTTTTGTATGTTTGGGGCCCTCCCACAGAAATCATGTCTTATATTTAATCGTTTGGATTACTTAAATAATTTCTCAGTTCACCATCTAATTTATAAATATCTGCTTATGAAGAAGCACTTCTGGTATTATGGGGGGATGTTAATGTGTTATTTACACTTAGAAACACAAACGTCTTTTTCTCAGCAAAATATCAAGTAAATACTTTGCGCATGTAATAGCATCTTTCATCTGAAGACCTCAAAGCATTTCAGCTTTTACAAGTGGGCAAACTGAGGCAGATAACTCATGAGGCTGCATTTTCAAGGTCACTCTATATTTTCCTGGTGGAGCTAGCAATAGATACCCTTATGCATTGATTACCAATCCTGAAGCAAACCCCACTGGCCCATTGCACTGCATGAGCACTAATAGATTATTAATGTTCTGAAAGTCTAATGGTTTATATAGTTTTAAGTACCTTTTGGGCTTTATAATTAAGAAAATATGTGTTAACATTACTATTAAAAATATATTTTTTTGTCAAATATTCAGTAGAATCAAGTTAACAAATGCTCGCCTTGCTGTCCCTGACAAAGAGTGATGAAAACAGCTCAAACAGGATATTGAATGAAAGGACTGATTTCATAAAAAATAAAGATTATTTTTAAAACTCTTCTAAATAAAATTTTAAAATGTTTGAAGCACTACATCATCAGTCAATAAGTAAGCCTAGAAAAGGATGCAAGTTTTAAAAAAAGAAAATTTATTTTTTTTATTTTGAAAGTCCTAATCACCTCAGACCTAATTAGCATTTGAACCATAGCCTCTTTGCGCTTTCCTGGCAGCGTAAAGGAACCTGGAAATGTGGGTATATGTTAATATTCTCTTTCGTAATGGCCCCAAAAGGTCTTAAAAGTCTGGGAAATAGATATTGCTTCAATGTTACCTTCTAGATTTCTTAATACTTAAACTCAGTAGGAAAAATAAAGTAATATGAGTTCTTCTGACAATGTTTTCAGTTTCACATGCTATATTTACATCTGACTGAAAGGCTTTTTGGTGCAACCTCTGCTAACCGGAGTGATCACTGCATCATGAATAATCAAATGAGATTAGCCAACTGTGTCCAGGTCCAATTGTCCTATTATTGTCTACAGAAAAAAACATCCTTTGATTTTAGACTACTTTATAGTCTACTACCATAATCCCTGCTAGCCAATCACCAGAAAACCGTCCAAATTCTGGTGGTTTTTTTTTTTTCCTTAAAATTTTGAATGTTCTTTATCCATTCTTGTTTATCTGCTGTCTATCTGTAGCGTTCATGACGGTACACTATCCCTATCATCCTGGTGCGTTTTGTGCTTTGTTAATTATGAAAATCACATGGTGATTACAAAGCCTTCATGTGCAAATCAGAAAACATGATGCACAGTTACACATAGCCATATACTGCATGTGTCAGTCACTGCAGGATCTCAGAAAGAAAGCTCACGATTCCCCTCACATTATTTCTCAAAAGTATTAGTTTTCTATAGCAAGGTAATGGACTGAGGAAGGGCACAGATCCTCATCTCTCTTACCTTGATGTAAACTAGAAACAGCTCCTCTGAGATCAGTGCAGTTGCTCTGAATAAGCAATGGAGATCAGAATCTGGCTCGGGAACTTTGCATATTCACTATTAAATTTGGAAAAGGAAACCCCTGTCTGTCTCAATTTCTCAAGTGCTATCTGTATGTTACCAGGCACATGCACATTAATTGTGTGTTTTAAAACTTTGTTTGGTTGAACTTGTCATCCTAGGCTAAAATTGTGTGACCCAACTTGTAGTAGCTTTTGCAGTGAAGGTATCATTTACTGTTGGGTATATTTTACTGTGCTGTTATAGATCTTTTCACTCAACCAGCTGTCTAACATGTTGAATAGTCTTTCATCTTGTCAAACACTTCCATTCCCCTTTCTACAGCTTTCTCAGCCAGCATGTACACACCTAATCAATCTAATGCCACTGTCTCCAGACTTTAAAACCAAAAAGCACTGCCCAAACTACTTTTTTAAAGAGACAGTTATCCTTTTCCAGAAAATTCATCATCAAGAGGACTGATAAATCGTTAAATGAGAAGAAACACTTCTCTGAAACTGTTACTCTAGGTCTACCCTTAGAGCCCCAGTTCACTCACTGAATCTGTCATTCAGTAGAGGCTGTTGGGGGCTTCCCTTCACACTGATCATGTATATATTAATGTAATTTAATTTAATAAATATCTTACCCATAGAATTGAGCTTAAATCCTCTCGCTTTTGCTTACATATACTTTTCTTTTTTGTCATTTTTAGACAAACAAGATTAATCTGTCTCAATCTGTTCAATGCCATTTTTTTCTTACCCCCACCCCCCCACCCCACCACTCCTTTATCCTTCATGAATGGGAACTCCATTAGTAGATTGATATCTACATCATACAGGAGGCAGGTGAAAAAAAAAAAAGCCATTGCCATTGCTTTCAGGTGCCCCCTGCTATGTAATACAGTATATACCTTATATGGTATGGAGTATTCATTAGGGCTGCTTTTATTTTTATTACTTTTATTTTTATTAGACATATTACCTCCTGAGACTGTATGAAGTGAACCATGTCACTGGGTGAGATTACTACTCAGTTAATAGCGGTTCTGAAATCAGTCAATTGGGAATAGGCTATGTTGCAAGAACCTCTAAAATGTGTATATGTGCATTGGGGGACAGGGTAGCTCTCCGAAGGGGAAGGTTTTTCTTCTGTTACCGGATTCTCCGGTGGAACATTTTTCAATTGCATGCTCATTTCTATATGTGCTTTTAGTTAAAACAGATAACAACACCTGAAACAAACACTTTTATAGCCAGCAGGTATGCATGACATAAAGAGGCCTGAACAAACAGGTAGAGGTGGGTGCTTTGTATTTTCAGTCTGGTTTTGAATTACTAAGGATGGAGGGAGGTAAAGACACTTCAACCTTTAAGCCCCTTTGACATTCACAAAGTGCTAAAAGTCAGCTGGGGTCTCAGCTCTGACAAATTTGCATCTCTTTGAATATGACGCTTGAAAAGCCAAGCCGCTAGATTAAATTTTGCCATGGAGAAAATGAGAAAGGCTTCCATCTCCCAGGTCTACTGGGAGGATCTTTATGGTTGATTTACTTTTTTTAAATAAATGTTTCTTTATGTGTTTTCTCTAGTTTGTGTCCAGCCTTCCTCTATCATGCATGCTGTAACTTGTGCCGGTTATATCAGCCCACAGTAAGTCAACCTGGGCAGAGTACAAGGTGAAAGAATATTTCAATTTAACTGCATACCCCTTCTGTGTTTTCTGATTAAAATTTGCAAGCAAACCTTGGAATAAACTATACCTGACATGACTTCTAAAATAATTTACGCAGTTTATAAACCAGGGGCTAAATTCTACAAACCCTCTCTCTGCCATTTGTATGCACGAGTGCTGCAGGTTTGCACAAGTGGGCCCAGCTATGTAGCTGAAACCTTGCTATAGAGGACAGCAGGCAGAATAATGATTATAGTGAACCCACAAAAATAATAAACTGATTGCCCATTGAACAAAATCTACTAAAGTATGAATTATCTAATGAGCTGCTGCTGTGGTTCAGGCTGACTTATCCTGCATTAAGTCAACGATGACACCGCTGACTCCTGTGGACTTGTGGCAGGAAGGGTGAGGGCAGGATTTGGCACTGGTTTAGGTGTGGAATTGTTTCAGTTAATGACGAATTAAAGGGTGTAGAGGCAACTATTTAGAGCTTTATGGAAGCCTGTAATATGGATTCTGCTTACTTGCTAAGTATTTATGACAACTCCCAAATATATAACCATCTCAGGAAAAAAACTTTTCAGAGATGTTGAATGTAAACTTTGTTTTAACATTCATTGAAGAAATCCCAAGTACACTGCTGTTTTCCTTGCATTATTAAAGAAGGCTAGTGCTTGAAAACATACCAGATTTTACAACAAAACTTAATACCCCTCCCTTGTATCTACATTTTCTACTACAGGAGTCTCATTATTTTGGGGATTTCTAAAGCAGAATAAACATTTTTTTTGTAAGCCAGGAGAAGAATCCCTCAATGCTTTACTTTTTGTTCCTTCAGTATATGTGAAATGTGTTTATAACAAAGATCATACCCAGAGCCAGTAGGAGATGTTGTGTGTGAACGTGGGTTTTTTTCCTTACACAAAAATTGTTTGCAAACTCTGTACACAGCATAAGTTATGAAAAATCACATATAGGTAGTTTTTCCTTTTTTATTTTTATTTCCTTGCTGGGTTCTTATAATTTTCTGGCAGATCACATTACATTAGAATGAAATGTGATCTGTAGTTAGGACTTAGTGATGCATCCTGCAGCTTTAACTCAGTCACTTGGGTTCCGATTTAGCCCAACATGTGTCTCTTGAAATAACTCAGGAGAGCAGATTGATGATATACTTAGCAGAGGAATAACAGCGTTGGAGACTGCCAGTACTAAACAATCCAGTTATTAAATGTATCTAAGCATCTGAAGAAGTCGCCTAACTTTCTGGAGAAAAAAAGGAAAAATATCTATCTAGGAACGCAACAAAGCTCCTGTTGATGTTCATAGGAACAGTGAGGTGTACAGAATACTTTTTAAAGGACTGTACTATGTGTCCAGTTACTGAAAACTGATCCTGAGCATCTTAACCTCAGACTCTTACCATCATATCAGGGTCTCATTCAGCTCTGTTTGCTTCAGCTGACACCGTGGCATTTCAGTTGCAGACACAGAAGTATTCTCTCTTCAGATGAGGAAATTACTCCTTTTCATCAGCCAAATGGTTTAAAGCTTTTATATAAGCTTTATTTATCCACCCACATTTTCTCACACCTTTCAACATCCCTTACTTTTGGTAGCTGTGTTTTCCCCTCTTGAATCCAGCTGCTCCCTCAGTGGTCTCAGGCCAGCTCCCACCCATGCTTGCCCTGATGCTCTGCACATTGTTCCTGCCTGTTCCTTCATGTCATTCCCTACTTTCAGAGACAGCACCTGAGTGTGGCATTTTACTTCTTGGAGCATGCTATCAGCCTCTGGGACTGTAGCACTTGGATAGCAGTGGGACCTGCCAAGTGCATCCTTGCTGATGGAAGAAAAGCATGCCAGTCCCACCCAGGCATGCACCTCCATGGAGCAGGAAAGCTGGGGTGTGCAGCAACCCCCTTGCCACAGCACCAAGCCAGCTAATGCGGGACGGTGACTAAACACAGCCTAGTAGGTTCAGCATAGCCTACATGTTTGGTTCTGAATTAGGCCCCTAGCTCCCAGCAAGTCCACTTCCAGCTAGGATAATGACTTGGATGCCTTTTTCTTAGAGAACGAAAAAAGTGAGTGATCTGGGAGCCTCTGAGAAAAGCCCTTCAGTACCTCATTTGAATAGATCCTTATGCGATGTATTGGAGTTTCTAGGACAACTCCCTTCCAAATGGATCATTACAGCGGTAAAAGCCAGTTTATTATTTAACCAATTCAGGCTGAGTGGAGACTGGAGAGTATTAGCACTTGCATTGATTGTAAGTAAGAGTCTAGTAATTAATGATCAGAGTTTTCAGCAACAGTCTTGAGGAGAGAGTGCAATGTACCCAAATAGGTATGACTGAGGAGGTTTTAACTGAATTCAGAATAAGCCTGAAGACAAGGGCAATGAAGAGCAGGACATTCCCATAACCCATTGCCAATATTTTGTCACAGATCTCAAGTACTCTTAAATGACAAGTGGATTAAACTAGGCCCTTTTGATCTGAGTTGACACAGTAGTTTTCAGCCCTTATATGCTGCTTATTATCAGTAGATCCCAGAATATTTTACAGAGGAAAGCAGTTGGCCCAAAAGCCTCCTGGGAATTGCTGTGAGTGGTCATAACGCATACGGAGAGGGTGAAGAAACGTATCTGATAGCCAAAGTCTGGAGGAAATACACAGATACAACTGGAAAAGCCCACCCTTGTCTTCGTCCTGCCATGATGCTCTGGGTAGAAATGGTCAGGCTGTGGTGCTAAACAAATACCATTGTACATATATAGATATGCACGGTGGAGAAGTGGCTTGGAAACAGCTCTTTAATACTCTGCTTTGAGGGGATCTGCTAAATTCTGAAGCTTCAGGATTTACTGTGGTCACATTTTCATGCTTACAGCAGTAGGCATGTTTATTTATTTTAATGAAACCAGAGATGATTGAAAATTCACATGACTCCAAGACTTCAACATTTAGAAAGTCCTCCTTTTTCCTACAAGATTATATTCTAAAGGGACACATTTAGGACACATTTCATCCACCCTGTGACAGTTATACAGCTGTCTTTCCTTATCCAAGACTCTTTTAAAGATTAATTTCTTCTATAATGCTTAAAGTACAGGTTAAAAATAATAATAAAACCCCCTAAGTAAATAATTAATAAAATCATAAATATATAATCCAATTAAACAGAAACAACAACAACAAAAATCCTCCCAGATCGTTTTCGTGCTTGAGCTCTTAACCATGTTATATATTTTCTGTATTTGTCCTTCAGATGGCATGGTCTTCAGAGTACTAGCTTAATTTCTGATTCATTCAGCAGAGAGTACATGGTCAGCATATAGCAAAAGAACACCTAATAATACACAGATTTGTGATAGGTGCAGATACACACACCATGTGTACTTCTTAAATGGCTATAAATCTGAATGTGTGGATGGTTGCTCACACATTTAAAATCACACATGTAAACAAATGAGGACAGACGCACGCACATGCAACGCTATCATCATAGCACCCATCCCAGGGTTATGCAAATCGGTTGCTTTGCGCACGTGTGTGTGTGTCAGGTAAAACAAATATCCACAATCTTAAATTAACTCTTTCCAAATAATAAAAATCTTACTATTAACATGACACGTTGAAATTCAAATGGACAAGTTTATGTTCCCTTCTGCCCCCTTCTTTCTGTTTCTCATTCCCTCTCTCTGCCTCTCCTTCTCTCTCTCACTTTACCTTCCCAACGGCACTATTTTATTTCAGAAGAAAACTTATGAAAATTGTTGAAACACATACTACAAAGCATTTGCTTTTTTTCCCCTTTCTTTTTTTTTTTTTTTTTTTTTTTATTTCAGCAGATAGCCCCCAAAAAAGGCAGGGATGTCAAAGGCTTCGAGTCCCCCCTTTGACATTCACGCAGTGCTGAGAGTCAGCCGGGGTCTCAGCTCTGACAAATTTGCATCTCTTTGAATGTGACGCTTGAAAAAAGCCGGAGCTGCTAGATTAAATTTTTTTTTTTTTCCGTCGAGAAAATGAGAAAAGCCTCTATCTCTCCGCCGAGTCTACTGGGAAGATCTTTATTCTGATTCTTGTTAGAATTGTTTATCACCCTGACAGACCAGACTCGGACGAGATAAAGGCGCTGCTCCATCACGGGGCCTGACAGTGGTAGGACATGCAGAGAAATGAAAGGAGCAGGGGAAAATATTATTAATAGATGCCGACTTGATTTGCCTCTATGGCACGTCAAGGAAGGAAGGGAGGGGGGAGCCATGGCTTGATTGCAAGCCTATGAAGTTCTGTCCAAAAAAGAAGCTATTTTTCATTAAGTGATAGAAGGGCTTTTTTCATGTTCTTTCCTGAGGAGCTGATAACTTATGCAGTTTATTCTAACCCTGCTGATTTCTGTCAGGGAAAGAAAACTCCTGAAAGATGGCTCCAGCTCGTCCTTTTCAGAGAAGGAGGCTGTCTTGTCAAAAATGGTAGCAAAGCATTAAAGCCCTGGCCTTGACTCCTGCAAGGTCCCTCGGATCTGATGGGTGTGCATGTGTTGGTGAGCATGGGGGGTCGGGGAGGGAGGGCGGCATTAGGTATCCACTGTGGCCCTCTGAGGGAAAGAAAAATCAAAATATATATGCAGAGCAGTGCTTGCACGTATGCATGTGCACACATGCAGCACATATACGGAGGCTTTGTGCATTTGAGCATACATGCAGAAACACGCGCTCTGCTGCCTAATTACTCTGCAGTTAGTAAAGGTTTGTCCAATATGAGCATGTGTTGAATTTGAGAGCTGAAGGCTGGGTGTAGAGTCAGAGCAGCCTCACTCAAAATGAACGTTAAAAAATAACCAGCTCCCTGCTACCTGCTGTATGTCAGGTCTCACATAGAAACATGACCAGCAATACCAGCTCAGGGGCTCCTGCAGCGATGCTGACTCTGCTGTGACTGTCTTGTGTTCTGGGGAAAAATTGCCTCTATGTGAACATTATTTCAGGTTTTTTTGGATGGGGGAAGTAGGAGTGAGAAATACTATTTGTACTCATTATGGCCATGTTATTGTTATTCTCGGGTCCTTCACATTTGCAGCTCTGACCATTTTGGGCATTCACTGCAATCACAGTGCTGCATGAACACAGTTCCTTGCTTGTAATTACCTTGTTCTTCTCCAGAAAGGATTGTGTTTGATCACTATCCTAACTGAATTTTTAATTCTGTATAAATTAACTACTGGGGCAACTCTTGCCACAGGGCAAGAGAGTAGGTCTGTTTCTGTGAACCTGCTTTTTGAGATTGCTTCCTTCTGGATGCATCCTTCAATGTGTTGAGCATCTCTAGAGAAGCTATGAATGCTGCTGAGCACTCTGCTTTCGGTAGCGTGGGAGTGCTTAGCAGCTCAAGGGAATTACTCAGCGCTTTGCTGGTGGAAAGACTTTGGCTTCTTTTCTGGAAAGCTCATGGACAGTCTGAATGTCAGGCAGTCCACTTTCTCGTCTTTCACATTTTTCCTAAAGAGCTCTTTCTAGTAAGACCAATATGCTTGTAGAATCCTAGATCTTTTCCATTCAGGTGGCAATAAAAGAGGAATTACTGAAGTTGTATGTAAAAGTTTGAAAAAAATTAAATACCACTAAGTGCCAAGTCCACACAGTGATATGTCCATAGAATTTTAATCTTCGTCTTCTGTTTCTCCTGCCATTTGCTTCCCTTGTTTGCTGCATCATATCGACAGCTGAAGGGAAAGTTTTTCACTCTTTTTTTTTCAAAGTGCTTTAAGAATAACCGGCAGTATCTATTTAGCTAACTCTCTGCTATGTCTCTCCCATACAATCAGTGGCACAGTCACATCTGGAACTGATTCATTTTAAGATTCAGGTGTAGATGATAAAGGGTGGCTGCTTCGAGGCAGTCCTGAAAACACCAAACTTGGAACTGCACAGAGTCTTAGGTTAAGGTGTTGCCCAGTGTGGGGTTAGGAAAGATTTTTATCATATTTGGGTGATCTGCCCAGCCTCTCCTGAATGCTGCTTTTGATACACTGTAGCTTTTCTATTAAAGATCCTAAGCCTGCCATAAAACTTCAGGCAGCTGGATGTGCCTGGTAGGAGGATTATGGACTGCTGTGTGCTAAATGTATGTGGCAAAGTTATCCATATGCTGTTATGAGACCGAGTTTGAAAACCCAGTTATCCAGCCATCTATTCTGTACTACACTGGGTGAGAATCCTCATGCAAATCAATTAATTTAAAATTGAGGACACTTTACTTCTGAATGGTTGTCTATGTAGCAGAATAGCAATAATGAAATGTAGGGGTGCTGGAGAGATTGACTAGGAGGAACACAGAGGAGAGCACTGACTTTGCTCAAAAGATCTCATGGTAAATAGAGGGGATCTGCTAGCTGGGAAGGGGAAAGCAGCTCTTGTAGGTTGATGTTCTGACATGCAAAGACACTGAGAGCCTTCAGCTCACGTCGTTTCTACATTTTCTGTGTTGTGTATTTACTGGACTGATGCTTGTGAATTCCCAAGAACCTTGTGTGTGGTTATTTGTTCTGACTTCAGAGGTTACAAAAATATTTTGAGAAATCCTATGTTGTCTGTGCGTGAGGAGTCTTCTGGTAAAACATGATGACCAATTACAATAGAAAGCCCCTATAGTGAAATCCTAGAGGTAGCGGGTGAGCTCAGGGTGATGCTGTACTTGGTTCTGGACAAAGCAAAAGACAGTCTACACACATCAGACAGCCAAAGGATGGGAGAAAAGAAGTATAGTGACTACCTTTTTATAGCTCAGGATCTGAAAGCTATTGGTACTGAGCAGCCCAAGATCACACAGAATGTCTCTGGAAGGGTTGAATGCTTGAACTGAATCTTTAGTCCTGGTTCAGTTTCTCAACCACAGCACAGCCCTTCCTCAGCCCAGTTCAGGGTGGCCACGGTCTGTTTTGGCTGAGCCATGCTCACCATATCATGTTTGTTGTAATATAGACTTGCAAAACAATTTAGAAAGGCCCCCTTTTTTTATGACTACAACCAATTTACCAAAATTCTGTGAGAAAGTATAATGACGTAGATAGGGATTTGCCTCTTTTTTTAACTGCAAATGTTTACATTGCTCCAATAACAAAAAGGGATATTGTTAATGAAACTTTGAGAAGGGAGGTTGAGTTATGCATCCCCAAAGTCCTCCATTTGCATAGTTTTAGAAAGTGGATATATTTGGCAGGCGTTCTCTTTATTCAGCCAAGGGTTTGGCACATGCCAGAGTACAGAGGCTGAGTGAGCATCATGCAGCAATTTAAACTGAGAAAACAGATGTGGTTTTGCATTTTCTTATGTGTGGAGTCTCAGGCTACCATGAAAATCTCTTGGGGTAATCAGCACACCCAAACTGTTCAGTTCACATGTTGATACCTTACAGTTATGTTACAAAAGGAAATAGTTTACTAAACTTTTTTTTTCTATTTATTTCCCTATTTAGTTATGTTGCTGCAAATTAACTCAGTCTTGTGGATAATTATAATTGAACTTATGAAGATTCATTTTATTTCACATAATCATCCAGAAGTTTGGGTCCCTAAAAGAATTATCCAGATCTTTAGTTCTACAAGATGGGAATGAAAGAAGGTGACATCACATTTTTTGTAATAATTCCATATGAGCAGACTGCAAAACTTAGAAGAAGGAATTTTTCTTCTGGTATTTCAGCACTCTGAGTCTGAGTAGGAGCCTACACAATGTGCAAAAACTAATGAAACAGTGAGATAGCTAAGCAATGTTGAACACAGCACAAAATGTTTGCTTAGAAATCAGTTCAAATATAGACTAAAGAACTGGTGATTGGAGTGCAAATTTAACATATGGGATTTAAGACCTGGTCCCATATCACTGGCAGTATTCCCTTGATTTAAATGCATGTCAGTTCAGGTCAATAAAAGGCAATTACTTTTTTTGTATGACGATAACTATAAAACCCTGAGCAATGTCTGGAATGTGTTTGTTGCTGATTTTTGTCTGAATCAGGTGAGGAAAATAGTAATTTTTGCATTATTATACAGTCTTTTACTAGATCATGTTAAGTGCGATGGATTCAATTTGTTAAAGTAGGAAGTTAGGGCTATTAAATCACTATTTTTGTGTAATTATGGAGAACACACACATTTGTACTTTATGATAGCTATTGGTTTGCTAGATTTTTTACAAGACACTGTGGAAACAGTACTACTAACATGTTCTTAGCACTACAGTTTTAACGGAAAAAGTAAGTGTAAGATCGCTTCAGGGCAATCTGCAAACAAGGCTTAAAAAGTAAGAGCGAAAGTAGCTGTCAAGTTACTAGCTGCCCAAGTAAAATGCACTCATCCACGTCCAGCATGGCTGCTGTTGGGAATGTTTCCTCTTTAGTTCCTACTTTAATCAATCTAAGTTGTTTTCTCACAGAAAGTTTTGCATATATGGTTCTAATTTATAAATGTGTCCCTAAAGGAATTAATTAACATTTTATTTTTAATATCACCTGTTACTAGAAGGGAGTTAATACTTCATATCTATTTGTCTATAAATTTGACCTTTTTTGTCTCCTTCTGAAAAGAGCTGCAATCAGGCTGAAGGTTTTGCAAAAAATGGTGTCAGCAAAAATGCTTTAGCAGATTATATTGCCTATTTCTGACATTTGGAAAGCAGATTTCAATAGATGTAATAAATGTAACCGTCTATCACAACTGTCTACTTCGGCTCCGGTGAGGGCCAAGTTTAACAACACCAGTTCAGGGAAACGTATGTGCAGGTTCATCTACTTCTGCAGAGCCTACAAGGAAGTGCTTCTGGGACGCCCTGATTACTGACAGCATCTTAGATAAAGGCTTCATTAATCTCTTCTGCTTCAAGAACTCATTGAAATTTGATTTAAACTTTGTTTCTCCCCACATATCAAAGTTTGGAGAGGTCATTCGAAAGAAACATGTTAGGGCAGCTGAAGTGGCTTCTTACAAATAGCTACCATCCCACTCTAAAAATAGCATAAATAGGAGAACTGTAAAAAACCCTCTCTTAAAACCAGTTTCCAGTATCCAAGTAACTCAATTTCTGAAGTCATCAGCTTCAAGTGAGGAAAGATTGACAATATGTGTGCTCTTTTTGTGGGGAGCAAAAGAGTGGGGGAAAGCTGTCCTTTGATTTTGGTTCATATTCAGGGAACAGCCTGGGTTAATAATTTAAAGGTAGGAAGTTAATTTATGCATCCCTGAAATCCTCCTTTTGTGCAGTTTTAGAAAATGCATACATGTGACAGGATATCTCATTGTTCTCAGGATGTGTTATCGTGTATATGTGGAGTAGCTTTAGTGCGATATGAAATGCAAATTTGCCTCACTTTGTTCTTGCCACTTTTATGAATATTAAAAATATGGATAAAATAATTGTGAACACTTTTGGAAAAGGTCTTTAGCTCCTGATTTCGGTGCTATAAAGATTTTATATCTGTGCATTAGAAAAAAAAATTTGAAAATTTTACCAGCTTATATTGACATGAATGTAAGAAATTTAATTGAAAATTTGCATTTTGAGTGCATTCTGAGTGGAACCTTATGATGGCATGATACTCTAGTGCCAATAAATAGCACAATAGCCTCTCAGGCCAAAACACTATAGTTCATTCAAGTTAAGTCAAACAAAACATAGCCATTTAGGTGATTTTAGACCAGCACTAACCTCCTTTAACATTGTGTTTATAATAGACAAGGGGTTAAAGAAGAGGTTATCCTAGACAGATAAGGCAGTTAGCAACACAGAGGGTACCACCAGCGCCATCATTCTGAGTGCTGTAAGACTATTCCTCCCAACACCAATCCAGTGGATTAACTTGACAAGAAGCCTTTATGGAACACAGCTTCCATTCTCACTAGCAGATTCCTAGTTGTAAGGGTGGCTCTAAGGCTGCCAAAGCATGCCTTGCTTAACATTGTTAAGTACTACCTTTGTAAATTATTTCTGATTATAGAGATATGCTGAGCAGTGCTCCAGACACTGAAGCCATGTTAAATCAACAGAACAGACTTGTTTAAATTATTGTGGGAGACCAAAAGGTCAAGTCATTATTTTTGCATATGATTCTTTAATGTAAAAATAAAAAACCAGAGACTTTGCTTCCCCAGCATTCATTGATGTTGTACCTGTGCATTAAGTGCAGACTCGAATACTTCATACAGCAAGAAAAAGAATTATGGTGTAAGTACTAGAACAGACTATTGCTCCACCAGATTATGGAACTGGTCTTTTAATTTAATAGCAGTGTAGCTGGGAAGCTACAAGAACAGAATCCTTGGTCTTATTTGTTTAGATTATTCAAATAATAGGATGAGTAATATTCACAGCTTGGGCTGAGATTCTTCTCTACTTTAACTCTTCTGAAAACTGGACCTGTTTCAGGAATTAAATATCTTTTCCTCCATGTGGCTTTTAGGCTGCAGTTATAAAGCTTTTCATCAGCATGTAGTGACTTTGCTCATTTCTTTGACAAAAGGCTGATAATCTGCACTAATGCCTTTGGCTGACTCATATGTTTAGTTCCCAACTGACTTTGACTGACACACTGAGGAATATTAGCAATATGGAAACAAAGGTTGGTCATGGAAGGAGACAGACAAGCATGCTGGGTGAAATCCTGCGTATCTGTACTTCCATTAGAGTTTATTTCTTTCTGAGGCTGGACTGCTTTTATATTACATTCCCTTTTCTGCTAACACAATTTTCAGGTCCTGGGCTGTGATCCCTGTGGTTAGAAGCTCCTCTCTAGACAGGTAGTTCTTCGGATTATGTGTTCTCAGATGTAAAGTTTCCCTTGAGTATGAACAGAGCCTTATCCCTAGAGGGCAAGATATGAAAAAAAGATTAATTTTCCTTTGAAAACCATTCACTTCCTGCACGTGGAATTACAACCACTTGGCTAGCTATCTACTTCATGAGCAAGGAGAGGGCCATTTCCAGCTTGGACTGGGTTTTTTTCTTCATTCTGATTTTGGGATAGCGCTCTCTGGGGTAGTTTAGTTCTGAGCTTCTTTTCCATAGTAAACACTTGCAAAAGCTCATGCAAGTGGAATGTCACATCCACATCTGACATCAAGTCCCATGCAAAGCAACTATTTTTGACAACAGCAACAACTGCATGTAGACTACACAACACCTTTTATTCCATGTATCAATATAAGAATACATATCCTGAGACATGAAGATGGTGATGAGTTCTGTACAGAAGAAATTGCAAATAGTGTAAATCTTTAGGGCTCATAATAACAGGTGCCAAAATGCTAAGATGCAGCTAGACATAAATTCAGAAAGATAAACATTGGCTGAAACTAGCACATGGACTGTCTCTGAGCAAAAGGATTGGAGGTTGAGGGTAGGTTTTGCTATTAATTTAGACAACCTTTAAAATAAAATTTGATAGAAACAAAATTCAACTAGAAAATTTTAAAATAAATTCAAAGCAAAAATTTGTCATTTCAAAGTTTGAAAACAAAGTGTTTAGCTTCCATGGGCAATTAGAAATTATTTATAGGGAAAAGGGGCACACATGCAAGTCAGCAAATGTTTTGAGTCAAGATGATCTTACCTGTGCAAAAGTTAAACCTTCTGCTTAAATACTCTGATTGCATTAGGCAAATGTATTCCTTCAGTTTCTAGGTGGGATGTCCACAAGCACAGGCAGGGGACTGGCTTTGCTTTGTAGAGATGGCACAATATAAAACTTTTTTCATAGCCGGGAGAAACGATGGTTAGTGGACCTCAATGGAGCTTTTGGAGTTATGCATGACAGAGGCCTCCAACACATGCACATTTAGTTATTGTAAAACAACAGTCAGAAAAGTCACTATGTGAAATATTTACTCCTGTTATAAACCCAGTTTCTTTCCTGGAGAAAGCTATACGGTCTTTCACATACGTGGGATTCAGGCAGGTGTTTAAGCTTGACTCTAGTTTATTGGCAGGTGATTTTGAGGAACAGTGCACTTAATAAAGAAAGAAAACATTAAAGAATTCCCACTTGGAAATACCTACCTATCTTAATAAGATAGCTTTACATAAAAATCCAAAGCCTTTTGAGATTAATGAGGCCCGTTTACTTTCCATTTCATTTTGAGCCCTCTTTACTACATGAGTCGAATCAAAAGGCTGAGAATGTCAGTATGGGAAACTGAAAAAGAACTTGATAAAAAAAGTAAAAAGCCAGTTATTGAGTTGGACTTGAAGTCTGTCTATCTCCCTGCCTTTGCCAGGAGGTGATTGGGAAGACTGGAAGACAATTGTTCTTTTCATTTAAAAAATAAAATGGAGAAGGAAAGAAGAGGTCTGTATCTCTGTGACTCCAGGGACAATTGCATACACATACAAGCAAAAGTATAAAATATGTGCAACGTTACACATCAGTTTTCAGTGGTGCAGTGGTATTGTATAAATGGAGACATAAACCTGTCAATTCTGATTTTACTGCTGGGAGTGCCAGATGCACTGTCCAGGAGCTCAAACACACCAGCCTGTGCCACCAGCACAAGAGACCATGTCAGGGCTTTTCTCTGCTGCTTTCACTGTTTTCGCACTTGATAGACTCACATTCCCACAGTGTAAGTGCCATGGCCTCCCTCTGTGAGTTTTGCTGCTTTTGATAAAGATGGTATTGTGTATAACAACATTCATGTTTCTTAAGAGTTCCCATATCGGCTGTAAGGAACTCCTTAGGTGCTGACCTAAAACAGATGCCATGAGTGCTCTTTTTTTCTACCCTTTAAATGTTTTAATGGTTTTGTGTTTTAATTTTACCAGTTATTTAGTCTAGTCATTATATCCAGCTTCTCTTTCAGGAGGAACACGGGAGACATGGAGAGGTAACCTTCTCCTTTCTCTCTTTCCAAAGGCAAATTAAAAGAAAAGCACAGGAAAATTTATGTGCCATAGTGTAACTGTGGACACTACTCTGCTTTGTCAGGACATGTCAGCTCTGTTTCAAACATCGTACAAAAGCGTTGTGCTGGGGCTGCCTGCCACCCACTTGGGGAGGTGCAGTGATCTCTGGTTCCTTCGTTGTCACCACTAAAATGGCCGTGAACAAGGCTGACAGCGCGACCTGGAACCCACAAAGGTGTCTGAATGTATAAAGATCTCAGGATGAAAATAAAGTGAAGATAGATTCATCTTCACTATCTTTTAAAAGACAGTTACAGAAAAGAGATCAAATTAGATAGCAAGAAGACTGGAAAGCTAGAAGGCCTGTAGCCTAGATTCTTGACACCATTAAATATTACCCTATGTTTGCACAGTTTTTATCACCTCTCTGCAATGTTTCTGTTCAATCATGGAAAATACAATGAAATAAAAAACACATGGTGGGATTTTAAAAAGCATTCCTGGTTTGTTGGTTTTTTTTTTTTTTCTGAGACTCTAAGCTAAAAGTTACATTGACAACTGGTTGATAAAGTTTGACGTGCCATAGCTCGGTCTTTTTGAGTCATAGAAACTCCACAGGAGTTATCCTTCCATCAGAAAAGGGTATTACAGCTATTACAGAAAAGGAGAACAAAACAAAGCCCATATAGACGTACTCAAATCCACCATGCCATGAGAATATCACTTCCCCTCAATGACACTTTGCTGCAACTTGGGCAGCAGATTGTGTTTGGATTGTCAGGGAAACAGTCGGGCCATTATTGTTGTTGTTTAATTTTTGGTGGTTGAGGGTTTTTTTTCCCCTTCTAGCCAAAGTATTAAAAAAAAAAAAAGAGAGAGGGAAAAAAAAAAAAAAAGAAGTTGATTTCTTCAACAAGCAGCTGCAATGACAGATGGCTGATGAATGCACTACCAGCAGTTCCAATGGAACTCGACTCCGTGGGAGTCGGGGCACTGCGCACCTTCCAAAGGGCGCCACGGTAGTCGCTTGGGAAGGGGAGTGAGAGTCGGAATTTCTAACCATGGTGAAAATGTACTGAAGGAAGAGAACATGATGACAAGGGGTGAGAAAGGGAAGGGAGTGATTGAGATCCATCCAGCTGAGTCTTTATCCCCAAGGATGAATTAAGATGAAATAGAGGCCTAGAGCCATAAAAACTTCAGGAGTACTTTAAAAATAATGCCTCCTCTGCTAAAACATATCATCTTAGCCACCCACTTGCCATTAGGCTTTGTTGATCTTTCTTCCCTAGCCCCCACATGGACTCCTCCTCTCTATTCTTGCTATGCACTGTTTTCCTCTTTCCAGTTCCTCTTTTCCCACAGCTATCTCTTCATAGCCTCATGACTGAAATGAAGGAAATGGCTAGGCTGTTGCTCTTCTCCAAGCTGCTTCCTGGTGCCTGTCAGATGTCCCCCATGAGTCTTCTTCAGCACCCCAGGGTCTGGCAATCCCTGATCAGTACCGCCAGGTGATCTTCTGTGTAGTGTTCTCCTCCATAGTACTCAGACTGGAAAAAAATGGTTTGTCCTGGGCAGTTACCAGCTCTTTGTCTGAAGGTGCCCCACTGAAATGGGCAGCTAGCAAAATTTATGATCTTCTAGTTGGAGCCCAATGCCAGGTGTGGGAATTTCTCCTCTTACTGCCTGTAAGTTTTAGCTCACTGCTGGGGCAGAGACGCAACAGGGAAGGAACATAAGCCCCACTCTCTGAAAGGAGTCCACAGGCAAATGTAAGTAGACAGTTTCCTGGAACAAGCAGAATTTCATAACCTGCAAGAACCCACCCTGTCATGGTCCCCAGGACAGTGTGGTTCCCCCTTTCTTCACCTCCCTGAATGAAGAAGGAGATAAGAACTGGTGGCAGCTGGAAAAGCAGTAGGGGTTTGCAACAGGGCAGTGAGTAAACGAGGAACAAAACTCCTCGAGCAGTAAATGTACTGTGTAAACATAAACAATAGCAACAAGCAAGACATATATTCCAAATACATCTCCAGTGAGAATCAATTATGTTATATCCAATGAATCAGGGGAGGGAGCTGGTGAGAGAGAATGGGGACCTATTATTATTTTCAAGTCAAGTCAACCAGCCAAGTCTGCAAACAAAAGCATTTTCTGTCTTTTTCTCTCTGTCTTGTTGATGGCCTCCCCTTGTCTCTCTTCCTTGGCATATTTCCTGCAGTTCCCCCGCCCAGCAGTAGTTATATACATCTGAATAACACTGCAGTTCAAACACCAAAAGAATTGTTTTCCTATGGTTTCTAAATGTCTTTTCTATTTCCTTGTATTCATAATCCTGGCATAAGCAGTACTTATCAAGGGGTGTTCTACATCAGAAAACTCAAGCATGAGACTCTGTGTGTGTGTGTGTGTGTATGTGTATTTGTGTGTGCTCATGCATACATGAATATATGTGACCAGGGAGGCAAGAAAATACTGCTGCAGATCATTAATGAAATAATGATAGGTACTTCTTTTATACCTGTGATTGTAAAAAAAAAGGATAGGTTTTATTCTTATATCTGCACATCACTAACTAGTGCTAACACACACACAGAGGTGTGTTTTTTTCTCTGCATCCCCGAAATCACAAAGTGGGAAATGAAAAGGGGAGGAGGAGAAAGAGAGAATTGCTGGAAATGATTGTCTCTTAGGGTGTTCTCTAATAATGAGAAAGGAGCCCCACTTTGAACTCTTGATTCTTTGCCAGAGAACAAAAACCTTAAAGCATTTTGCTACCTTTAATTGTATTACTCTTCTAGTAATCAATAAAGATAAAAAAGGATCGTTCTATGTACAATATGAAATCACACAGGGTCTGACTATGTGGAGATAGATTCCACTTATCTGTCTCTAGGGGTAGCTTCTCTTGTAGTAGAAAACTCAATTTTTATTTGGATTTTAAAAATGTTTCAAATTATCCAGTCAATGCTACATGCATATTAAAAGATTTATTACCAAATATTCTCATCTTGATGTACTGGATCTATGCACCCAATTCCCACTAATGTTAATGGAACTGCATCTGTAAATCCCTGCACATCAAAGCAAGACAGTACCCATAAGTATTGCAAATACATAGGTAGCTAGATAAATAGCACCAAGATTAACCACCTCTGGCATTACTGTTTTGGTTTTTTTTTTCTTCTTTGTGTAAACGTTGGTCTCATCTTTCTAAGAACTCAAGATGCAACATAAGAAACTAAAGGCACCCTGGCCAAGATCCCCCCCACTGCAGCAGGGGCCCTGGAGGGCACACCTGACTGTCGAGCAGCAGCACCCACCCCAATTGAAGGGGAGAGCGAGCGGGGCACCTCCACAGAGTGACTCAGATTTTAGGTGGGCTGAATCATGCCCGGAGGTGCCTGTTCCTCTGCACTGACTATTAACCAGGGGCGTATAACGTGCCGTTAATTTAAGTACCTGAAGGGAGATAGCTTACATCAGGCCTTAAAGTATTAAGCCCCCATTCCTATCCTCTGGTATGGGGTGAGTCGAAGGCTCTTGCTCAGGGAATAAATAGGCTGCTTACCCCCTGCTGTGTGACTATTAGCCCTTCATGTTACAGGTGGGAAAAGAGACTGGAGAAATGGCAGCCATCCCATCTCTCATTCACACCGATATTAAAAAAACACGTTCATACATCAAAGCCAGATTTTCGAACATGGGTTCCTAGAGTTTAAACCTTAAATCCCAAGGTGGAATTCATAAAAAGCAGTTTGAATTTCACTGCCCCAGAACTTGAGTTTGGGTTAATTATCTAACCTTAGGCGTCCATGTTTTGTAATGTTTCTATCACGTTTTAAAATTAAGAGAAAACCAGTGTATTGTTATTATTAATATTATTAATAGCCCTATTAATTAAAATCCCTGCACATATGCCAGTGTAAATGGTAATTAAAATAGATTAAATATACTAACAACAAAGTTATGTAAACAGCACATACCATGTTAGAATTCAAAACAAACAAATGCATATCTTAAAGTGAAAAAAGGGATGGGGTAGAAAAAGTGATTACCGTGGGGCCAATAACTATATTAATTGCTAGAAGAGAATACAGCTGCAATAAAATCACAGGGAGTGCGTGCTGCACTGAAAGATGGCGGGACAATTAGAGCACAGACAGGCTTATAAATAATAATTTATAATATCTCTTCTGAAACTTCCATTTCTTATGCCTAGATTTGCAAGTGCCTAACAAAGGAAGCATCATTAGCCCCATTAGGCAGAGGAAGGAGGAAGAGGCACAGAGTAATGAAGTACAGTGGCCAGAGTCACCCAAGGGTATGGCTGCACAAACAAGTTACCGCAAGTTAAATTAAGAGTATAGATTAACAAAGTCAGCTGCTCTTCTCTAACTTCCTATTTGCCTGCTCTTAACCTGTGGTAAATGAAACCCAGCTTACCTCAGGTCTAATGAGAGGGCTAAGCCTCCTCTCTGGCTGCAGGGAGAAAAAAGCGAGTACCTGGTACCGTAAAGCCACGTGGGCTAACTCACTCTAATGCCACCTCCCTCAAAAACCTGGCTGGTCTCTATTTGTGAGATGGCAGCGATCATTTTGTGAGGTTCCGCTAACGTTGGGTTGAGTGTGGTATATAATTGGAAAGGGTTGATGGGAAAAAAACGGTACAGGGGGTGAGATACGTCGTGCAGTTCAGCGCAGAAAAGTCAAAATCTGGTGCAGATCTGCGATGTGACAGTAGGGTTCCAGGAAAAGCAGGTGGTGTGGGAACGCAGCTCCCCATTAGGACAGGGCTCAGAGAGAAGGGGATCAGTCATAGCCAGAGCCTGCATTATTTAAGGCTTTAAAATCCGAAAGGGCCAACTTAAAATCAATCTGCCACTTCGGAGGCAGGCAGTGTGAAGAATGCAGCGTGGTGTAATGCGTTCCTGCTGGCTCACAGGGCTGAGCACACGTGCTGCCGCGCTCGGAGCGAGCAGCGAGCAGGGCTGAGCAGCCTGGCTCTAAGCTCTGCGAAGAGGGTATTACAATAATTGAGCTTTCTGGTAACAAGGTCTGCATTGCTATATTTGTGATAGGCATGGGATAAACTAAGCACGCAGCCGGTGCGTGCAGCATAACTGGAGGAAGGGGGGAAGGGGGGGGAAGAGCCTCTTTGACACCAGAGTTGGAAACAGGCTTCAGCCTAAGCAATGGCAAAACTCCATTAACTTCGGACTGAGCCTGTGCTTGCCAGGTACTTTTCCAGGAGCACTGTGGCCTAACACAGTACCAACGCGCACCCAGCTCACGACCTGTGAAACACGAGTCTCCAAAGCGCAGGGGAACATAATAGAAATAATTCCAACCAGTACCGACCCCCAGCACCCTGTTTTTAGGAGCTCAGAGAAGAAATATCTCCAGCTGCGTGAGGATGCCCCTCGCCTCCTCTGTAGCTGAAGCAGAAATCAGGATGTTGGTGGCATGGGATTACATACAAATTTCACTAAGGTATTTAGTCTTTATTTTATTTTTCATCTGTTTGGTTATTTGTGGATTTTTTTCCCCTGCCCCAAACTTACTGCATTTATCACATTGTAAAATCCAGGAGAAGGTCTGGCATAGAGTGCATTTTCCCACGTGCGCTTTCCTGTGAGAATTTTTGAGAATTTTCATTCTCAAAACCCTCTTCATCTAAAATCCCAAATCCTTTGTCCAATCACAGTTAATAATATGAAGCTTGCATCAGAAAAATACTTATTTTGCAGCGTGAGTTTCACATTCCTACAGGTCCTGAATCAGGCAAATGCCTAAACTTTCACTTGGCTGTGGAAGCTGCAGTGACACTGGCTCCTCTCGGCTCAGTTGCTCTCTCCGACCCACCTCACTTTCTTTCAGCTGTTTTCTGGTCGAGGCTTGATGCAGTAAGTGCATTTAGAGAAATCCAAAGGGCTGCAAATGTACAAAGGAAAGTTATTCTGGGGAAATGCTGCCCTGAATGAGGTGGGTAGGCAGTTCCTCCGCACTGCCAGTATAATGGCCTCCTGGGCTTTCTCCCTATGGCGAGGTCTTTGGCTAGTTGGTGGGAGGGCCAAGTACTTCCAGAGCCAGGTCACTGTGTTGGAGACCTGCTATGCTCTTTGCCAGTGCCTGCTGTGCTCCCGGGAAGCCCTGACAGCCCTGCTCTTACATCAGTGTTCTCACTTAACAGATTTACGTCAGGTCACAGAAACCGGGGACCCAGATAACTCTTGTGGCTTAAACTAGGCACTTATGGGCTTTAGTTTTGCTGAGCTTAGGTGGTAGTGAGCTAGGGATTTGGAGATCAAAAGCTGAAGTTAGACAAGATTTAGGTATGCAGGTCTTCTCTGGATTGAGCCCTTCGTCTAACCTTTTTGGCTAACAACATTTACTGCTCAAGAATAGGCATCTTGAAATTCTGTGGTCTGCCATGTCAGCCACAAATTAGAGATGGAAAATACATGAAAAGAAATTATTCATAAATAGGTATATATATATGTAGAAACTTGTGTGTGTCTGTGTGTATTTGTACACCCTGAACAAAATGAGGGATTTTTGCACAAGTAGAAAAGCATTTTTTAAAAACTAATGTATGATACTCTTTGTGAAGTCTACAGTCATAACAGGAAATCATGCAATTTCTGCAGAAAGATTTTATTTAAAAAAGCAGAGTGCATCTCATTGACCTACATTCAGCTTCCCCAGCATACACTGTACCTGCAGAACTTTTCTGCAGAGATACATTGTAGATACAGATCAAAGGGAAATGCTGGTGTCAGAATTGTCTAAATGTCCCTTTTTGGGCCTGAAAACCTAGATCATTGCCATGCATTTGCTCTGACTTTGTAACTTTAATCAACCTGTAAACTGTTCCTTGGACTGCTGTCTTTAAAAGCCAGGTAGGCTGCTTGTGGGGATAATGAATGTCTGTATCTATAGAGCAGACAAATGAAGCTCTCTGTTGCCTCAGAATGAAAATACCTAGTTTTTAAAGAGCTATCTGAGATACACTGCAGTATGTAACAGTAGCAAAATAAAGTTAGCATCTGTGTTAAAAGAACTACAACCCCCAACCAGCAAGATCCATCCTGTCCGATGTATACCCTGACTGTTGTGCAGAACATTTGGTCCCCTCTTTAAAAAAGGCCATGGGGGTGTTAAACAACGCCTGTTGGGGTGCTGGGTTGGATTACGTGAACGTGTCTACTCTGAATTAGACTGAGACCTGTCAAGTAATTTCTCACAAGACCACTATAATGGGCCTTGATTCACAAATGTGTATGTGAGGGTATGGAGAGCTGTAGTACGAGACAAGGGGGCTGCAAGCTGCAATACCAACCACTGCAGTGCTGAGCTTTTAGGTACCATACTGCCTGGCGAAGGTCACACAGGGACACGCTCCCGCTCTCTTCCACAGTGCCTGATTGGGTATTAAAGAAATGAAGTTGAAAAAGGAAGCATGCAAAGAGGGGAAGGGTCTAAGTTACCCTTTAGAAAATACAAAGCATGTGGAATACGAGATATTTACAGATCCACTTGGTGCCTGTCTCCTTGTTGTGCAATCAGGTAGTTGCAGGCTGTAGCTTTTTCAAGCGCAAACACTTTGTAAACAGATAATCTCTGTAAGATTGTCTTATTGCTAGACACCTTCATTAATTTGTCTGGTGGTGTTTCCAGTTATGACATACTAAAAATACTAAAAAATCAAGACAGCCATACAAAATTTCTAAATTTCTATCAACAAAAAATCGTCACAGAGTTGGAATATATCCTCTCTGTTTACAAAGATATATTTTCTTTTTAAATTTGCTAATTTTTATTAGCATGATAGGTGAAAAGACAAGTTACAAAATTACTCCCTCCTCCAAAAGTAAATATTTCAAGCTTTATAGAAAATTGGTTAAAACATGGCATATTTAGGGAAATTAAATGTCATATAAAAGTATAATCGAGAAATTACTTTGTATCACAAAATATTACCATTTCCAATGAGTTCTAATTGTTACCAAATCTCCAAACCTGTAAGGCTCTGGGATGTAAATCTCAGCTGATCTGAAAGGATCTTGGAAGTTACTCAGAACAAATTCTGTTGCTTCAGTGTTGCATTCCTGTCCTGTCATTCTGGTAGGCTTAGCCAATCTCCAAGGTCTTTAATTAACCCTTAACCCTTCCCTGAATTGTAATTCCTTTTTTTTTTTTTTTAAGTAGGAATTATTTTGTGCTACTTGTGCATTAAAAACTTTAGGTAAAATGAATGTCATTGATAGTTCTCTTTCCACACTGGGTACTACATATTCTTCCTCCTTGCCCTTAAATATCTGCTCAAGTCAGCTTGAATTTCTCCTGACTTCCTGATGGCTAGTCACAAGGCAGCCATCTCATGAATTCAGCTTTCATGGAACTTAATCATCAGCCTCTTCCTTGAAGTTACACTGGCAAGTAGAAAACATTTGCCAGAGCACGTCATACCTTTCATGGGATTCTCCTTGGGTCACACTGGCTATAGATCGTAAGAGTTTTACACTTTTGTGACTTTTGCACAGTCACTTGTTGCTAGTTACCCAGTATGAAGGCTAGCTTATAGGATCTGTGCTACCTCACTGAAACATAAACCAACTCACACGACAGTCATCCACATCGGTAATGCAGCATGTAGGAATGGCACAGGCACATCTAGGTGAACCAACAAACATGAATTTGCTTTGGTGTGCATAAAGGAAATACTCCCTTACCAGATAAGTCCATGTACTTCATTTGTACTGAAGAAGTCTAAAATCAGGCACTGAGGATCTATTTTATGTTAAAAAGGGAGTGGGGAGGGCACAGTTCCAGAAAACAGGGGAGTGGGAGGAGAATATAAGTACTAGGAGCTTTATTTGGGAAGTAGCTAAAATAGAAAAAATGGGTAAGAGAACTAGGAAAGGATTTTTCAAGAGAGGGAAGACTGCATCTTGAAAAGACCTAAAGACTCCTAAAGAGAATGCATTCAGTAGCTGCATGACCATCCTTAAGCATTCAAACACATGGCAATGAGAAATCAGGTTGTAGGAAATTTGAGATTGTTTTTTAAAAAAATTCAAGCCACATTAATAATGGAGAAAATGCTCCAATTTATCAGGTAAGATAAGAGTCTTATCTGTTAAAAAGGAGGAGGTTTGGGGCTGTAGAGTTTAGTTCTCCCCTATGTCTCTAATATATTGATGTTTGTTGCCTGTAGATTGTGCTGCAGGATCTTCTAGTTTTTTATGGGATCAGGGAATCTCTTTGCATTCATTCCTTCTGCACTGGCTTGTAGGTCAAAATTCTGTTGTGGTTTTTGGGCCAGGTTCTGTCTGCTAAATTGACAGGTTCATAGGTATCTGTCTTGTCTGTTAAAGTAGGACTGAGTGTTAGTAAAAGTCGGAATATTCTGAACTATTCAGCTGGTAGTTTGGGATAAACTGTGTTAAATCCATTCAAACTACAAATTCCATTACTTATAATTAAGGTTTTTGTATAGGTTCATAATGTACACTAATTATTTATGGATAATTCCTTACCATTTACATTTAAATTTATGGATTGGATGAGAGTACAGGTACATGTGTCTCTGCCCCAGAACAATGTGTATTTTGTCATTCAGGAAATGCTAGAAGGTCCAATGTCCTTATGCCACAAACTGATGAAGAGTTGCCTTTTGGGGAGCAGCACGTCTATTTTTTTAAGGTTGTCAACTAATCCAAATCACCTCAGTTCTCTGCCATATTCTGAAAGAAAAAAAGAAAAGAAACCAAACATATATTTCAGAAACTGCTTAGTTCTTGCCTTCTGAAAAACAGTCTCCATAAACAACCTTCAGCTTGAGCATCCAGAACTGAGGCACCTGAATATCATCAGCCACTCTAAAAATCTTGCACTTGGGCAATGACTAATTAAAGGAAAATGGTCTTTCCAAAACTGGTTGAAGTCAATGGAATATACACAGTGATTTCAAATGACCTTGGGCCACATTGAGGAGGATAATTTGGCTGCTATGAGTCAAATTCCCTTGTTTTGGTGTATTCTGCAAGTGATAAAGTTTGAGAATTAGAGCACTGTCAATATGTGCTGTAAAACCACATGTCCTTTAAGAGGATAATGCTCCACTAGACCTTTTCCCACAAATTACTGTATATAATTGGACCTAAGATCACAAAGAGTGCACATTTACAAGATAAATTGAAAATTAATGAACAAATAATATAGTAATTACCAAATCCTTATTATTTGAAGAATATACACACTATGGGGTCTATTTCTTCCTCGATGAGCATGTGTAACCCCCATTAATTTTAATGGGAGTTAAGCGTGCACATCAAGGGAAGAATTAACTCATGATTTTAAAACTGACTACTAGGATTAAGACCTGCACTTTTGGCTTTGAGTTTAAAATGTGGCATATCTTTTGATATTTATCTCTTTTTAATTGTGTATTTGTAGCTGAAGCAATTTGCAAATCATTGTTATCCTATCAGTACAAGGCAAAGATAAATTGCATTATATACCCTACTTCTTGGACTCCTTGATGTTCTTTTCTGATTAAATTGAACTGTACCAGCAGTATCGTAATTAATAATCTATGCTGATCAAGTTGGCAGTGCTAAGGCCGCTTGGTATCTGATGGCAATGAAAAATTGTTGAAGCAAGGTGTGTCGTTTGTTTATTTTTTTCAATAATGTGAGAAATATACAATTAATAATACTGAGTCATTAATATTGTCAGATAATGTGAAACCTGCAATTTAGGTCTGGACAAGGGAAAAAAACATCCAGTTTAATAAGACTGCTGAGGCAATTCATGAACTATGATGTTAAGCCTATGTAAAAAGGATTTTACTCCTTGGAAAGAGATTATAAGACTCTCAGATGGAAGCTTTCAGTCCCAAATGAATTAGATGCTGGTGCCAGTTGTTGTTTCTACATCTCAACTCAGGGCAAGGATATTTCCCTGTGCCCTTCTGCAGTTGTCCATTAATGAATATTAGTGAAATGGCTTCTGTAGATTTTCATAGTCTTTTAGATATTGACCCGGGTGTTGTTCCCCTTCTTAGAGCAGGAATTTAGTCTTTTTGAAGTGTAAACCAAAATGGATTAAATGTATACAGAGAAAGAACTTCTAATTAATTTAAAAAAAAAAAATCCAAGGTTTTGCTTTTTTAAATACATTATCCAGTTCATTTTTTACACTGAAGCATAGCATTGTTGTAGTGGCAAAAAACTCAAACATGAATAACAAGGAGGTGACTAGTGTAATCTTAATGGCAGAGCTGAATGAACTGCAAAAAGAAAAATAACAAAAGAAGTGGTGGAAAACAAGTTAAAACTTTTAAATTCTTTGCCTTTTATGTTGGCTGGTTTTCTTGCCATAATTAGAAAATCCACCCTAGTAGCAGATTGCAGTATATATGTTTATTAATCTGTCTGTTGCTCTTTACACTATTGCAAAGTAGAATAATTTTTCATTTGCTTGGCTGTGTGAAAGTACAACTGAAGGAATGCACTCACAAAAGCATTTACCCAGAGGTATAGTCATTAGATAACCCTTTTAAATTTCCCTTTATTTTGTTCATCTATTCATTTAAATCTAAATGTTTCAAACTGTTGCAGCTTCTAGCTGCCACTCACACTGCCTCAATCATTTATGACCACAGTTTAGTGCCATTTTGAGCTGGGGAGCCTGGTTAGGGGCAGAAAGCCCTTGGTCTCAGCAGTGAAAATCAGCCAAAATCATTTAAATCCTATCAGCTTTATACTCTCAACAGTAACTTGTTATAGAAGGTTCTGTATTTCTGCACTTGCTATAAGATACTACCAAAGGACAGTATCAAAGGCGCTCAGTATCATTAGTCAGTTATGACAATGTTAAGTGAGTGCCTCTCCTCTGGTTATAGAGATTATATTGGAGATAAGTTAGCTTCACTGTTTTTCTGCATCTGTTGATCAGAGGATGAGAAATCTAGAAACTGATCAAAATGAGAGTGTTCTGAGTGACATCTGTAACAACTTTTGAATAGTAAGTAATGTGAAAAGGGTTCAGCAAGAAGTCTCTTGAGAATTTTCACGAGAGAAAAAATTATTATGGTCTATCAAAATGAGAGTTAGATGCAACAATTAAAAAAAAAGTAAAAGGATAGCCAGAGCAACCAATGTATATTAACAATTTTGAAACAGGCAGTTCAAGATGTATGGTAATTACAATGGTGACTTGTGCTTGTATGTTCAGTCAAGACAGAGTTGCAAAAGGGAAACATATTAAGCCTTCATCTTAGAAGGTACGTTTTTAGCACTTTTTTGTCCTTCCCCCTTAGATGACATGTGGCTAAAAAAAGTCTTATTGGATGTCAAAAAACTGTTTTATAAATAAGATCTCTCCTTACTGGGTGGTGAAGGTTAGAAAACAAGTAATTAAAAATGAGTCTCTGTTTCTGGAACGATTGTTGGGTTTTTCTTGTTTTTCTTTTTGTCAGATGTTAACAGACAGACTTCTAATCTTGTTCAGATATGGTTGGTTTTTTATTTGCCCATGAAAAATAAGACCCTGAACAGTGCAGCCTTTCAGCAGATACTGAGACCTTCCTGGCTTCATTGCATCTGCATGTGCTGTACCCCTGTTGCATCCTCAGAGCAGTTACTATTGCAGTGTGCAGTACAGCTGAGGGACAAATCTGTTTGCCACTGTCTGCAGAGGCATTCAAAAATGTTACACTCAAAAATTTCTCAGCTAAATAAAATATGGCCAATGTTACTTTGAGGCTACCCTATCATCTTTTAGAGGTTGTGACAATGTAGGGAGGTCCCTGATGACTGGAAAATGCCAAATGTCATGCCCATCTTCAAAAAAAGGTAAGGGAAAGAATCTGTGGACCTACAGGCTGATCAGCTTCAATTCAGTCCTAGGTAAGACTATGAAGCAAATCCTCATGGAAGACATTTTTAGGTACATGAAAAACAAGCATTTGGAACAGCCAGCATGGGCTTATCACAGGCAAGTTGTGTCCAAAGAACCTGGCTATAACAAAGTGACCAGTGGCTCTGTGGGTGAAAGGAAAGCAGTGTATGTCATTCACCTTGGCTTCAGAAAAGTTTTAAAGACAGTCTCCCATGGCATCCTTGTATCCAAATAGGGGCTATCTGAACAGGGTAGGCGGGAGAAAACTGAATGGGTCATCAGACATAAAGGATAGTAATCAACGGTTCGAAGTCTGTAGCTAGCTCCTCAGCAGTCGGTTCTGGGGACAGTGAACAACTAGGATGGTAGGATAAAGCCCACCCTCATCGAGGTCACGATGACACAAAACTGGGGGGCCACTTGATATGGTGAATGGTCTCACTGCCATTCAGAAGGATCTTAAATTAGATAGAGTTGTCAGGAATACCATGACATTTAATAAATATATAGGTAAAGTCCTACACCTAGTTGAAAATAACTCCAGGCTGGAGTGCAGAATTGACTGAGTAGGAAGCAGGTCTTCCAAAATGGATGTGTGTGTCTTGGTGGATGACAAGCTGAACACGAGTCAGCAGGATGCCCTCGCCGCAGAGAACACCAGCCACAGACTGTGCGAGCAAAATGCAGCCAGCAGGTCTGTGGAATTAATTATTCCCCTCTGTTGGGTACCTGGGAGGTCACACCTGGGACAGAGTCTGTCTTTTGGGGATCCAGCACAAGAGACAGACTGACAAGTTGGAGGGAGACCTGTGGAGGGTCACTCAGCTGATTAAGGGAACGGGGCTGAAAATGTATGAAGAGAGGCTGATTGAACTTTGTTTGTTTAACCTGGAGAAGAAAAGGCTAAAGAGGGAATCCAGCTAGAGCACACATGCAGCTCAGCTGCAGCTGAAGGGACGTGATGGAGAAGTGTCAAACTTTTCTCGGAGAGTTACAGCAAAAGGATGAGAGACATATATATGAGAGGTCACAACTTACAGGAAGGGAAAATTCAATTAAAAAAAAGTTTTCACAAGGAAAGTGGTTAAGCACTGGAAAAGTGTCTGATAGAGGCTGTGGGGTTTCCATCCTTGGGAATTTTCACACTTTCCCGGAAAAGATCCTGAAAAACCTGGTCTAACTTGGAGGTTGGCCCTGATCAGTGCTGGCAGTCGAACAACTTTCAAATGTCATTTACAATCTAAATTAATCTATGATTCTATAATTTCACAAGAAAGTAACTTTCTTACTTATTTTATTTTATTTAAAAGACAAAAAAACCCCCAATGTTAAAATGTATAGCTTGAGATATAATTTCTAGAACCAAGATTCATTTGGGTTTGCTATTTTTCTTCTTCAGCGATTTTGGTTAAGGGTGGAAGGAAAAGAAAACAGAAGAGAAAAAAATATATATTCATGACAGGGACTTACAACTATCTCTGTAGTTATCCAATTATTCATAAACTAATATTTCCACAAAAAAAATTTCAAGATTAAGCACAAATTTTAAAAAAAATATTCACTAAAAACCTGTGAATTAACATCCAGCTTTGTGCACTGGTGAACCCAAGCTTATTAAGTGCATTAAATGCACTGCTGAAGCCATTGCTCAAGAAATCTGTGATTGTTAGAATGCAAAAATTTGTGAATAAAAGCAAGACAGTATAACTTAGAAAGACCTGAGCAAACCCACTATTTTTTAAAAATTTACTTTTGCATAATTGCTTATGTGAAACTCATTACCTTTATTATTACTTTTCAGAGGAGATGAGAGTACTATTAAGGATACTTTTTTCACCTGAATGTGGTTGGTATTTAGTAAGAACAGCTGTAAAATCCTAGTGATTGTGAAAGGAAAATGGTATGCTGTGTCGGAAAGCAGAAGTGATTCTTTGCTGTATTTTTTATTGGCTTATGATTCAGACAGCCATTTGCTGAGAACAGTATCCAGTGCCTGGTATTTTTATTTGGAGATTTGAATGAATTAATACCCACACAGAACGCTTGCTTCCAAAAAATCCTGGTGTCCTTTTGTAATATTTATAGTTCTGCCTCCGAGTTTGAAAGGATGGATTGCATGTGTTATGGTGAAAAGAGCCCCCAAAGCCACTTGAATTTCCAAACTGGGTTTCTGCTGGGCTTCAGATAATGACCTGAGTTTCTGAACAAAAACCATCAAGGTTTCAAAACACCAAACCTCAAAATTTGCCCAGCAATGACTTGATTTAGTGCCACTGCAATCATTTGGCTCTTTGCCATTGCCTTCATTAGGCTCACTATCATGACCCAAAAGGTTTCTAGCATTAGCAGGAGAAAAAGATATTTAGGAAACCCTCAACTTTTTCAGCTGTGGTGTGATTTTTTGACAGCACTAGCTTTCTCTCTTTTTCCAAGCAGTTTGCATTTGAGGGTCTGACATAACAAGGCTGCCATAGCAAGACTACACAAATATCACGGAAAGCACCAGGAGAAAGGCTTTGTATAATCTTCCCTTATTCATCTGAGCCATGTAGTTCTTCATCAATGACACTGTCAAAGTTTGTATTGCGCTCACATTGGAAGAGGAAGCTTCATCCTCACAAACCCAATAAAAGTTGATTACATACACATGATATCTATGGATTAGAGGCAGGACTCTTGGATCCTTTACAAAGGAAGTGTCATGTTTCAGCTTCCATAGGGGGGGTTATGGACATGTGTGTGTGAAGTCCCAGAGCTCCATATAGTCCCTTTCAGCAAAGATCATACAAACAGAACCAAGTTCTCTTTAAAGCACAACTGTAGCATTATAGTTAAGAAGAGTAAAAAATTCTCACTCTCCATCTTCAGGGCTGCCTGAAGGCTGCCAACAGAAATTAATGACTTTCATCAAGGGGCAAAACACTGTAGATATTCCTAGTTAATAATAATAGAACAATAAATTATATTAGTCCAAGCAATTTGGAATGGCAGTTTGCGAGGAGAGGGATGGTGCCTGAACTATGACTGAAGGGTCAAATATTCTAATGGGACCAGCTAAACATCAAAGACAAAAGTCAGATTTTCAAAAGCAGAATTCAGCAGAAAAATCTAGAAGATGTGATTCATGGTAGCATAGGTATAAGAAACAATATTATTTTCCTTTGGAACCAGCAGCTCACTTGAAATAAAAAGCTTTGTGAAAGAAGGTGATTATACAAGCATGTGGACATACATGAAAATAAAAGGGTGAGAATCCCAACAAAGAACAGTGTTCTCTGAGCAAAACATTTCTGTTCTTTGAAGTGGCATTTCAGAAAACATTTTTGATTTTCTGTCACAATCCATCATATAATTATAATATCAAAATATAAAAAATAAGTGATTTGACCAAGCTGACATAATTCTTCCTCCTGAGAATTTTTATTCTCAGAAAATTTTGAAGTCTTCAGGATTTTGCAATTTGAAGGATATCCAGTTTAAAAAAAAAATCAGACTCTTTCCCAAAAAAGAAATTCCATTCTTTTTATATCTGAAATTCTCTCCTTCAATCGTTTTTGCTTGCCTATAAAGACACAGAGCCTTCTCAACTTACTCAAATGTTCGGTTCCAGAATATGTGTTTCCTAAGTAGACATGCTTTGTAAATACATTTCTTATATTATAGTCTCCCAGATTACTACCATGTAGACTCTTCCCAGCACTTTCAACCAATTCCTTTTTAAAAATGAAGCAAACTCCACAGCTAATTGATGAATCCCACTGAAACGAGCACCACAGAGCAGGTTTATTTCATAAAGTCAAACAAAATAGCCTTTTGTAATGATAGAAGAGGTTTTGGCATAGGCATAGGTGTAATCACCAAAGCCAGTGTAAATCAGATTCTAGAGGTTAAAGGGAAGCACCTGACATTGTAAAATGTGTGATGAAATATTTTTCATATAATCATTATTTTCAGAAAGGTAGTCACCTTGATTGTTACAATACCTAGTTGAAGGTAAAAGATGAAATATACGTAGCAGTCTGGTATACTGCTATAGGGCCAGGTTACCTTTACTGAATCTAATAACGTCCTTCATTCCTCCTATTAAGTGGGTGGGAAAGAGCAGCTGGTCTTTAAGTAGTCAGACCGTTGGATAGATGGTAAACTACATGCAGGAAGAGGAGGAAACCTCTTTTGCCCCTGAAGTTGTAGGCTGATCATGCTCTCCATAGGTTACTGCAAATTTAGTGACAATTGTTCAGTTCTAATCTGTTTCAATAGCTGCAGCACTCTCCTCTGAGATGCTCTGAGACATTGAAGATATTTAGATTTTCTTACGGCGACTGTTCATATTTTCTTTCTCTCTGTTTTTTCTGCATGAAATTTATGAAAATGTCTTATGTTTCAAGACTGTGGAAAATCACAGGTGATACCCACGCTTTTAATGCTGTAGAGAGAAAGTTCTTGGGAACTTTTTACACTATATAATTGTAATCTGCATATATTATCCACAACCTTCAAAGCTTAAAATTCATTAAGTATTCTAGGTTACTGGGTACTATACAAATAAGTACAAATATGGTGTGAATCCCAGTTCTCAAATGAAGCACCACTAAGTCGTATGTCTAGATGCTGAAATGGACCCGCGACCATGTGAATACTGATGTTGAGCAGTTTCATACCAACTGGGAAGCTTGCTGTAAAGCAGTAAGTCTGCCCTGCTCCTGGGGGAAGGAAAATTATCACATACGAGATTTACAGATCCTTGCTTGAAAAATAAACCCTGAGAAACTTTAATCTGAGATTTCTAGAAATTTGGTAATACCAAGTTGCATCTAGTTGGAAGTTATTTATAGCAAATAGCCTTTCCGTGGAATACTTTTTTCACATCGGTTTTAAAGTATTTTCCCCCTTCTTGAAAAGGTACAGTTCTGAAATTCAGGCCATCAAAGCAAAAAGTTCAAACATCACTACAAAATATGTTTGAGATAAAATATTAAACATTCAGTAATAAAGCCACATAAATGATTATATAACTCCATAGGTTAAACATGACCCACTTAAACAAATAGCTGGGGCTAAAAAAGAGAGTTTGTAAAATCAGTGTATTTATTCCCAGTCCTCTGAATGACATATGTTTAAATTGATCTCACTATCAACTCATATCTGCTTCAGCACAGTCATCTGATACCTATTTAAATGAATCTTGTCTGAGGTGCAAGATCACTCCTGGGTGACAATTCCATTGCACAGTGGGATGTATGCTAATATAGCTGAACTCAGGGATAAATTCTTGCTGATCCTGATTTCAATGAGAACAGGAATTTGTTGACTCTCTAAAATGAGAAAGATCAAACTTTGAAAAAGGAAGCAATCTGCTGAGATCTTCATGTGCCTTGATTTCAAATACAGTCCTCAGTTTTTAGGGCTCCTTTTAAATAGGATAGGTTACTAGAATAGGGGAGTCTCTGGACAGTAATCCCAAGTCACTTTTGCAAGGGAGAAAGAATGTGGAATAGAGATAAGTAATAAGGGAGCAGAGGGAATTGTAACTTAATTGATAATTAAAATATAATTAAAATACATTAAAGGATGATCAAATAATTCCATATATGTAAATATAAAGTATCAAGCAAGCTGTATATATTGGCCTTATTTCAAGGGCACTTTGCAGTTCATTACTGTGAGTAAGCTTCTGCTTAAGTGCTTTCTTAAAGGGATTGGTCTTAAGTTCCTATTTAAGTGCTTTCTTGAAACAGGGCCGACATATAAGTCCATGCCATTGTACTAAGATACTCTGCCTTCTCTCACTACAGTCACTTATTTCGTCTTGACCATAGTGCAACATACTCCTCCAGGTAGAAGCCATGGCTCTACATTTATTGCTAGAGTAGTCTTGCCAGCTCTAAGTCCTGAATGGGTTTTTCTGGGTTTTCTGGTGTTTCTTCAACGAGCTGTGTAATACTACTAATACAAATAACAGTTAATAAATCAATCTGTTTCTTCCAGGAATTTTGCTAGGAGGCATTAACCCCTTCTCACCATCTCCCAGGCCACACCCCTGCACTCTTTACAATGAGTGCAGCATATTTTTTATTTCTTCAACTGGCATTTGCAATCTGTCCTGACATAATTTACACATTTACACATTTTACAGAGCAAAGCACAGTCATGCAATTTAATTCCAAAAAACATAAGCATAGGAGACTCGGCACACTCGATTAGCAAAGCATATGATCGAGTTTTGCCAGTATGATATCAAAGGCACACGTTTGATTTGAATTTGTGTCAAAATGTACCTGCTGCTCTTCATTTCAAAACAGACATGTGCTGATGTGTTAGCCCATATTCACACACAGGGGGCTTTTATATGCTGCAAACTGCACGTGTAGACCAGTGTCCTTTATAAATGCACTTTCTTTCCCTTCCTTTTCTCTTATCTCAAGGCAGCTGGTCTCCACATCCTTAGGGAGAGGGAAGGCCTGAGACACAGAGAAGGGGAAAGCAAGAAATCAGTATTCAACTTAATAAAATAAAGTTCTGACCCAGATAAAGTCATCTGGGTTCTTCCACTGATCATTGCCCTATTGAGCCACCATTCCAGTTCTATTATTTCTTTTAAATAGGGATTTAATGCTCATGAATGGAAGGTGAATGCTTGAAAATGAAAGGTGATCACTGCAGTAAAGGACAAATCAATACAGAACCAAAGTGCTCTACTTATCCACAGGGCAAACTAAAGTGAAAGGAAATGTCTTCAAGACTCTCTCAAGCAGTTGTACTAATAGAAATGATGATTAAATTCCCATAATATTACACTAGGACTTAAAAAAAAATCAGTAATTAAACACTTACTAGAAAAGGAATTGGCAGCTACCTGGACTGTGGGCATTTTGTTGTTCATTTTCCTTTAGCTTGATTGAAAAGAAAGGAATTTGATTTAATTTTGTGAATTTTTAATTAATAAAGATTGATAGCTGCAAAGAGCAGTTTTAGAAGGACCAGAAAAAAATTACTCCCCTGCAAGTTATTTAAAGTTCAGTTCCTAGGAATGCAAGGAATTGAGTACTTTTCTTGAGTTCTGGGTCACATAAGCATAAATGAGTATATTTGGAATAATAGCTGGAAAGTTAGTTTGTTCAGTAGGTGTGAAATGGGCTTTTTTTAACCTCTAAATGTGATTAATATTGGAGGTTGTAAATAACATGATAGCAAGAGAAGGGCTCATGTTTACAGGTAAAATATTTTTTAATTCCATGGAAATTGCAAAAAATGAAAATAGAATTTGGGCCAGGAACTTTCTGTGCTAATCTGGGACTGACATTTGGGGGCGTTGGTGTCAAAAGATTTTGGTTTTGGGTCATTCTCAGCAGTAGATGAAACAATGAAGGATTCACTCTCTTTGATCCTCCAGCAAACCCTGATTGGTTGGAAGCAGGGAGATACAGTTAACTTCACAAAGTCAATAAATGTGGCCATCTGGGAGAATGCAAATTTAGACAAATGTGATATATGTGGGATGACACTTTTTCCTTAGAACATGCCACACCATAAAAGCATTAAAAATACATTCATATGACCCAGAGCATTTGATTAAAGCCTTCAATATGCAATACATTCAGTCCCAAGCAAACCAAAGGGGACAACTTGTACCAATTCCAGACCCAGTTTCATTCAGGTTTATTTTTCTACCTCCTCAGCCTCTTCTTTTCAGCATCTCGGTCTGTGTTTCCTTTCAATTCAAATAACCAAGTGGAATCTGTGTAAAAAAAACACAATCCATTGTGCCACAACTCCTCCTTTATGTGGAAAATTGTTTTTCCTCTTTCAGTTCTTTACGTTTCATCCTGTCGAGCCACAGGCTTGAGAAAAAGTTAAGTATCTTTGCACATGGGCAACTTCTCCTGGGAGCAGTCCCAGTATGTCTGAAATGAGTAAAGCTGAGCTGATTAGGACCTGATCCCTGCAGCTACTGGTAAGAATACTTTTTGTTCAGCAGTGTGTCCTTCCCCAACAACAGGAACATCACTGGGACTCAACTAGTTCCCAGACAGGAAGAAATCCAAAGCTGCTCACAGCTCTTTCCCAAGTAGCACAATATGCAACGCTGTTATCGAACACCCCCCAGACAGAGAACTGCACACTAAAATTTATCTGTCAATGTGTGTCTAGATCCTTATCATTCACAGCGTGTTTTGGCATTATATAAAATGCAATGTATCCATAGACCGGACAGTGTCTTGAACATGCTCACTCAACCAAAAACCCTAAGAGTCTGTTTTAAAGCAGTGGGTGAACTAACCTGAGCTGAAACACTAAATCTACGGTGGCCAAATACCTCTGTTTTCTGTTCCACGGCAGGCAAATGAGTAAAACCAGGGATTGCCTTTTCCCTGCAATGTACACAGCTGGACAAACATATGGTACATTAAGATTTGCTCCTCATGTAAATACCTCCTGCACTGAGCACAGGAAAAAAGTTGGGGAAAAGTGTGTGTCAGAGCAGTATATCTGTGACACAGCACCTCCTGGATTCACTTTAGATGGAAATTGAAGGTTCAGCCCAGCCCTTACTTATATTTTTCTTTTTTGTTTGTTTGGTTTGGGTTGGGTTGGGGTTTTTTTGTTTGTTTGTTTGTTTTTTTAAAATATTTTGTTTTGTTCTGTTTTGTTTGTTTCTGGTTTTGTTTTTTAAAAAAGTAGACATAGTAATTCTCCTTAAAACAAACACAGAGGACTTGTCAGCTTCCATTTTTTGTAAGTTTTATTTTTGGCAAATTACCTGACCATTTGTATTGAACAAAATAACTGAAAGCATGAGCTTACAGACTTTATTTATATTAAATAGTTCTTCTAGCAATAGTAGAACTAGCTACAGGATTAAAATTTGTCTAACTAAACCTTTATTTTGTGTGATAGGAAATGTAAGATAAGGAAATAGATCAAGCATCCTGAAGTGTGGCTCAAGATTGCTACGTAAGAAAAGTTGTGTTTACTTAAAGCTACTTGTTTTTTCCAAAACAAAACACTGCCCTGTGTGCCTGGTCCTCAGCTGGTGTAACCTGTCATAGCTCCACTGCCACCAACAAAAGTGCCTCTGTCCCCACATACGGCTTTGCCGTAGGTGACCAGGCTATCACATGGTGGGCATCGCTGTAATACTGAAAGGAGGTGGCAGGCTGGAGGCATTTACATCTGATGGGGAGGCCTACTGGAAACCAGGGTGTTAAGCAGAAAGCAGAGGATGTGCCTGCTACTATCTGTGTTTTAACAAGGTGAGACAGATGTAGAAAAAAGTGAAGGTTTCTGAGTAGGAGAAAAGGGATGGGGTGGGGGACTCTCCCTTTGAAAGGGCAAGAGTCCCAAACCCAGTTTCTTGTAAAGTCTCTTGTGATCACATCTACCTGTGGTTAGAGAATTAAATATTCCACAGTGCCAACCGTGCACTCATTTGTTCATACTTTCAATTCACACTGGTCCTTTAATGGCTCTGTGCAATAACATACACAGTGCTAACCACCACAGCCTACTTCATCTGCACTTCATCAGATTAGCATTAGGTTGAAAACTCCAAGACAATATAAATGAGATCAATAAATAGTGCAATCAATCTCAGCTAGTTTTAAGTGTCCAGAGAGAGATTTAAACAGAACTCCTGTAGGCTGACATTGCTTTACCAGCAGAGAGAACACCAAACACATTGTATTGATGCTAACACGTGTGTTGCCCCTTATGATGCTTCTTGCACTTAAACAGCAAAGCCAACAACACTCTTTCTGTTGATTTATGGATGCTTTGGAATAAGTGTTTAAAACATTGTTTGAATATGCAGTGATAGAAAAAAAAATGCATCTATGCAGTTCTTCCTTTTCTTTAGTTTTCCAAAAAGGTTGAGTTTTATCTTGCCTTGCATTTCTTTTTACATTTCCCAGGTATTCAAGCACAGACTGAATAATCTTTGTCCAGTTCTGAGTGCATTGTCAGTGACTAAGGGATAATGTATATTTACAAGTTTTGCAAAGGAAAAAGAAGAACCCAAAATGCTCCAGATGAAGAAAACAAACACAACATCCAGATTCCAGAGGTTTGAAAGAACAGTGATAACAAACTTAGAAAAGCCAAGCAACATAGCACAGTCACAAGTTCTACAGAAATTAAAGATGGAATTACTTGAAATTCATATGATGAAAAACATATAATACTGGGGGCAGGGGAGTGTGGAGTGGATCTTTTGCATGGTATGGGTTTGGGACTATTCTTCATCACTTTGTCTTCACACTGAAAACAAAGCAGTTGCAGCAGCCTCAGTCTGGAATGATGACTCAAGCCCTGACATACGTTCCAGAGTGAAACAGGGCAAGACAGTTCAGAACATTCCAGGTTTTGTTATTATTGCAGTTTCCCCAAAATGGCAACAACTCTTTCACTGGGCTAAAAGAATCTTCCTTTGCTTGACAAAACTCAGAGGGAGCTTGTTTTTTGAAAAGTGGCAAAGCAGGTAGGACATTTTTATAGCCTTCCTTTCTTTTTACCTTTTTGTGACCCCTAAGAAGTCACAATCCTCTCATAGTCTAATCAGCATGGGGAATTGCAGGATGAATGGGCTGGAAAATTCCTTTGCAAGGCAATAATAATTTTTTTTTTCATATATGAATTCCAGCTTAGTTCTTAGGAGCTTAACAAAGTGAAGTCATGGTTATTGTTTTTTAATTTTGTTTGGTCCTTCATAGAGCTTTTCAAAGGCACTGGCTTTTGCATAAGTTGTAAGTTTACGTTAAAGTCCTATGCTAGTCTGTGTTACACATTTTAGTGCGTTCTGTACTGCCCTGGGAGCTAACCCCCTCCCCCAAAGAACTCTTTCTCAGCCCCTTCATCTGTAACCTTTCTGCAAGTAAATGCTAATTGAAAAAGAAAGAACACCACTAATCTTGGAATTTAAATGCATTTAACAAAACCAATCTCAATCTAAATTGTTGTTTCACCATTCCCTTTTCCCCAACAGATGTCGAGAAACTGCAATTCCTATTAAGAACACTTGACTGTTTACTCAGCAAGAGAACTTCAGGCTCAGGCTGCATCAATCTAAATGCGTTTCAGGACGTCAGTCTTTTGAAAAGTGCAGACTGTTAGTTGGTTATTTTTAAACGTAATCTTCACATAAAAGAGTTGCTGCATTTTTTCTTTTCACTTTGTCATCCCTCTATCCCTCCTCACGCTTTTATTATTATTTTTTTTTTTAAATTATGGCATCCAACATAGATGTCCTGAATTTTTATGTCCCATTCTGTTTAAGTTTCTCTTCGTGTTGCTTTATTTCATTTTTTTCTTCCCTTCTTTTCAGCTTTGACTGAAAGGAATATTTGTAAAGATTGTGAACATTATTGCAGGAAGGGAAAAAAGATTCTAAAAATGTTATTTAGTAAGTATGTTAGACATCAAAACATGAATATGTTTTCTTACTGAGCTTTACAGTAAAGCCCCTGTGGGCTTTAACCACAGACTTAAGTTATCTGTGCAGATAAAGACAACTCTGTGTGGTTTTGTTGTTTTGTACCCTGAGCATCGCTAGTTAACCATGACCAGGAAAAGAGACATCTGTCTCATTTCCCCCCCACACCCCGCTTTTTTTTTTTTTTTTCTTATCTCTTCAGATGATCCTTCAGTTAGCAAATGCAATATTAGTATTTTCAAATATATCCTCAAGTGATAATCACTGAAATGTAGCTTAGGTCTCCATTCTGCAATTAGTGTCTGGCTGTAAATGTGCATAGTTACACTGGTATGAATCCCCATTTAGCATGAGTCCTCCAAGCATGTTTTACTGTAGAATAAATTTCGGTTGATTTACTCACCAGGTTTCAAAATAAGGTGGGTCAAGTCCTTCACTTGCAGCAGGGGAGCTGGCAATGCTGCGGGCTGCAGGCTATGCTTTGCACCTGTGTTGCCACAGACAAGTCTGTGGTGGCTGGGGCAGCCCCACCTCTGGCTGTGTGTTGCCTGAATGGGGATGCTGCTTTTTTAAGGTGTTTTGAACATCCTCTGTTTTCTCTGTTGAAAGCAGGTGGAGGGAATGCTCTGGACCACAGAAGGTCAGGCTTAGCTACATGGCTCTAAATCCCACTATTCTTAAGTATTGCAATGCAGAGAAAGTCAGCAAAAGCATGGGGGAAAGGGATGCGGGTGAAAAAAATAGCTTAAATTATGAATGTTAACAGGCAGCAGATAATTGGGTGCATGGGTGGGTGTGTGGGTGAATGTCTGAAACTGAACTTTTGAACTCTCAAGCAGAAACCTGCTACTTGCTGGCTGCAATCTGTATGGGCTGACTGTAAATTTTAATAGCATCTGGACTAAATAAAAGTGGTACATCTTGAATCCTCCACTTAATAAAGAAGAATTAAACACAACTAGAAAGTAGATGGCTGCTCATCTGTTGTGCTTCTGTATATAGACTCTATAGGTAGAAAAAATGGGGGACTTGGGTTGCAGAAAGAAGACCTGGTGCCAAAACAAAGGGTTGCTGGAAAGAAGTAGTCTCAGGAAGAAGAAGGTGGCCCAGAAAGAAGACTGGAGGAAAAACCCTGGAAGTGAGGAAAATCTGGGGGGGTCAAGGAGATGAAAACAAATGGATTCCCAGGCACAAGGACTGACCAGCATGCTCTTCTGCCCAACTCTTCCAGGCCAGCAGTGATCCCTGGCTGGAAGTGAAGTAAAATTTTAGCAAACATAATGCTGGGGAGAGTATGTATAACTGAGTGTGTGAAATAATCAAGTTGGGTAAAAGCTCTGATCTTGTTGATTCTTGAATAAATCCAGTGTCCAGATCCACCATGTGTTGTTGGTTTTTTGTCTCATTTGTGACAGAAGAGTGAGGAATGCAGAGAGAAGCGTAAAAAAGTGATACTCACATGTCATGAGCATTGAATATTGTTTTGAAAATAGGTGTTTCCTTAAGATTTCTAAGAAAAATGCAAATATATAAGTAGAAAATCAAATAAACTATGGAATTTGATTAAGATTCCAGTAAAGATTGCAATACTTCAAGATACCCTAAAATGGAAGCAGTTATAAGGAAAAAAAATAAAATTAAGCCAAATGAAGTGGAATACACAAGGAAATCTCTCACAATGGCACTCTAATTGATAATTTTGCAGTTTTTACCCCAGTTCCATATCCAGAAATCCATTGGAGCCATTTACTAGTGGGTAGAGTAGGCAGGAAACCATTTCCCATCCTCAACATGTCAAGATATTGGGGAAAAAAAATCATTGTGCAGAATGAAAAAGAAGAAAGAAAATGTTGAGGAGTTTTTCATGTGGTTTTCAAGTCTTTTTCATGGAAGAATGTGCCCTTCCAAGAGTTCACTTGGTCTCTGAGAGCTCCAGAGCAAAGTTAAGAAAGCTAAACTGAAGTTTATTCTTTTCTGATGCAAACTGCAGTGGAAACAATAGATTATTTTATACTCCAGAAATCTGTTATTTAAAAAGTTGTCAGTGTTGACAGTGTCTTTAGAATTTAGAAAACTATCAAACATCACAGAATTAGCAACAAATCTCTGCGGGTGCAATAATCCCCTCTCCCCTGAGATCCCTCAGAGCAATCAAAAAGACTAGGTTAATTAATGGCCCATGCAGCTGCTGGACATCTCTGTCTCCAAATTCATAACCCTGGTGTGGACACTCAATACCTTGAGTCATGCCCGAATACGTATTCAGAAGTCAATTTAAATGAAGTCCTAGTGAATTTTTAAGCTTGAGTTCTGGACCTAACATTAACATTGTCTTTCAAACTGTGGGAAGAATTTTTCAGTGTCTAAATTCTGTTTTCAAAAATGATGAAAGCAGTGAAGGTTAGAGTCTGAAAGGAATTTGAGATCTCGAGATGAAATCAGTGGTAGTCATATAAATAACTACTCAAAATCTAGCCTAACCATTAGGCAGCAATCAATTTCTGGTTTATAGGGTATCTGTTGTGAAACATAAATACATTCCCTATTCAGTGGGCTCTTCAGCACATCCATCTGCAACAGGTCCTGCTGTAATCTGTCACCCAGCTAACAGTGCTGGATAGCCATATGCCATTACAATGCCATTTCACTTGTCAACCTTTGTTTTAATGGAAAGGAGGCTCACTCCACCAGTGACTTGAAGACCAATGAAAAGCAACATGCTATACAGCATAAGTAAAGAAATGGGATTTGAGTATCAAGCTCCCTGCATTTTGGAAGTCATGAAAAGGAAATCAAATAATAATTTGGCAGGTATATATTAAAAGTTTGTGGTCCCATGATATCACGAACTCTTTGCACCAACAAGGGGTATCTGCATGGGTACAAAGGGTCTGAATTATATATACAGTTTCTCAGAAAAGTCTGTGCCATACAGTAAGTTTGTAAAACCAAAAGCTGAGGGTTCTCCGGTTTCTTTGTATGGCTTTCTAAATTGCAGTAACAACTGATCATCCTAGCAGCCATGGCAAACACTAATGCCTATGCAATAAGGGCAATCTACTTTTGAGACACTGCTGTTTAGATTACATAATTTAAAATTCAAAGCCGATATATAGAATCACCAGCACTTTCAGTATAGTTAGAAATGTTTTTGTAAATCAGATATTTTATTTTATTTTATTGTCCAAAAAATAGCCTTGGAAACAAAAGTAATTTTTTGAAGAGACAATTATAACTGAACGATTTTTGCTTCCAGAATGTTAGAACCAAAGGAACTGAGGTTTGTGGTTATGTTCTGCTTTTCCTTCAACATCAGCAATCCAGGTGTTTGCTTGCTGCTTATATTTGGTTCAGCAAATACATTCATTGTGGTCACTGTAAGGAAAATTCCTTTCTCTGTGAGTGTGTTACTCACCTGGGTTCCCCTCTGACCTTATTTCATAGCATCGCAGTCCAGTGAGAGAGTAAAAATTATTCCAAGTTCTTGTTTTGCATGAAGGATTATCATCCTCTTTCAAGCCCTGATGTTAAAGGTCAACTTGTAGTGTTTTGTTTCATTCTCCAATATAATTTCAGTTTAGGTTTGTGCCTATTTATGGGCTCTGTGGTTGATTCCTTTCCTCATTCCAAAGTGAGAAGACCCTCAAATGCCTGCTCTCTGCTCCAGTAGCGGGCTGTGGGGAAGAAACAGCCTCTGCAGAGGGGCAGTAACAGGAGGAGGACGGCTGGGTCTCTATCCAAATAAGCCCCCGGCTCCTGCATGCCAGGCTGCCCTCATGGCACTGGGACGAAACGTGAGAGCCTCTCTGACCTGTGTGGCAGCACACCAGAAGCTAGAACCTGCCCCAGCGTATTGCTGTCACTCTTTTCTCTGCGTGGTGTGGAGGATAAACAAAGTGGCCTTCCAGCTCTGGAAGTGCACCATGAAGCATCCAGCCTGAGACTCAGGCACAGCCGCCTCACCCTCCACAAGAAGGATCTCCCAACAGCATTGCAAATAAATGTTTCAGACAGAAATGTTGAACCTGGAACCCATCACAGCTGTTCTCTTCTTCCTGCCGGAAGAGGAAGCCAGTACTTCTGGCTCAGTGATCTCCCCAGCCACATTCTAAAGGTAATTCAAATGGGAAATTTGCCCTAGCACACAGTGAAACACATCTCTGTTCATCTAAAAGTACTCATTTCATTCATTGTCAAGGGCCAAACCCCAACTTTTTCTTGCCACTTATTAGTTGCCATGTGAGTTACATGGCTATTTTTCTTTTTGGCCCCAAGACACTGACAAAAGACCTGAGGAAATCTGTTATTGCTGTGGGCAAACCAAGTCATCTCCCACTCTAGCAGCACAAATAAAGTGCTGCTCATACTTCTTATCTACTGAGGTTTCTATCCAGAGTGAACTGATGCTTTATTTCAAGGTCAGTTTGCTGTATGTTTGCAAACTGCAATTAGAAGAAAATTTTCACTTTAACAATTAAATTTATGCTCAGACACAGCAGTAGAGGGCTAACCGGTAATGGGTAAGAAAATAACGCTGAAATCTTTAGGAAATTCACTTTAAAAGATCTCTTGGTTCACGTAGAAGTAAATACCTGTACGTTTGATAATTATTCCAACTACCCCAAATTTGTCATGCTACAAATTGTCTGAGAATTTTTTGGAAAAAGCCTTTTTTTTTTTTTTTTTTTTTTTAATTACATTCTTCATACACCGTTCCATGAAAACAGTCAGAAAAATTTTAAATCAGTTTTACTTCTCATAGACAATAAAGATCTTTTATTTCTGGACCTGGGTTTAAAAATTACATATGTTTATGTTTCATTTTTATTCTGCTTGGCTTTAAGTATGTACTTAAATGTTTGAATTAAGACTTTGATAGACAAAGCAGCAAAAAGCAAAACAAACAGGTTATTTTAGCCACCTCACCTTTGCAAATCAAGAATCAGACCAGTTTGGACCCCAACTGGTATTTTCCACCAGTGGTAGCACTAATGCAATAATTCTAATCAATTAATTCTTATTCTAATTAATCAATTAGAATAATTATTTAATAGCAAAGTTTTAAAAACAAATTGTACAGTAATTTACAGATGACTCTTGCAAGGCATATCTTTATTACTGGCTTCATTTAAGGTGACAGTGAGAAAGGCAGAAGTTTGTCTGGTGTTACAGAATCAGTTACTCTGGTTGGAACTAGAAATTGTGGCTCTTGTGTCATGATCAAAACCCACAAAACAATTTAAAGACAATGGACAGTTTACTGGCCAATGTTGTTCAATGAGTGAATTATATTCTTACCTTGTTCCCTGACTAGCCCAGAACTTTCTGGAGTCATTTTAGATTGTTAAAAGTAAAAGTTTACCTGTTTGGTGAATCAAATTAAAACCAAAAAGAATTAAATAAATATGATGAACTTTCACAAACGATGAACTACTTGTAAAAATTAGTATGCTTTCAAGAAGCATTTGATTTAATTTAAACAGCAGTTCAAATTAATACTCTTCTGATTTAAAACAAAGAATAAAAAAAGGAACCAGATCTACAAGGTATTTACCTTTTTTATTCCTCGCCTCTCCTGTAAGGGTTAGTAATGTGTACCCCTCAGAGAAATACTGGAGGGTTCATCTTTTATGCCAAATGAGGACCCCATATTTCATGTTAGGGAGCACTCACTCAGAGCAATGCCCACATTTTTTATGGATGGACTGTTCATTCACTTGTGTGAATAAAATATTCAGGGGTTCAGAACTCATATCCTTTTTCTTTAAGGTACTGCACAATTGTGGATAAAAGATAATATCGCAGTGAAAAACACTGCTAATTACCATTTATTATTATCCGTTACTATTCCCATTTATATCTCACTATTTTTAACTTGCTCATAAAAATTTCTATTCCTACGACTTAGTCCAGATTGTATGATAATAAGTGAATAAATAATGCTAGTGCTTTCCTATCCTGTTTTCCTTTTTTTTTTTTTTTTTTTTTTATGAGAGCAGATTTCTAGATGTGATTCATCACTTTGTGTTCCCCACCCCTCCCAAAAACACAGCTATAATTCTGTAGACATTGCTAAGTATCTGAGGTGAATGTTTGGTAGAAAACTGCCAGCATGTGACAAACAAACAAATACGTAGACAAAGTAAATACAAATACAATTCATTCTGCACATTTTGCCAGGATTCTGGGAAGATTTTTTACTGACCTGAAAAAGGATTTAATATTTTTTTTTTCTCATGTGCTATTTTCTGTATGTTGTGTCACACAAAGCATATTCTGTACAATCTGTGAAGCCTCACGTTAGACAGAGTGAAAGTTAAGTGAATTTTAGGAGGATTATTTATTATATTGCAAATCACAGCCTGGCGTAGTGCATTTCTTCCCTGAAATATGTTTTTAGCACTTTGGAAGTCCCTTTGTATGCATCTGAGTCGATTAATTTCTCTGCAAGCATACGTGCTACTCAATACACTTGTTATGTGTTTGCAGCTCTCAGTGTGTAATGAGACATTTTTGCTGTTGCTGATAATTCTGTAGATTCCATTGTACCCAGACATATGGTGTCAGTTGTTTGAGGGCTTTAGAAACCCTCGGATTGGCTGTGATGTATAAACGCAATAATCCCCATAGAAAACTTCGGACTTCTCGAACCAGAGATTAAAATCTGCATGTTCACTTGCAGACTGGGGAGTTTTAAAAACAAACGGGCCCTTGTAGATAATTTAACATTAATGGCCCGAGTCAACAAGAAGTGCAAAACATTCAGCCCCCAGGAAGAGTGATACAAAGTCTGAGCTGTGCTTCCACAGGGTATGAGCCAGATGGAAATATGGATAACCAGCATTTTATCAGTATTCAGTGTGTATTAAATTAGTGTTATTAAAGGACAACTTTTAAATACTTTAATAAAGAAGACTGATGATCTGCCTTCCCTCTGTAGTCCTAATCCAAAGCCAGCGGCAGCCAGTTGAAAGACCCCATTGATTTTGATGGGCTTTCTATTGAGCCTTATGTCTGCAAGCTGGATGAGAGGCAGCTGCAGGGAACTGGAGGGCCCTGGTTTAGCAGATGCTCCTGCCTTCCCCTAAACCCATGCAAGCCGCCACAGGTCCTTCAATGCACATGCATCTGGGGTAAAATTGTTATTTATCACAGTCAGTAAGAGTTTTACCATGGACTATGGGTTGATTTCAAATTTTACTCCTGTATGAGCAGGCCAGTTTATTTTACTTGCTGTTCTGCATATTAAATATCCCCGATGAGGGTCTTCTGCTTGCATTGTCCCTGTGGGCCTGTAATCAGCAGAACTGGCTCTCATGTGTCTATAGCCCTGTTACCTGGTTTGGACCATAAATAGAAAATTTCAGGTCTCAGGGCCTCGGCGTTAAGTGTTTGTTATTGTAGATGCCTAAAAATTCAAATATCAGACAAAGGCTGAAATTTGAGTGAGTAAGGACCATTTTGCCTTGCAATGTCATGGCCTTCAACAGTGTCTCACCATGGCTATGCCAGGCTGTGATATAATTTCCTCAACATGACTGACTATGGATAGTGTTTGAACAAAGTAGCAATAACATTTCCTCCATCCTCCTCATACATTTACTTTCATGCACCGTGGTAAAGATTTTTATTTATTTTTAATTAATTAAATTTAATTTAGTATCACATTAGTGGAGTCTTCCAAACAATTTAATGAACTACTGGCCCTCAACTTATTTTATTCGTTACTTGTATAGCTCTTGTGTGTAGGGCAGCAGTGCTCTGAGGTCCACTCCGATTGTTGTGGTTGCAATACAAACACAGAGTTAATCAACGGAACAATGGGTAGCAATGTCTAACTTCATTGCTGTTGTATATTGCAGGAGTGCCAGAACGGGTGCAGCCCAGCATTATGTGACCAACTAGAAATTATCCCCATCTTTTTCTTTCTCTGAGAAGGCTACTGAAAGCTTTTGGGTGAGCACTGGCCAGCTGCTGTCCAACAAACAGAAGTCAAATACGCAGCACGAGAGGAAAAATCAGCCTGGTTTTACAGCCTTTGTGTAGGTGCACAAAGAAAGGTAAGCAAAACGGGAAAGAAAAATGGGTCCTGATCTTTAGTTTACCTTTAATTCCTTTAGACTAAATGGATCCTTTAGGTTATGCCAGGAATAATACATCTTTGGCCATGAACAGATGCTTTTCACTTGTAACACCTGTCCACTTGCAGTCCCTCCTAGCATTAATGCCAGGGGAATTTCCAGATGAGCTGTTTGCAAGTTTTTCTTTTGTTTGTTTCTTTGGTTGTTTTTTTTTGTGTGTGTTTTTTTTTGTTTTGGTTTGGTTTTTTTGTATGTGCTACTGGAACACCACAAAGGGGAGTTACTTGGGTGGAGGATTGACTTCCATTCATGTCTATATTGTTTCTACCCTCATGACCTTGTGGAAGATGTCCAAATGAGCAAGTTCCACCCAGAGTTTCCCAAAACCACAAAATGAGGATTCTCCCTCTTTTGAAGTTGGGGTGGAGGAAGAGGAACTGAGCCTTTTGGTCTCTTTTTCTGAAGACATCCCTATCTCTCAGCTAAAGTTCAAAAGATTATTAGGGGTATCCAGGTGAAGCACTCAGACAACCAAAAAAGTAGTTTATTCAATGGGAAATTTTCACCTAAATGTAATTTTACCCTCAAAGGATTCTTTTTTAGATGACCAAACCCAAAAATACTAATTCCACTGGAATTATCTAGGTCAGAAAAATACAATTCCACAGTTCACTCAGACACAAAGGTCAAAGGTTGCTTGGGAGGTAAAATTCTCTCTCCTTGTTGTTTGGATCATCAGAAGAACAAGTTGTACTGTCTGCTCTGATTGCCACCACTGCAGTCTCTTGTGTTCATGTCAATATTGCTGCTGTCTGGAATAGAAGAAAATGGCATATTTGACAATGGGGACCTTCCTCTTTTGAGCCCAAAACAACCTAATTTGGGTATGTAGTCTATCCTTTCCCTCACATATGTAGGCAAGAGACTGTAGCTGATATCAGAGGAGTTGCACATGATGGGTTTTATTCTGTGAATAGAAAATATTTGGATTCAGAGTGGTAGTTACTTTTTGCATGCAAATGCCCTGTTTCTCTAACATAAAGGGCTCTATAAGTTGCAGATAAGTGTTTTGTGAATCAAGCCCTAAATCCTCTCTTTATTTTAACTGGAGACTTTAGCCAGTGGATAAGCACCATCAGACATTATTCAAACATTTTATGGCTTGCAAAGGAATTATTCTTTTTTTCTTTTTCTTTTTTTTTTTTTTTTTGTTTTGTTGGGTTTTTTTTAACACTTTAAATAAGAGAAAACAAACAGTTTCTTTGGAAGTGGCCTGGTTATGGATATCTTCTTTCCACCCCAGTGGCTTGATGTGACTGTTAACCAGCATTTGGCTGTTTTATAACTGGTACAATTATTTTGTCAAAGGTTGTAGGGTTTTTTCTTCCTTTAAAAAAAAAAGTTAGTTTACAGTTTATTAACTTAGATTACTGCTAATAGCTCCCATGGGTCTTCCTACTGAAACAAGGACCAGGATAACTGATTTCTTAAGACCAATCTGGAAGACTTTAAAACGCATTAATAGCTATCACTGAAACAGCAGGAGGAAGAATAGTCTGTCATTTGGTTTTTTTGTTGTTTCTTTTCTTCCTGTTCTCTGTATAAACTTTTCCCCAAAACTTTATCTATTTATCTATTATCCCCTCTCTCTTTCTCTCCCTCTTTTTTTTTTTTCCCCTTCTTTTTCCAGCTATTAACAGGCTAAGTTTTCAGTGAGTGCAAATAATCAGCAATGACTCTTTTTGACTGTTCAGGGAGCACATTAGCACATAAATAGGAAACAAAGACTGGTTCTAAGATGTTTCAGGGAAAAAGTGAAATGATACTTTGAAGTGTGGAGGCCTGAAGTCAAAACACCCTTTTTGAAAAACTCTAGAACAGTGTGCAGTATCATTCATGCTTAACATTTTGGTTTTAAACATTTTGTCTTTTTTTTGTGCATAAATACCTCTAAAATCAACACACAGAACTTAAACACGTAGGCACGCAAGTGTACTTTACATGCCTTCGAAGGCAGCAAGCATTTATTACATCAGTCTGCCAGCAGGAAAGGTATTTCCCTTCTTCCACTTCTTTGGCATGGCTCCTCCAGTTACACCTTTCTGTCCTGTTCTTCACCTTCCAGGCCAAAAGATGAATGCGTGGACAAAGGCTGAGCAGAGCTGCTTACTCAGTGTGTCTGAACTACTGTCTGGGAAATCTGCTGAAGTGTTTGACAGAAGGCTTTTCCTTACTTTTTTTCCCTTGCTGTAGTTGCTATAGTGAATAATGGAGGAAATTTTATTTGCTCTGGAAGGACTGTAAGTGGTTAAAACAGCTGCGCTGTTTGTTATCCAGGTATTAACACTGGAGTACTCAGCACCAAATGTCATGAGGAAGTGATGAGTCTATATCTGCAGGAATAAGAGTGTGGATATAAACAGGGAAATTATAATATTCTGAGTGTTCTCATCTTTTCTATGACTCGAAGTTGTGGTGTTAGGCAGTCTGGAGCACCAGCCATCCAGCTCAGATGCTGGATGAAATTTCATTTCTTCCTTCATTTCTTTCCTGAGTAGTGGGAGTCATGCACTAGTTACATGTATTGATTTTCACGGTTCTCATGCACTGCCCGATCTGAGAAGTAACCTTTATTATGCTAGGTGGTATACAAAGTAATTAATTATTAACCTTTCCTCATAGATTTTATAATTAAAACATTCTTATTTCTATTATCTGGAATCAAGAGGAATTAGGGTGGGGATGGGAAGCAGGGATACTCCTCTAATACTGTGTCTAATGGGAAGATGCACATAACTCAGTGGTTTTGAGACCTGAAAAGATCAAGCAAGTCCAGCTTAGATGTTCCAGTATTGTTCTTCCCACTGCTTTGCAGAGAGTTTTGATCAGATGCAGCATCGCACACACGTATGAAGTAAACTGAGACAGTTACTAAACCCACCTGCTCCTGTCCTTCAAAACCAGGAACAGGTATTTGTTAGCATCACACTTTGAATTGTCCATGATATTATTAACCAGAATGCAGCATGTGAAGAAAAGACCTAACCTACCTACAGCAGTGGTGTCTATATTTATAAAACAAGAAATAAAGAGAGAGTATGGAGCTACTTCTTAAGAATAATTTCTAAAAATTTTGCACGGGAAATAGATTAAATTATGCAGAGCTCAGTTATTGGCATCATCAGGTACTATAAATCAACATAGCTCCTTCAAAGCTGGGTTTACCATATTTACAGAATGGTGCTGAGGTCTGTATTTTCCTTAGCTGAAAAGGTTTGCAGACACATATTTTCATTACAAGTTGCTTCCAGGAGTTTATTTCCAAGCTCTTCATTGTTTCAGTAGAAAATATTTTTCAGTCCTGAATGGGGGTCATATCAGTGTCCTCTTTCTTCAGTACGTTATGATTTTATTTTGTATTGATTCACAAATGTATATTGAAAGAACCAATGTTACAAGATAGGCAAGTTACTGCATAATCCTGTTTTCCTGGAATGAGTTTTGCATATAGTTCTCTGGTGTGTGAAAAAATAGGTCCACTTTGATAAGAAAATCAAAATGTTAAAAAAAATGACCAATGGATTTATTGGGAAAATACATATGTCATTTTCTACTACCAGTTCTGTTTGACACTTGGCTGTTGATGTTCAAGCAGTCCTGTAGTAAAAGTGACTACTATGTATGACAGTATGGTAATGAAATGGCATACTTTTCTGTTACACTGAAATTTCAATAAGGGTGGAATTTTGCCTCAAAAAGAGGGCAGTGATCTTCTCACAAACACTGTCCTTTGTCCTGAGGCACACAAAATCCCCAAATCCCTAAAATATTTTATCTAAAGATAATTTTGCACCAGCCCAGGCATGAAAAAGAAAAGTATATCAGATGCAGCTAGAAAAGTCCTGTTGCTCAGGGAGAAGGTAAATTAAAGGTCTCTATCTTATCTGTATTTCAATTACAATTTTATTTTTGGTCCCTGGCAGTGCAGACAGTTGAAGTCTTGGGAAGTGGAAACACTCACAGGTGTACGAAAAAAGAATCTTTAATGGTGGAGATGTATATATTTGAACTATGTTGCTTTTCATGTGGGGTATACATGACATTTTTTTTTTAAAAGTGGGCTTTTATGGAGGGACCCATCTGTCTGAGTTCACCTGAAGATTCCCTTTTTTTGTCTTTTTTGTGTGGTTTTATGTTTTTGTTGGGGTTTTTTTTTTTTGGTGTTTTTTGTTTGGGATTGTTTGGTTTTTTTTTCTTAGTAATAATGACCTAGTTTAAGAATCTGCAGCTCTGTTTGGCTTATTCCAGGGGTCAGACCTAACAAAACCAGTTGTGCAAGGACCAAAATACTTAATCACAAAGGACTTGATCCAACTTCCATTGGGGCCCATGGTGCATATTTGTATCCAGTTTTCTGGGAACTGGGTGACAAAGTCTTGAGACAAATAACTCTCAGCTCTTGGGCACCTGGGTCCATGGGTAAAGACCAGAAACTTCCATCTCTTTTTGAGCTGTTCAATGATGATGTAAGTCTCATTCTTGCTGAAGGTGTTACCATGTCATCGGCTGCTTTTGCAGCTGGTGCTGTATATCCTAACTGCATTACCAAAGACATCCAAGACTGAACAAGCTCTCATCACAGATATGAAATTGAACTTCACTGGTACCAACAGTGCAAAAACGGTCAGCTGACACCACCACTACTGCTGAGTATGCAAATAGCTAGTTTGTCTTCAATAATAAAGCATTTATTCCTGCAAACAGAGAACCTCACAGGTATAGTTTGGAACTGATTTATCAACATATTCTCATGGCTCAGCAGGCAACAACCATAAACTTGGTTTCATGGGCCAGGCAGGATATGCAAGTGAATCTTGTTCTTCAGAAGGACCCTAGCTTAACAGGAGGATGACATAACATCCTTCCTTTGCCTATATTTCTATCATGAGCACCACGGATGGGCAGATTTTTGTGGCTTTATTATTATCAAGAGACTCTGGGAGACTGGGAGGGACCGGTGGTAGAAGAAGCACTGTCTCTCATGAGCTAACCCCACCCAGGCACTGGAGTTTATTTCCCTTAGGTGAAGAATAGTTCAAAAAACCCAAACGCCGCTGCCTTGGAAAAGTGGTGAAGCCTTTCATATTAGTACAGACAAAAGAAAGGTGAATGAAATGGAGCTCACCTTTATGGATCCAGAAAGGCTAAGAAAGATTGTTAAAATCCCTTAGTAGATTTGGGGTAGATATGAATCTGAACTGGGTTGTGATAGCTAAGACTAATATGTTCGGAGCTTTACTGCAGACAATTCTGGTCTTTTTCGTTTTCTCCCAGATAAGAAATGATCCTGCTGACTGAGTTTTCAGTACCTTCTGATTTTAGCTGCATCAATGTTATTTTAAAGTAGAGGTTTAACATCACTGTAAAACTAGTGAGAGAGAAAGGCTAGAGAAATGCAGAAAATTATAACAGTGAAAAAAATGTAAAACCCCAAAATCTTTTCAAGTCTCGTTATTATTCACTTGCTTTAAAAAAATAGGCGTGAACAAATCCAAATCTTCTAAAATAGGATGATTTCATGTCTGGGTATGCACCCATACACACACATTTATACTGTCTACTACTTATGCAAATACAGAATATTCACATATTTGTGCCTGCGTATATCAACATAGAGTCCACATATATGCAAGTCTTATTTGCTTTCTTCTTATTTGGGAAAGGAAGACAGAGATGAATTCTCCATCTTCTGCCACTCCTCTTGGCAATATTTTCTTGTGTCTGTCTCAGATTCGCACACAAATATTTGCTAAGGCATTTTCTAATCAACATGAGATTTGAACAATTCCATGACTCGTTGCATCCGATATTTCATTATCTTCGGCAAAATGTGTATTTCCTCATTGGTATCACGGAAACACATCAGGGTTTTCATGTGACACAGTTAAAATTCACAGTGCATTCTCAGAAAGTGTACCAGGCAAACATTTTAGGGTCTGGTGGTGTCCTATGGAGAAAGACCTGCAGAAATCACCAGGATAGAATGATGAATGGATTCTGGAATATTATTGCAGTTGAAAAGTATCAGAAAGCTATCTAATAGATCTTCTACTGTTTAGTGAACAGGACTCACATTAGGTAATGGCAGCAGAAAGCATTAAAGACAATTGTATATGATGTAGTATTCGGACAGATTTGTTCACAGTGTATAGTCATTTGCAAATGGCATTTTGCTGTTCTTTGTTCTGTAGCAGTGTCTAATATTTCTAAACATTTTTAGGCTCTCTGACACCTTAATGGTATACAATAACAGTATGCCTCCCTCTTAGAAAAATGGATACTCTCATTTTTCTAAACATTGTGCCTTTACCTTTAACCATTTCCATTTAAATGCAAATTTCAATCATGTCCACCTCTCTGTATTCCAACAGAAACCCAGGAAAAAGACTATACCTTAAATCCTCATTTCTCCATAAAGGGAGCTGTTTCCTTCAGATGTGTCACTCCATGTTATCTATCTTCCTTCTCATTTTACACGTCATCATTGTGGCAAGTTTACCTTGCAGAATTTACAAATAAAAAAGTCTTCTTTTTGGTTTCAAACTCTGCTGTTTATATGCACTAAAAGAAAATGGGTATTTGTAGTTATCTTTATTTCCTTTTAAATTCTCTGACATAACCTACTGACACGGAAATTTCCAAACCACCAGTCTTTGAATTATTACTAGCATTTACAACTGCTTATACACTTGAAAGTTTATGATTTCCTAAACAACTGTGGACAAATTAAGTGAATTTGTATCATAGGCATGGATTAATCTCATAATTATTGTTCCAGTTTAAAGGAAATAATTGAATTTCAGGGTTAAGGATAAAATGTGATGCTATGAAACATATGTGATACTGGTGTCAGTTTCCTGAATGTCTGTTCATATGCAGCTTAGCAACACATTTGAGCAATTCATTAAGGTGTCTCTGCTTAGTGAGTCTTCAGAGAGAAAGTTACATTTGAATCTGGCGTGTAAGAAACACTCAGAAAACAGCCAACCAAAACAAAACAGCTCTCTCCCTCCTCCCCCTTCACCAAAAAAAAAAAAAAAAAAAAAAAAAAAAGCACACCCTTTATCTGTTGTTAGTCCCTCTTGATTTACTTTTGACAAGAGAGGGCACTGTGATAACATTCTAAGGAGTGGACATATTTGTATACACTTGCCTCTGAGACAGAAAGGAAGCCAGGGATTAACCCCTGAACCAATTACTTTACAATATAGCAACTACTTCAACACACAGACAGAGAGGGGAGAGAGACAATTTAACTAATTAGTGCAAGTCACAATGTTCTTTACAGGAATTGCTCCGCTGGAAGAAAAAATGTTGAGTGGGCTCATAGGCAAGACGATGTCTGCTTTGGTGTGTATTTATTAATTCTCACTTTGAGTCAGCTTTTACTGGCCGAGAAATTTAGCTGAAGATACTTAATGTCTGCAGTCCTTCAAGAGAACTATAACTCCTGGAAAATTTGCACAGGTATATTGTTTCAGCAACAGTTTATTTCTAACCCTTTATCAAATGCAGCCGTGTGCATTTCTAACTCCCCAGCCTAGTTCTGATATATGAGGGGTTTGAGCCCACTCTATGCAGGTCAGAAATATCTTGTGTTTGTCATTGTAAAATTAAGGGTTAAGTGGTGTAGCTGTGATATACAACTTGCCTTGCAAATAACTTGCTTTCCAAATTAACTGGGATGGAAGTGATTTTGAGCACAATTTTTAATGTAGATAAATAAGCTAGGAGCACTTCATTTCTGAGGTGGCTGAGATTGGAGGAAGGAGGCAATTTAAGACTTTGAGCACCTGCACTTTTAAAATCATATTCTTTTTCAGTGTCGCAAGTTGGGTACCTGGAGCTGTTTGTTATTTTCAGAAAATGTTGTCTATCTCTGGTTTATGAATGTAAAACTGTATTGTTGGTAGGGACAAGACATTTTTCTTCTGCCTTAGTGCCATATGTCTAGTGCATTCTTGGTGAGATATTATTGTTGATGAGAATAAATGTCATCTCAAGGAAAACAAAAGTTTGAGAATGTTATTTGCATCTTAAATTTTAATAAATGTCTTGTGGATCCTTAATTCCTTTTTTTTTTTTTTTCTTTTCAAACTGCAACAAGTACTGCAAACATTCAGACACATAGGGGTTTTCATAAATACTGTCGTGTTAGACTTTACATGAAATATGTGCGAATCCACAAAATATATTTGTATTTCACTGTACCTAATCCACAAAATATACTGTACTTCCAGACAGAAGAAGATAGACTCTTACCATGAGCAAAGATGATAGATTTGGTATTAATTTGATTATGCAGGCCTTTGGGACTTTGACTTTGACTTTAGCTGTTCTGGGTTGACACCAACAATTTGCAAGTGATGCTTGGGAATGATTGTGCTCTGTTAAAGAAATTTTACTTACATCTGTTTTTAATACTACATTGGGGAACAATACTTGTGGCAGGTTGAGGAGTTCTGTGACTACCTTGATTTTCTTATTCATGCAACCTCCATACCAGAGGTTTTGAAAACAGGGGAAAAGCTCCTTTCCTTTTCATAACAAAAACCTTGAAGATATTTCCCTTAATTGTTAGTTCTTTCTCCAAACTGGGAACACTCCCTCTCCTATAGGAAACTTGGGGGAAAACTGAAAAGAAATATATAGTCTGAAAGCCTTGACTTTCTGGCTATTTATTTGACTAAACAAGATTCCTTTTTTATTATACTTCATAATTATTTTTGTTTCTTTCTATTTCATGCAGGTTGGAGCAGATGATTACATGATACTACTTCAGCAGCAGAGACTACTATCTCCGATAGAAATGACAAAACCTTAGTTGAGTCTATTTCTCTCTTGTATTTTTTTCTTCAGCTTTTGAGCTTGAAAGATGTATTAGCTAATGGGAAGTTCCCTGCTCTCTGTCTTGATCCAGAAACAGACAGATAAAATTAACAGACATTGCTTGAAGATTAGCTATCATTATGTCTAGCTTTGACACATGTGGCTAATTGAAGGAGTACCAGGTACAACGGGAAATGAAGAATAATGGGTAATACTTAGAAAAGACTTGTTTCACCTTAAATCCAATACAAGTGTGATAGTGCTTAGATAAACTGAAGGGAGTTAAGATTATACAGACTCTTCACGCACTGATGACTGTTTAAAAGTGCATATCCCAGATGGTAATTCTTTGACAAATGTTTGTTTTGTTTTTTGGGTTTTTTTTAAGTGACAACTGATAGACCTTGCTGTTAACAAAATTATAATCCTTTCCTTTAGCCTGCTGCAAAAACTAGTTTCTTGGATACTTTTTGTTTATTTTTGCGTTTTGGCTTCCCTTGACTGACTTGAAAGGTAGGCAACTACAGATATGGATCTGAGTGTTTTAATAGTTCGCGTTTCCACATGGGCCACTGTAAAAACAGGATGGAGTCATGGAGAGCTGAATTACTGCAGAACTGAAGCAGGAAAAAAAAGGGATTATAGATCTAGACTTTGCTTATGTCTCATCTGTGCTTTCATCTCTCCAACAGTCATTACACAGGTGTGCATGACAGCCGAACCAATTTTACCAAAGTGCAAGGCATGCACATTGGCTTCCAGGACCTTGTGAGTATTAGGCAAAAAAATGGCAGTTATAGTGTCACTGTAAAATCCAAAGACATAAGGAATTTGATCTGATATTTCCTATTTGCACAACTTTCAGGAAAGTGTATTTAAGTGAATAAAACATGATCTAAAAAATTATTCTAATCAAGAACGAGTGGAAACTTCAGAAAACATTAGGGCACCTAATTTGAAATACAGTGCAGAACACTCATCAGGATAAATTGCTGGATTTTATGAAATAAGCCAAATTTCTTCAGTTAAATACATAGAGATTCACACTGTTCTTTTTCTTACCCCATGGTATGGTAACGATGCATGCAGCAGCGTGTGTGCATGGTGTATATGTGTAGGTGTGAGTGTGATAGGTGAATTTAAGCAAGCAGTCTCTCTATTAGATATTTATACTCAGCATGTACGTAGCTCTAGCACAAAAAAAAACCAAAAAACAAAAAAACAAAAAACAAAAACCAACAAAAAACCTCAAACAAACCAAAACCAAACCAGAAACCCCACCCACAACCAAAAATAAACCAAAAGGAAAAAAACCTCAACCCAACAAAAAACCTGTGCAAGCTCTAGGCTTTAAATTCACCTGCACAGTGGTATGTGGTTGACTGGCAGGTTGAATTTTGTTATAAATAACGTTTAAAAGGCACTGGCTTTCTTCCATAAGCAATACAGAACTTTTCTGACCGACATGTAAGGAGGCAAGTATGTGAACTAGTCACTCAGAATGTAATCATTTGTATGGATATTTTCTTGCTTCCTATTTTCAGTTTTGATTGTCTAAAACTGTGTCAGAATTATTAGTTACTTATGAAAATGCTATAATGTTGATGAGCTTTGGTTCGCTGCTTGCCCTAATGGGTAAAAGGAGGCAATTCTATTATATAGGTGAAAGGTGAGCAGCCAGGTCAGCAACTATCCAAATTGTCACAGCTAGTGGGGTTCTCTGAGTTTATTCCAACGGAGATGTTGCACCACATAGAGTTCATGATCCGCAGTACAGGATGTCACACACAAGAGACGATCACAATTTCTTATGACATCTTGTACATCTTAGAACAGAATTTGACTTTTCAAAATTAACCTGTTTTAAGATCATAAATTGTGGCAACCATTCATCTGCATGGGGGAAACATCTGAAAATTAAATCCTGAAGTGTGATCCATCTGTTTTCGCTGTCAGGCTCAGCCCCAGGAACTCCTAAGCAGTTGCTGTTGTTGCTCCTTTTTAATAGGGTAGGACAGTAATGCACAGCCCTCCAGATGTGTCTTGATCTTGTCTTGAGATTCACACACTTGACATCAGGTTGACACTGAAAACCCGTTCTGAGGCCCGACAGAATTACAGTGCCCTTCATAAAGAGGAGAAAAAACTTCTGAAGCTTAAATGCTGGAAAGTTTTCAGTAACCAGGGGATTGCTCCAGTGTAAACTCTGGTAGCCTAGCAAGACTTGAGGGGGAAAGGAGGGAGCTTTTCTGAGTTCTAATGTAGCACAGTACTTCTTCTGGTCTCCTGAAGTCTACTTATTGAGTGCTGGATCACGTGACAAGGAAGCCTGTGTTGGATTATATCAGAAATATAAAGATAGATCATTTTCTTTCCCCAAAAGATTAGTAATTATTAACTCAATAAAAAGCAAGGCTTTTTTGCCATCACCTGTGGGTAGGAGTGAGCAGCAGATAATCCACTGTCAAAGCATTTCTAATTTTAACTAGTGTGGGTATTTCTCAGATAAGTGAAAAAAGGTAGTGAAACTGTGCATTGATACAACCCAGACAATGAGCTCTGGACCTACTGTAAGTGCTGATAGTACAGACCCAATGCCATTCAATGCCTAATTCATTTCAAATGACCATATTTAATGAGATCTGAGTCTACACTGCCCTGAGCAGAACACTAATATACCACGAAGCACTGAAGTGCACTCATGTCCCATTCACATTACACAAAGCAGTGCGAGCGTGGCTCCAGATGACAAGTTGACACTACGGTTCCTTTTCTATTCCTTAGAAATACCAGGTGCCGTGCTGAGAGGCAACCAGCTTTACCTTTTGGAAACCAGAAGGTTTGATTTCTTACTGGCTGCAGTGGACCTCTGGGGACAGTTCTGTAACCCATCCGGATAGAGCTATTTTCATTGGAAATGTGCACAGAACAAATAAAAGGGGATATATTTCACATCGGAATATTTCTGATAACTGCTACTTTAAGAAGTTGACATGAAGGGCTGCCTTCATCATCAGAGAATCGCGTGGTACAAACTGCCCTGCCTTAATCACAGCTGTCATAAGAAAAGGAAATAGATTTTTAGGGTCCAGATAGGATTTCTCCTTGAAAATGTCAGGAGTGATTGATGTAAGACACAAGTAAAAAGCTACTCACTAAACGTGCGTTGTCTACACTTTTGAATCCTGCCTCCCCCCACCCGATATGGTGTTGTCATGATTTTAACAAGTCACAGGAAGAGTTAAGCTGTGCTTTCTGAATAAATTAGTACAGTCACAAAATGACACTTCCCTGACCTTTGCAAAAGGTGGAGAGTATAACGGTAAGACATACAGGGCTGTTAAACAATGTTGTTTTTTTTTTAACCACTCTGACAAAAGGTGCAAGCTCTTTAAAACAGTTTCCTAATGCACTTCAGCAAGAGAGCTAACTGACTGTCATAAGATGACATGCGTAACACAGAGATCTTGCTACACATTTTGATGCAAAGGAACACCCTGTTAGTTGAAAATCATTGCTAACTGGATTCAGATGTTAGAGATGAAGTAGATGGAGCACTGTACATTTGGTAAAGCTTAAAGATGCTTTAAAAAAAAATCATAAATCTTTAGCTGTGGCCTTTTATCAGCTCTTAATTTGTCATGGTATTTTAATTACTTTCAGTGTAAAAATTTTAATCCATATGTTAGGGGAGATGATGTTTATTTCTTGCTTCTTCTCTTGAAATATAGTTTTTAAAAGTTAACGGGCCGGGGTGCATATGTGTGTTTTAAAAGCTTGCAATGGGCTACTCCAAAGTTCTTTTAGCTCCATGTTATGCACACATTCAGAAAGCTGTACTCATCACTGACTTTGGAAGTTAAAAATTCAAACCTTAAAAGTGACATACATTTGTTTGGGTGGCTCCAGTTTGGATGAGAGCTGATTTTCAGAGGACTCACGCTTAGCATTGCTGTACGAAGTTGCATTTTAATTGTTTCAAGAGAGGTATCCAAAAAGGTAAGTATGCTATCTTTGGCTTTTGAAAATAAAGAGAAAACCTGATCTTTTATGTGGTGAGAGGCTGCTTTCCTTCATTTTTTTTTCTTCTTCTTCTTTTTTTTTTTTTTTAATTGTGGGGGGTGGGGGGGGTGGGGGTGGTTGCTGCCCTTTTAATCACCTTATTTTCAGGACTTACATGTGTGACTGCTGAGACATACACAAAATATGATCAAATTGGTACATGAGGCTAAGGGAAGCAATAAGGTATTCTCAGTACTGCATGACTGCAGTTAAGTCATTTTGAAATCAATAATCCCCTCGCAATTCACTGTGCCACTTGACTGGACATACAGATGCAGATGCCCTTGTAAATGAGTTTACATCGCACTATGCTTGTAGCCATACAATCTTTCTTCCCTTCTCAAGTCTGTCCCATTTTTCCTTGCTCCCGTTATGCATACGAAACTCAAATTAAGATTGCATGTAAAGTTGACTAGCTATTCCAGGTTATTTATTGGAAATGAAACTATATAAGCATACAATATATGGTTTGCTTAAAATTGATTTACCTAACTCTTTCCATAGTCCCAGGAAAATACAATTGCTGTTCAGCAGAGAATTGCATTGCAGGGGAAAAGAAATAGAAGAAAAAGAAAGTATCAATAGATAATTTGCAGCTAGTTTATGGGGGATCTCAATCTGGTAATAAAGAGGGTAATTCATCAAGTAGAAAGACACAGAACACTAGATTTAAAATTGTCATTAGTTACAATTAAGTAGAGGTTTTAGGATGAAGGCCGTGTGTATTTTGAATTTGATCTCAACACTGGATGGACACAGGCTTAGATTGAAGTCCAGGAGGTTGGTAACCTCTGAGGAATGCCTCGGCTGGTTTTCATTACCACCTCGCATTGTCCAGCCATGGTCTTTCCTCCCCCTGCACTGCCCGTCTGTCCCTACCCCACCTGCCCAGGTGGTGACAGCAGGGCACTCTGTATTAGCCAGAAAGAAACCTGTAGTGTCTTAAGACTCAGCAGTCCCAGTCCCAGGCCGCAAGGGAAGAGGGTCTACAGAGGGTCTGAGCTCCCCTGTGCTACAGCAGCTTGGCCCTGAGCGATGTTCGCCCTATGGCCTGTGCAGTGGAAGTGCGAATCATGAGCGATAAAGGATGGCATGGTTTAGCAAGCTTCCTAAACTGATCTTTAAGGCTATGGCATCACCATTGACATCATCAGTGTGCATTGTAACACCATGAAGGGTTCAGGGCCCTGAAAAACCAGACATGATCTGGCCTGGCTCAGCATAGACAGAGCAGGTAAGAAAAATGGCTATGGCTCATCATAGTTGCTAACCTGCTTTAAGCAGGACAGAACTTACTAGTCTTCCCTTGGGCCCATCTATGCCAAAAGTGCAGATGCTCTGAGTTTCCACATTTACTTTAGATAGCATAACATAACCACTCAGCTTCAAGCAGGTAGAAAACAACAGACTACAGAAGGGCTGTGTAAGACTGTACATTTGTTGACGTGAATGACCCAAAACATGGCAGTGGGCATTCTCAGCCAAAGATGCATTTATTTTGTTGTTAGATACTATTTTCCACTTTCTGCAGAAACAATAGGTTCTTATTACTCTAAGTTGGCATGATATAGTGTGAAAAATCAAATGCTGCTTCATGCAGACTGAGAAAGTCACACACGTTTTCACTCTGTCTAAATCTTTCATAAGAGCTCCAGTCTGGAGAGGGATCTACCAAACATCTTGTTTTCTTATGTATTAAAAAATGCCTCTTTCATTATTCATTTGACAAAAGGCAAAGGGAATGAGATCTACTGTCTACACTGATAAGCCAATGTTTTTCTCAACCTGCAGAGATTTACCTGTTCACCTCATAGTCTGTCACTAAATCCCCCACTGTTGAGTTGGGATATCTTCATATTGCTTAGAAAAAGACCATCCCAAGTCATAACCTCAAATCCTATTATCCAGTTCTAAGACTTGAACATTTTTTTTTCCTGCCACACACTGGCGAAAAAAAAATAAAATTCTGTCCTTGCTGTGACTTGTTCTAGATAGCCGTTATGGCCAACCTAACATTTGTGTTATGTCTGGTTGCATGGGCATCACTGAGTCTGGCACAATGCAAGAAATCCAACATTCCATGGAAAATTTGAGAGAGAGAACACAGAGGAGGAGAAATCCTGCACTCCAATAAGATAAAACTGAAGCAGACCTAGGGAGAAAAATCCAATTTCATGCCTGTATTTCAACATTCTGGAATTTGCTTCTTCATCTCTCATCCATTTCCCCAGAAGTATGCCAAAATTCTTTTTCCTACATGAATGTGCACATGCATCCTTCTCTCTTCCTCTGGTTTTCTTTCTCTCCATCTGCTTTTCTCTTTTTCTCTCACTAATCAGAATTAACAAGAGAGACCTCAAAAAGTTTCTAGCCAAAAAAAATTCAAATTACTCTGTTTCAATGAAATTACTGTGCTCTGACAAAACAGTGGGTTTTGGATTAAGGTATTTTCTGTTAACATTTTCCTATCAATTCCAGTAAAAAATATAATCATGAGAAACTCAAAGTGAAGCAGAAAGTTCAAATTATATCATCATCAGTTTCCTCTTAGAAAATGCCTATCCTAGCTGTCACATACCTGAAACTCAGCTAGTGTTTTTGTGCTGAAATACTAAAAAAAAAAATATTTTTTTTAAAACTTCATTTATTTGTTTCTGCTGACCTATTAAAGATGCACACGACAGTGCTTTATTTTACTCTTCAGAGAGTTTAAAATCTATGTATATATCTCTGCTGGTGCATATGTGTCTGTATATATGACTGAAATGAGCAATTTGCTTGACTTTAAGAACTAGATGCCAGACCACATCTGAAGAACTGCTGAGCTTGCAAAGTGCAGCACCACACTCCTTCCATTCTCTCTCTCTCTCTCTCTCAGTGCTAGTAGTTCTGGCCCTTCAGTATTTTTAACCATTTAATGGTTAGAAGTTCAGAGAACAAAATGGATTTTCTTTATATTTAAGTAGTGTGTGCTCTGTGACTGGGGTTTACTTCCCAGACTCCAAAGCAGTACTATGGACCTTTCTTGACTGAGCAAGTTACGTTATACAGTCAGCATTGCAGAAACGTTAAGACTGAGACTCAGTTCTGCAAAAGTTCTCAGCACTGGGAAACAGAGACTTTCAGAAAACCTGGTTATGGACAAAGCCGGAACAGAAGTTTTCAGATGCTTAGCATGCTTGAAAAATCCTATCCTTTTATAAGTGCTTAAATGAGTTCCTGCAAAATATGGCTTTAACTATATGTGTTGAGAAATTTGAATTACAACCCTGCATTACTCTTTGCCTATACCTGAGACACATTTCTGTTGTACTGCTCTTTCTATCAGTTAGTGTTAGTATTTAGTCACCATGATCAAAATTAGGGTGTTCTTATTTTGGTGGTATTTTTCCTGATATCTCATACAAGTAGTAAAAGTCTTGATTCTTCCAGATTTGCACAGTCCTTGTCAGTCAGTCTCTGTCCTACTGGTCCAAGACAGCATCCTGACTTTCCGGGCGTGTCATCTGGCAACGCTGGTTGATGTCTTTGCATGAATCTAAGGGAAGAATGTGCTTGTTCAAAGGAAGACTTTGGCTCTGTGAGAAGCAGGCTGTGTGCTAAAGATTTGTTACTCCATAACAAAAGGGGGCCACCGATTTGCAGACACAGCTCACACTGATGTCAACGAAAGCTGCACATAGAGTTCAAGTGTGCAATGAGGCCTTTCACCTCTAATTCATCTCAGGGCTTGCCTTATTCCAATATACAACTTTGAGCTGAATAAGATTGGGATGGATTTTTAAAGATGTTGGCTGCAGATCCACTCTGACAAGAGGTGAGAAAATCCTTGCAGTTCCACGGACAAGTCGAAAACCTGCCTGAGCAAACTGCCAGTTCAACTGTTCCTAAAGTGGCCACAGACCAGGGAACTGCTGTGCACAACTGAGTGTCAAATACTCGCCTGGCGTGTTTTGGCATCATTTCATTTGCTTCAGCGGAGGCATGCTGATTTTCATTAGCTAAAGATCTGGTTTTAAAGTGCACATAAGTATTTTGAAGTCCCATCCTCAAAATTCACAGGTTCTGGTTGCTTTTTGGTGTGGGGTTTGGTTGGTTTGTTTGTTTTTTTGTTGTTGCTTTTTCTTTTTTCTTTGGGGTAACAGTTTAGTTTCACTGCATTGTTCTTATATGTTTTTCTTGTTCTTGAAGAATACAGACATAATGAAAATTGTAGGGCCAGGGCAAAGAACACTATGTTAAAGTGTAGATTCACAAGAAAAGCACCGCAGTTCTGCACTGGGAAGTACAAAATTTTATTAGAGTAGCCACTTTGCATAGTGAGAAAAGCATGATCTTTTCTGCCTTTAAATGTTTTTTTTTTAATATATATTTATACTCACCGCATTGCAGACATAAATAGCAGTCACAGAGTTGTGCTGTTGTTAAATCAAATAAGGAAAATCAGAAATGTCCTCAAGAGGGCACATGGCAGGGACAGGGGGAAAAAATAAGTCAGAGTGCAAACAGCTCTGAGGTCTTTAGAGACCAGAGCTTTGAGCCAAAAATAATGCAAATGAGTGTATGCCTCTACAATAGTCCCCTAGATAGGCAAGAATAAGCAGGCTGTGCAGTGGAGGACATTCTACCTCCTTGGCCAACGATGCTGAGGCACTGTAGGTGGAAAGCTAGCAAATTGTTGCAATGTTTGGTTATTGTTATTTTGGTCATCCTGGAGCAAAGTGGACAGAGTGCAGGAGTCCTGGTCTTCTGTAGTTCCCTGAGGAATTTCTGGAGTTGAAGTTTACCAGCTACTGATAGTCACTGGTAGTGGTAGCAGAGTTGACCAGATCTGAAGAAACACCTACCCATCATCTCACATTTAGACAAGATTCCTCCCTGACAGCTCCGAACTATATTCAGTGTGGGCACCACACCGCTTGTCAGCTTGCACCACCTAACTTCAGGGCTCGAGACAGCACAGCCTTTTCATCACAGGGCTCTCTGTGCACGTTATTTAAGTGCTCAGCCAAGCCTCTGTCCCTGGGACACTGACGTTGTTGCCTTCCCGTGAGCTACTCTTTGAGTTCCCCTCAGTTGGGCTTTTTGAAATACGCAGTATACTTCTAAAAAAATTTAGGTGTGTGTCTTGTAGGGTTTGGAAAGTTGAAATATCATCCACTGTCAATCCAGCACTGCTCACAAACATTGCGTTCTCTCTCAGGATCGTTAAAGACCGGAGCAGTCACCATAATTGAAAACAGTATCTGTTAGGCATTCAGGCTGAGCTGAGGGTCTGTTTTCCATGTTAATAACTGCTAAATTAGTTGTGTTGTTACCAAGTGGGGAACTAAGACTAAGGTTTTTCTCTAGCATTAAGTTACCAGTCCCTGTCCCGCACTGTCATTTTGGTGTTATGCAATTGGACAGTCTCCATGAAAACATTTAAAAATAAAACCAGAGCGTGCATTTCCACAAAGCATTTTGCATCCATTCTTTCCTATAGAAGGCTGAAGAAAAAATCAATTTTGGTAAAACATTAGATCAGTGGTTCAGGTTGTACAACACAGAGCATGAGGTAATTTGTATGGCCAGTCTGTCCACCTACATTAAAACTGAGCTTGTTTGAGCTGTACAGTGGAGCCTAAAATGAGCACCCATTGGCTTCACAACTCTCAGTCTGTATAATTGCAGGATGAATTCTGTTGTGAGCAATTCCATTCCATCTTTAATTTTCCCTAGCGGTTGCAAATGGGAGGATCATTCACCTTCTTGACATAAACTGTTATGTTTTTGTGCATTTTTCAATAGCTGCCATATTAACAGAAATGGATGCATTCTAGCAGGAGGTAGAATTATTCAGCCACATATGTATGTTCCTTTTGCTTATACATTATATTATATTCTAATTTTAAGTGATTGTCATTAATTTACTAAAAAATTATTTTTCTTAGTTCAAACTGAAAGCAGAGATGCCATTTTATAAGCACTGAAACCAGCCAGGCATCCTGAATATTTCTTTGACATATTTTTGTGTATTTCTAAGTTGCTTCATCAGTCATTAAAGCTCAGCTTGCAGTACTTAACAATTTTGGCCTTGATCCTATAAGCACGCATATGCCTTGCTTTATGCATATAAGCACTCCCATTGAAATCAATATTCATCCACATTACATTAAGTACACGCATAAATGTTTGCAAGATTGAGGCTGCCATTTTTTTTTTTCTACTTTTTTTTTATTCATACTATTTCTGCCTGGCGTCTATTGTAGTCTTTTGAGTAAATGATTCGTAGACTGAATGGGGCTCTTCAGATCTCATTCCTCAATGAATGATACAATTTCTCATGTAGTATCAGGACCCACTCAAGGCTTTTAACTTGTGGAGGCAACATTTACTTCCTCTTTTCCAAGGCTTCCCCCAAGAGCAAAATTGAAATTTGTGATAATGACACCGAATATTCAAGGAGTGTGTGCAGGGAGGTGTTGAGGACTGAGGGAAGCTAGTAAAGGCATGGTGGATGAGGAACCAGAAAGGCCAGGGCAGGTTTTGGAGAGCAGTGTGTGTGTAGGAGTGGTCCATGAGGTCTCAGTAGAGCTCTGCATTGCAGAAGGAACCACGGAGAAGCCATGCAGATTTTGGGAGAGAGAGAGAGTATTACTGTTCTTGGTGGCTGTATATATCTTGTTGAATCCTAAGTTGCTTGTGGATCATTTATCTGCACAATCAGTTAAAAAAGGCTTCAGGAACGGAGGGAAGGAAGCATGATTGAGAGATTGAATCTTGGAAAGTTTCAGTACAAGTCATCTGTTTTAAATGTTAGACCTTACCAGAGCAGATCGCTTTCTATTAATATGTTGTATTAGGATCATGACGGATGACTTCAAAGTTGGATGAAACAGAGGGCTTTATGCCTTTCATTAGATCTTGTTTGTCAGGATATTTAATATGTTATTTTTCAAGGACTATGATTTTTTAAGAAAATCTTTTATGTTAACTCATAGCAATTAGGAAAATTTGTCACTTAAAAAAAAATTAAAAATCAAATTTCTTTTCTGCCATTTGTGCTGGTTGTTCATTATCTACCATAATGAAAGAGAGGCCAATCATTTTTACTACTGTTTACAGTCAATTTATCTCTTAAGTTTTCATGTAACAATACTGGAATCTTTGGCTTACAATTTGGTAACACAGTTTTGCCTCTTTAAATTTTTGAACCCGCACTTAAAAGTAAAATATGGAAACACTTTTTGTTTGTGGTCTTACAATTATATTTGTAAAACTGAAATACTATGGTTTACTTGTACCTGAAAATATTTCTGTAAATCTGAAGAGTTATGACATTTTACAGTTGTTCAGCAACTTAGGACTTGCTCATCATTCATTGTTTTTCCACTTTTTTTATAGTGTGGGGATCTTTATTTAAAAATTAAGTTTGAATTTGGTCCTCCAGTTTATTGAGTACATGAGTACAGATATTCATCAGTTATGCCCTGCTTCATCTGTATGCATTTCACTACCTCGGAATTTTAAAACTAGAGAACTGTGCCTGAAAAGCATGTGCTTTTTCCACCTGTGCCAGTTTTTTTAAACAGAAGAAATTCCGTCTCCCTACAAACTTTGTTTCTCTTAAATCTGAGGCCTGTGTGGCTACAGCAAGGGTACTATCTTTGACATGAAGACATTGATCATATCTGACAGATTTTTGCCTTCTATAATAAGCAACATTTCTCATAATAAGACATAAAATTAGGACATGAATTAACGTGACACACCACAGAATATCAGTGAGTACAAACTCAGATTTAAATTTCCAAGCCTTTAGGGGTTATGTTAATTTTTTGCACCATTAAGTAGTTTCCAGTTTTAATCCTCATTTCTTCTTAGGCAAAACCACAACAGAAGCATACAATGCATTATAGCCCGCGCAGGCGGAAGGGTTCCAGCGGTACAGCTGCACTCCTCTCCTCCGGAGGGCAGTGAATCCTGCAGGCACTCCTCCATCCCTTGAACTGCTGCCACCAACATCGGGCCTTTCCAGAGATTCCCAGCAATGGGGTGGTGGGAGCAGGGAATCTCTGCTGGTTGAAAGTGGAATTTGGCTTCAATTAAAAAAAGAAAAGAAAAAAAGAGAGAGATGGGAGGGGGGTACTGACTTTATGAGTTATACACTTCAATTTACAGGCTTGCGTAGTACTTATGACCATTAAATGCTTGGAGTTAGCTCCAATTCCAGGACTCTTTTCCACTCTCATGTAACCATCAATATCATTTTAGTTCAAGTACAAATGTAGAGTGTTGGGGTTTTTTTTTTCATTTTGCTTGGGGGAGTGAAACAGAAGGGGGAATGTGGTGGGAAAGTATTCATATCTCCTGTGTAGCAGCCTCCAAATGCATTATAAATTTTTATTGCCTTGCAAAGTGTTACAGAGTCAGATTTATTAGCATTTGCAAAAGGTAGATGGGAACTTCTAAGGGGAAGTTGTGATGGTCAGAGGATTCCGTATGGTCACAAGCAGCCTTCTCCCTGGTCTCAAAAAACCTGTTTTTGAGAATAAATAACTGAATGAAAACAGATTTCTTGGAAAACTGTTGTAATTTAATGCATGTAAACAAAAGCTTTTATAATAGCCTCAGTCACACTGGGATTTCTGAAAGAATTACTTCAAACAAATATCAGTTTTTAATTGAGAGGCACCCAAGAGGGTGGTGATGGTGTGGTCTTGTTTTTCTTTTTTTTTTTTTTTTTCATTTTCATTTTTCTTTCCCTTTTCCTCCCTAAAGTGGAAAATATTGCAAAGTTCACAGTGCTCTCATTTAAAATTCCTATCAGACTTTCTAGCACTAAAACTTCCTAGGGGGTATCACAGAATCATACAACAGTCAAAGTTGGAAAAGACCTCTGGAGATCATCTAGTCCAACCCCTGTACTGAGCAGGGTCAACTAGAACAGGTCTCCTAGTGCTGTGTCTAGTCAGGTTTTGAATATCTCCAAGGATGAAGACTCCCTAACATTCCTTGGAAACCCTTTCCTGTGTTCAACCATCCTCACAGTAAAAAAGGCTTTTTTCTTATGATTAATGGGGTTTTCTACATTTCATCTTGTGCCCATTGCCACTTCTTTTTTCACTGAGCACCACTGAGAAGTCTGGCTCTGCCTTTGCTCCCCGCCCTAACTCAAGTATTTATACACACTGATAAGATTACCCCCAAGTCTTTTCTTCTCAAGGATAAACGGTCCTAGCTCTCAGTCTTTTTCATATAAAGGATACTCCAGACCCTTAGTAAACTTTGCACCACTTTAGTGAACTTGCTCCAGTAAGTCCATGTTCTTCGTGCACTAGGGAGCCTAGAACTGGACCCAGCACTCCAGATGTCTCACATCTGCTGAGCACAGTTCTCCTCTCTCAACCTGATAGAAATGCCATTCCTCATGCAGCCCAGGAGGCCACATTAGTAGATGCTGAAGTACAGGACCTGGTGTTGAGCCCTGGGGTACACCACTAGTGATTGGCCTCCAGCCAGACTTAATGCTGCTGATCACAACCCTCCAAGTCCAGCAGTTCAGTTTTCAGTCAACCTCACTGCCCACTTATCTAGACAATACTTAGAATCATAGAATCATTTAGGTTGGAAAAGACCTTTAAGATCAAGTCCAGCCATTACCCTAGCATTGCCATATCCACCATATCCCTAAGTACCATACGTACGCATCTTTTAAATACTTCCAGGGATGGTGACTCAATCACTTCCCTGGGCAGCCTGCTCCAGTGCTTGACCACCCTTTCAGTGAAGGAATTTTTTCTAATATCCAATCTAAACATGCTCTGGTGTAACATGAGGCCATTTCCTATTGTTGGGTTACTAGTTATCTGGGAGAAGAGATCTACCCCCACCTGTCGACAACCTCCTTTCAGGTAGTTGTAGAGAGCGATAAGGTCTCTCCTGAGCCTCCTTTTCTCCAGACTACACAACCCCAGTTCCCTCAGTTGCTCCTCATGGACTTCTGCTCTAGACCCTTCACCAGCTTCATTGCCCTTCCCTGGACATGCTCCAGCACCTCAATGTCGGTCTTGTAGTGAGGAGCCCAGAACTGGACACAGGATTCAAGGTGTGACCTCACCAGTGCCCAGTGCAGGGGAATGATCACTGCCCTGGTACTGCTGGCCACGCTGTTTCTGATACAAACCAGGATGCTATTGGCTTTCTTGGCCACCTGGGCACACTGCTGGTTCATGTTCAGCCAGCCATCAACCAGCACCCCCGGTCGCTTTCCCACCAGGCAGCTCTCCAGCCACTCTTGCCTGTACCACTGTTTGGGGCTGTTGTGACCCCAGCGCAGGACCCGGTACTGAGCCCTGTTGAACCTCATACAGTTGGCCTCGGCTCATTGATCCAGCCTGTCCAGATCCCTCTGCAGAGCATTCCAACCCTCAAGCGGATCAACACTCTTGCCCAGCTTGGCGTCATCTACAAACTGACTGTGGGTGCACTCAATCCCCTTGTCCGGGTCACTGATAAAGATACTAAACAGACTGGCCCCAGTACTGAGCCCTGGGGGACACCACTTTTGATTGGCCACCAACTGGATTTAATTCCATTCACCACCTCTCTTTGGGCTTGGCCATCTAGCCATTTTTTTACCCAGCATAGAGCATACCTACCCAAGCCCTAAGCAACCAGTTTCTCCAGGAGAATGCTGTGGGAAACGGTGTCAAAAGCTTTGCTAAAGTCTGGGTAGACAATATCCACAGCCTTTCCCTCATCTACTAAGTGGGTCACCTTGTCATAGAAGATCAGGTTAGTCAAGCAGGACTTCATTATAATTTGTCTATGAGGATATTATGGGAGACTTAGAAGTCAACATAAACATCTACTGTTCCCTCTTCCATCAAGTTAGGACCATAGAAGGTTATTAGGTTCATCGGGCATTATCTCCCATTTTTAAATGCATGCTGACTTCTAATCACTTCCTTGTCCTTAATGTGTTTTTCTTCTCCTTAAGTTTGGAAACAGCTTCCAGAATTTTTTGAGACATAAGACTGAGGTGAGGTTGACAGACCAATAGTTCCTCAGTTTTTTCTGCTTGCCTTTCTGCAAGACAGGAGTGACTTTTATTTTCTTCCAGTTCTCAGGAACATTTCCTCATAACCCTGACCTTTCAAAGACAGTATAGCAGCCTCACAATGATATCTGCCATCTCCCTCAGCACTTGTGGCTGCATGCTCTTGAATCCCACAGACTTGTGTATGTCCAGTTTGTATAAACATTGCCTAACCTGATCCTCTTCCACTGAGGGTAGGTCTTCCTTGCTCCAGACTTTCTCACTGTTCTCAGGACTGGAATTCCTAAAAGCACGTTCATTGATGAAGAATTCACTGAATACCTTGGCCTTTCCTGTGGCCTTCATCACAGGTCAATTGTCCCATTCAGCAGTGGACTCACACTTTCTCTGGGTTTCTTTTTGCTGATTATATACTTGTGTATAAGTAAGAAGCCCTTCTTATTGCCCCCCACATCCCATGCTAGATTTAACTGCAGATGGACTTCGGTTTTCTTAATCCTTTCCCTGCACACTGAGACAGTGTCTCTATCTTCCTTCTGCATCACCCATTCCCGTTTCCACCTCATATATGCTTCCTTTTTATGTCTGAAGATTTTTCTGGAGCTTCCTGTTGATTCCGCTCCCTGTCACCTCCTGTACATAGGGATGGACCATTCCTGAACTTGGAGGAGGTGATCCTTGAAAATCAACACGCTCTACTTGACCTCTTTTCTCTGTAGGACTGCAGCTCATAGGATCCTTCTGAGTAGATCTCTGATCAGACCAAAGTCTGTTCCCTTGAAGTCCAGTGCTGTGATCCTGCTTTTCCTTGATCTCTTCCCTCAGGATCCAGAATTCCACCACTTCATGGTCACTGCAACCTCCAGCTTCCACAACCCCATCTATTTCTTCCTTTTAAAAAACCTCAGAAAATTCAAACAAACAAACAAAAAAAAACTCTTTCAGGAAATGATCTGAATTAAATACGTTTAGGTGATTCAGACTAGAACATAGAGACTAAAAAGCTAAACTACTGGCTTCTTATTAAAAAAGGATGTTCTAAAAAAATAAATCCATAACCTTAAACATCTTATTTTTATTTCATCAACACATGGCACAATACTGCCCATTCTCTGCTCAAATCTCTAAATAGTGCCTCAGTTAATAATAATATAATGATAACAGTGGTTATTTTGTTTAATATAGTGACTGGGACCACATGGGGGTATGATGATGACAGCTTTCTTTGTTTGCTCTTTATGACTCAGAAATTTGGAAAAGTAAACTGGGTATAACTAGTTCACAGTCCATATTCCCAGTACTCCTTCATGGTTTAATTCTCTGAAAAATTCCAGAACTTTAAAAATAGTTCCAAAGCCAGAGGTCTAAAATTGAACCAGTATCTAAGTAAAAGGGCAACCTCTTTTGAAAATGACCATGATTATAATATAATAATTGTATAATAACACGAACTAGTAACATAGTGAGCTGGAAAGGAAGTGTTTATATAGGCAAACAAATTCCTCTGTTTTGGAAGTGAATAGTCCTCTATTAGTTATGTGAGCGGTGAATTGCTTTTATAGGATGTAGTAAAAATAATGAATTAATCAAGAAATTCTGATAACAAATATAACTGGGAATAAAGTTTATTCAGTGTATGTTAGTAAAAGATCTTTAATATATATTTATTTACATAAATATTTGCCTATCTTTCCCTATTTTGAGTGCTCACTGAAGGCAAAGATTTTGGAGGGCATGGAAGGGTGCTGGCTCACACTTAAGAGGAATTTCATACTCTCCAGCCTGACTCAACATATCGATGAGAGCTTTCAGCTAGTGCTGACCTCACCATGCAAGAGTCACACACTCAGGGACTATTTGCCCTTTATTTATATATCCTGAAGATAAGTGTGTATTCCTAAGCAAAAGCCTGATCTTTGGAAGAAATAAAATTAAGGGGAGAGAAGCAAATGTTATAATCCCTTCCTGCCTACTCAAAGTTCGCAACCCATGTCACACCAAGAAATAAAGAATGCATTTTAGAGAGCAGCATGTCTATATTACTAGAGAAAAGTGGACGTATCTAGCATTTCACATTGTGGGCTCTTCCTAGTTTTCTTAAACTAATTCTCAGTGGAGGCAATGTGGATATTAAAATTAAAGACACCTTATTGCAAACTTCAGATTTTGATTTTTTTAATTGAGAAAACAAAACCTTACTGTCTTAGAAGTCTTGATTAAAACATATGGTTTGGTTTCATGATGACAAGGTAAAATTTTCTAAAGGGGGGAAATAATTTCTCAGGGAGTATTTATTGATGTATTGATAAGCATGTATTACTGCACTGAGGGTGCTGCATGAGGTGATAGAATAGCTGAGTAATCAATGAGATAATCTGCATCTAAGTAATAGATATATAGTTTCTGATATGACACTAAAAGTACATTGAAGAAACACAAATCAAAATGGTGGTGTGTGAATGTATGGGAATCAAATGATGATTTGATTGTCCTAAGATTTATGCATCACAGCAAAACAAAATAACTTGTAAACAAAATGGAAATAATTTACATTTTCATTTTATTCAATGTTTAACTCTTTCAAGAAATAGATTCAGCACTTAAATGTGAAGAATCTTTCTTACAACAGAGTGAAAGGTCAAGGAATTCAGTACTTTGTTCCTGAAAAAAACCCTACATTTTAAAGCAGCAAATGATAAAACATGAAAGCTTTTATTCTCTTCATCTCCCTCCACCTTTTTAACCACTTTCAGACTGGGATTTTTAGCTTTGACTATGTGTGAGGCCCAGGTGACACTACTATTCTTGATTACCAAACCGTGAAATATGCTTTGTCCAGGTATTGGTCTGTGGTTTGTTACTGGTTCAGGAAATGAGTAATAAATTATGCCATTACCTTAACTTCAGTTGTGGGTAACACTGATAAGGGATAAGATTTCAACACATGATGGCAAAAGGCTTATGTGTAGGTCCTTCAAGTTATAGTTCTAGAATAACTTTTGCGTTATGTACATCATCAATAGATTTCTGTGTGATAGACCAGCCAAGGCTATATGCGTTGGTTAGGAACCATTTAATTGTTTAAACTAGTATTTAAAGTGGCCCTGGAACAGGGTAGAGTCCTTGGTCTCCAGGCCAGCATAGTTGGCCTTCTTTACTACTGGAATATAGCCCTGTAGCCAGATTGCTAGTTTTTAACACTCAGACTATCTCAGTAAAAGCATGTGTTCTTACATTCAGCTTGACCTTTCTGAACAACAAAATTACCGGCTCTCCCCTCCCCAGCCCATACCCTTGAGAAGTATTGCAAAGTGTTCAGACAGGGGTAATTTGGTAGGAATGCTCTGAGTACAAGATCTCTGCCCATCTCCCTGTGGAAGCTATGTAAAGGTTCATAAGGTCAACGAAGAGTGAGGAAGGAGGAGAATGACTCCACTGCTGGAAGACAGGAACACATGCGTAGGACAGAGGCAGACCTTCTGCAAGGCTTACATCTTCTATGGAAAACAGCCCAGAGACCACAGCTCAAAATAGAACATAGCAAAGGCATTATGTAATAGTCACAAACTGAACCTTTCTGGAGCGAAGTGAGCTTCAGCGGTTAGGAGGCAGATACGTTTGACAACAGAAACAAGGATGCCTACAAAATTTAGCCACTGGTACATTTAAAGCCCATGATATCACCATCTTGCTCACTATGCGTATAGTTTAAATAGAGATAGGGGAATACTAGGATGTGTACACTGTTTGGAAGCAAAGATCGTGCATCTATATTGTTTGACAGCTGGAAGAGTGTTCGGTAATAGAATTTTGGCCATCTCATATTATAAGAGAAAGAAGTCTTTTAGTATTTACAGGAGACAAAGTCCTGATGAAAGCAACATTTGTTTGGATCTTCTGTGCATGGCAGCAAGGGTGGTTCAGCCTACAGGAAGAATGAAAAACTTAAAGGAAAAATTAGTCTGATTTGGGCTTATATTCATAGAAGGAAAATAAATTAAGTGGTTGACCCTTTACAGTGATGAGCTTTCTTAACCCCTTTTGGGTTATGGAAAACAGAAATAGTCTCTGCATATCTCCCTAATTTAGTCATAATGGACAATGGGAAATCCCACAGCAAATTGCCAGAAAAGGGGGGAAAAAGCCCAAAGAAGAATTCATTGTTTAAGACAGTCACTAATTCTATAATAGGAAGCAACCATAAACTGACACTGAATACAGGGCAAAAATACTGCAGCGGCAGAGATGACTTTTCCTGAGCACCTAATGTGAACTTGCAATGCCAGCTATGGCATGAACTGGTGGTATTGCTCTCTTAGCTTTACCAGGAACTGTCATAATGGATCGAGATAACTTCCTTGATCCCTTTACATCGCCAGCTTCTCACTGGATCCCCTGTGGGGCCAACATTGAATTGTGTGGTTGACTTGGCTGCCTGGATGTTGAGAATGCTCTCTTTTGATTTGCTGTCCTCCTGAAGAGGTTTTTATACTCTCTGCTGGAGAGTAATGTTCTGCAGAAATCTGACATAGGATCCAAATATTAAACTCTTACTTGCTGTCTAATGACAGCATAGTATTTATCTGCTATATAAATCTATATATAGCCTTTATGGATCATTGATATCCCAGTATGTACTGTTGGTAGCTTTTAGTTTCCAAAGATTTTATTCTTGTGGCTTAGGAATGCGCAATCTTATTGCCAGTTCATGCGGAAAATGTAACTTGAGTAACATTATGTTTCTTGCTTACTTTAATACAAGGGTACTTGGATTTCAGTAACATCACAAGCAGTGTAGTAATATCCTCATTATAATACAGAAAATGTTTGGATTTTCAGTCAGAAATAATCAGAAAATAACCCCATGGCTACTATTTAATCATATCTGAAAGCACATGAGTAAAAATGACTTTGTAGCTTTGTTATAGAATACATTTAATAAACCCCTCCTACTTGGTCATGTTTTCTTGTGCTGTCATATGCAGCCTTATCCCAGATGCAGTGAACTTCCTTGTTTGAAAATTTATATGATCTTGTGATCTGCAAAATGATGAGAGAATAAGTTTGCCTGCTCATCCTGAAATATCTTCTTATTTTTAACAGTTGTATTTATTAGATACTTGCGAAATGGTTATAGCCTGACTAGTAGTTTTATGAATTTAGCACTTAGTTCCTTTCCAAAAGCTTATTTGGACAAACTGGAAATGTCTCATATATGAGGACAATCTCTGACAGCTCTTTTAAACCAGACGTAGCATGTACTGATGTGTTTGGAGATTTGCCTGTAGGTCTAGGTGAGAGTGTTTTTTCAGGTACCATGACCTCAAGAAAAATTAAAATATTCCCTTCACCTAATTATACCCATTAAAAGTTAGGCAGCTGATCTAACTTAGTCCTGCTAGGCTATTCAAGCAGCTATTTATCCCACTTGTGTTAGAGACATAACAACAGGTGGAGATGCCATATTCACTGGAGATGTCCATCTCTAAATCAGGTTAGATATTTTACCTGCATAGAATCAGTGAGCTGTACATCTGATATTTCTGGGACTGTCCTGGGATAAGTGAAAGCCAAACAGCACATCTACACCAAGAAAACATGCAAACTAGCAAAATTACTTTCTCTGTAGTTTGAACAGCATTAGTTGTCAAAAACAGTGAACTCCCACGTGCAAGAAATAAATGGCTGGCAAAGTGGGGAAGTATTTGCTCTGACACAGTAGGTTCTGCTGTATATGTTGCATATACTGGTATTCTCAAACTCTACTTTCCCCTTTTCACAGTGAGATTCTGTTAACTCCTTAGCAGTTCCTTAGCAGCCAAGAAACTAGCAGTGCTTGAAGAAATTATTTTTCAATAGTAACATCTTTTTCCTTGCAGGCCACCTAAGGACAGCGCTTTGTACATGTATTTGTATTGGTGGCAGTCTCAAACATTCCGCACAATCATCACTTCATTAAGACTTCTGGCACTCAGGCATGGCTTAATCTCTGTTTTTTAGATGGGTAGGAATAGAGATACCTGTATAGGAATGGAAGGTGAGTGAGAGTCTGGAGTCAAATGTGTGTCCCCTGATTTCCACAGTCATGCTGGAACCACAGCCACAGCGGGGGCTTAATCATAATGCCAGCCACAAGGGACTGTCGGGCTCCCTTGCCATCCTAATCAAGACACCAAGCAGAGATGCCTGAGGACTCTGAGGAAGAGAAGCTGAATTGGCTTAGAGCTGAAATATAATGAGCAGGCATAGCCTCTGTAATTCTTCTAGCTGAAAACCTTACTGTCTTAGTGAATCAGATTGGTGTATTAGGTTCTATTAAAACTAATTGTCTACAAGATTCGTAGAGTAACATAATATTATTTTAACATTTTTGGCTCTAAGACTGTCCTTATACCTTTAAATATAAAGATTATTTCTTGGAAAAGTGATTAGAATATTAAAACTCTATAAAAGTAGGCATTAGCTGATGATCCTGTCATTATGTTGAGTACCAATGGATTCACCTCAGCACACCTAGTGATTTCACAAAGGCTATTATCTCATGGCTATATCCCCTTCTTCTGAGCTTATTACTTTAAATAAAAAATGTTAATGGTTTCTGAGAAACTCATGATGAGAAATGGAGGATTTCTTACACAAAGAAACATGCTTTCCAAATTTCAAAGCTTGCATTAAACTTTCCAGCAAATGCCTAAAATTCTCAGTTGGCCAATAATATTGCAAGGTGAATTCAGCCTTCTTTTATACTGAGGTACTATTTGGATATATTTTATTATTATTTATTAAATTACATAGCACTGCATGTTATGCATAGCAATTACTTAAGAATGTGCATCACGCTTTCACATACAGGGAGAATGGGATGAAATTAGTCTGAATCATAAACAAGGTCAGACTGGATGATCTAAAAGCTCCTTCTGGCCTTAAAATTTGAGGTCACACATTGATCTCAGAATAACGGGTACATGGGTATAGGAAATGATGGCCATTAAAATCCAAAAATTAGGCAGAATGACATGTAAATATTTGACTGTATTCTGAGTATGACCCTGTGCTGGAGTAGTGAAGAGAGCTAAACGCTTCTGAGGGATTCAGAAGGCACAAGCAAAGCAAGAGGCTGTGGTAAAAAGCAGTGAGTGTTTAGATGGATTTTAGGCCTTTGCAGTTGGACCTCAGTCTGTGCAGACTGTTAGAACTCATAGCAAAGGTTTCGGGTGCCAGTGCAAAACAGTTTCCAGCAGCAATCTGCCTCTTTACAACCAGAGATACTCCAAGACCCTTCTCTCTTGCTTTTTAATCCCTTAAATCAGTGGAACTTGGGATTCCTTCCTGTTAGACCATACCCTTTTGATTTGCATCTTCCTTGTGTTTCCAAGGCTTTCAGGGCTACAGAATTAGTTTCTTCTGGACTCTCTTCACACAGTACAAGCTCCATGGAACCCATAAGATTTGGGACCATGCTTTGCTTAGTGAAAAGCAATGCCAAGCACTATCACGATCTAGAAGCACCACAAAAGCTGGAAGCAGAGGTGACTCAGAGGGCGTGAGTGCTAGTGACATGCTCAACTAATCCAGGGAATAACCAGCTTTGAAGAAACCATACATAAAATACCTGGCAATCAAGTAAAACATTATCAGAGGGGGAGTAATCAGACTAACTTTTGCTGGAAGACAGTGAAAAGAGGACAAACTGGTGGAGATGAGGAGACCACACTGTTGACAGCATGACCAATTTTGACATAATCTGTGCATTTTGTTCTTCTTAGTCACAAAACAAATGAGAAACAAAAAAGCCAAACTAACACAAAGCAACTCAGCTAGACATATGAAGAAGAAATGTCAATGCAAACCTTCTTGCTACAGAGAAATGCACCATAAAAAATTAAGTCCCCAGGTGAGCTCATAGGTGCTGAGATATTATTATTTGCTAGGGCTGATAAAGGAGGGAGAGAAGGTAGAGGTATTACATTTTGCAGGTAATCAAGTATGTCAGCCAGGGAGGTAGAGGAGAACTGGCACACACTATGCACGAAGAATGATGCTGGCAAAGGCCTAACTGAGAGAAAGCCAGAGTGGCTCAATGTGCTGGATTTCTGTTGCTGCAAATAAATAAATCTTCAAATAAAGTCATTAGAGAACTTCAGGGAACTTTTCCATAAGATTTCCTGCTAGAATATTGAAGGATGCTTATGTTTCACTGAAGAAAGAAGAAATTAATGGCATTCATTATGCATAAGTAAAAAACAACCTTAACATTAGGAAATGTTTCGCTTACCTGTGCAATGGCTCTTGTTTTCATACTTCTGAGAAGTTGCCTTTCTCTGAAAAGGGAGGTGAGCGGAGTATCACATATCTTCCTGAGTAATGCAACCTTTTTCCAGCTGACCTCTTTACAAAGCTTGTGTGTATCAATTTGTCTCCATTTGCCTTGCCAACATCATCCTCGATATATGAGAAATATGGACTATGTTGATTAATCTTTTGGCAAGTCTCCTCAAATAGTGAATCAATAAATTAATAAAATGGAGAGGGAGAAAAAGAGAGGAAACTTGTCTTAAGCAAACACCTACCTCAGCAGCATTTAACAAAACCCTAAGATTTTTAGTACAGTAAGTGAATGATCCCTGCACCTGAGTGTGACCTCTCCTGCATGTGTGGGTGGAGTAACACTGCTCTCCATTGACTACTGTCTACTCTCAGGATACAATCATGGCATCATAACCTGCAGTCTATGGACACTGAAGACATAACTGGCCATACAATAAATGCAACATCCAGTTCCCCACTACAGGTTCCTCCTCTGTGTCCTTTTTTTCCTTCTCCAACCTCACTTCTCTGCATCCAGATATCTTGTGGCATCATCTGTTTAACCGTGCAGTCCCCCCATACATAAGCTACTCACAAAGCAGGAACCGAAATGTGGTTTTCCAATGTTTATGATCTCATGATCTGGGAAGGGTGAGGGTGGCTTAGTCAGTTGCGACAACAGTCTGGAGCAAGGGCAGATGCTTTCACCAGAAAAGATGGGCACTACAGTGCCAGTGCCACACAGAAGAGATGGAGTACGAATACTGTTTTATCTATATCTCTCACTTTTCTCTAAGTTGTTGAGTCCTACTGGCAAAAATGTGTAGCCAGTCAGGACAAGGACTAGAAGGGTGATGAGATATTTGATCTCTCCTTCATTTCTGAAAAATGAAGTAGCTGGACAGCAGTGCATGCCAGGCTCACTTTGGATTCGTTAGTAAAGATGTTTTTGACATATAGCTTGTGATCATTAGCCACTATAAGCACATTAAAGGCATATCAGCATGGCATAACACTGTACCCTAAAGCAATACTCTAGGCATCTATTCACAGAGCTCTAGTATTAAATTTTACAGTTAAAATCTAGATTCAGGAGGGAGTTAGATTGTAGAGCAATAGGCTTGCAATCCCTGCAGCATTCACTACAGTATTTTAGAGTGCCAGCTTAAAAAGCACAAGATACAATGGGAAAGAAAGTGTTAGAAACACTCGATAAATTCATCCGGTTCTCGGAAAAGTATTACTTACACTGATTTTCTGTTCAGGAAAGTTTTAACCAAGGACATACCTAAGACACTAACAAAGATAAAGTGACAGATGCTGGTTAAGCACTGATCAGGCATAACTGGAGTGCAGAAAATCTTTTCACACAAGGGCCCATTGCTTGCATGCTGTGTGAAGTGTGTTAACCTGGATCCAGAAACATAGTAAATAAATCACAGCTAGGGTAAGCATAAGGAACACTATTTGTGCACCCTCTCTCCTCAAGCCAGGACAGAATTATTTTTGCCATACTTGCCTGAATGTAAGGTATCAAGCCTGAGTCCTGCACAGACTTCCTAGTGTTCATGTTCTGATAGACACCACGACACTGAAAGTTTTCCTGGTGCAGTCTTTTCAATGTTTGTCTGCATCAAAGACTTTTAAAAATGGTACTAAGTGAAGTCTGTACCACTGAATCACTAAGAAAACATGCAAGTATGCTGTTCTTAACAAATCAGTGTTGCTAGAAGACTTTATCACACATTTATATGTCTGTATGTTGCAGTACAATCAAACCAGTAGACTGCAACAAGGCTTTTACCATTGGTCAGATTCTACTGTCTGTGCTGTATCCCCTTCCTCCAGAGGTCAAACCACACCACTCCTCCCCCATCTGACCACCTTCTCCCACACTCCTCAGGGCTATTTAACCACTTAGCAGGAATGAGCTACAGCTGCACATCATCCATGTCAATCAACCCACTGCCGCTGAGGCAAGGCCACAGATGCATGTTATCAATCCTAATCAACCCACTGCCTTCATTTCTCTACACCTGTAAGTTTCTGCTCTGAAGGAGGGGGAGTTGCAGGGTTAGAAAAGGGCAGGGAGGGCTGGTTGCTGGTGAGAAACTGTGTCATGGCTGACCTAAAATTCTAAAGATATTTAGACTTCCCTGTAGAGGGTTAACTTTGCAACATAAATTGCTCAATCCATCCATTAATGCAAATTTTTGTTTACAGATGACACATCAATAGCTGAAACTCCTGCTCTACCCAGACCCAGAAATAGTGTCTGGCAGATCTGTAAGCACTGCAGTAAACATTCTCTGCTTGGGTGAGGCAAGGGAAGACATCGCACTTCAGTCAGAAATGTAGACCAGTTCTGTAAACTCAAACTCTCCTCTTAAGTTCCTGCTGGGGCTTCACAGAGTAGTTACTTTCTTTCATGCTAGATTTATTTGAATGACCTTATTATGGAAAATGGGATTTTATATCTCAATACCCATTACATTATTATTTTTTTATTTGTTACAATGAAAACATTTCATTAAAGCCCTTATTGAATAGCTAAGTGTGAATCTTGGGAGCGAATAAAAGGAATTTATTGAACCAGCCTGCACTGGAACTAAAAAAGCATGTAGAGCTGCAGAACTATAAAACACTCAGTGTGCTTGGTGCTTCATGGTAAAATGCTACAAGACATGGCTCAAGTTCACTTCTAAAATAAATAAAGGAAAGGCCAAGTTGTTCTACTTAAGGACAACACAATTTCAGGGCCAGTCTTTATCCCTTTCTTGGGGAAAAATACTACCTCCTAGATGGAGGGGAAGTGAAGTCAGTGCTACATCCCCTCTGTGACTTATTGCCATCCTCGCTCTGCCAGTTGTGCTTGCAAGGCTGAAAGGAGTGGGCTTTTTGACTCCTCGACCTGGTTTGTTCTTGAGGAGAGTCAGGGAGGCATCAGGAACAGTTTCCCCCCAAAAAAAGGTGATGGAGCCACCAGGGCTTGTGCTGTTTGTGCCTTAGAAACTCAAAGGATAATCTCCCTCTGCCCCCCAGTTAATTAGTTTATTAAAATCATTATGAAGCACTAACCTAAACCATAATTCTTTCATCTTTTTAAATTATTTAAAGCCAAAATGTAGATGTAGGAAATTCAAATGTACTTAAAGACCAAGGATTTTAATTTGGTGCCCTTATTCATGTATGCTGTGGTTGCATTTCAGCAGCTAAAGAGAAGGGAACAGATTCTGCTCCCTGTTACCTCATTGTAAATCCAGAGAAATCCCACTGATTTCAGTGGCATTTATTATTGAATTACCCTGGCTTAGCTGACAGCAGTGTGGCTGGCTGTAACTCCATAGATATATATACTGTTTATATCTTGAGTCTATTGTTGATTAAATATGCACACAAATGCAACAAGCCATCAGTCAAAGAAATCACATTTGCTCTGCTGCCAGGATATAAACTAAAATCATGAAAAGCAAATGCATTCCTCTGATATATTGAATGATACTATTTCAATAGAAAGCATTGCTCTACATTATTTTAATGTGATTAGTGCCTGTGAAAGGCACTGAATTAACAGATTGGAAATGGGTGTCCACTGTTTACCGATTAAAAAACAACAGAACTCAACAGCTGGTATCCTCTATCCTGTTCTACCAGTCTTCCTTGAGTCGGATCTGGAGGGTCTCCTCCGACAAATAGATTTCCTTTGCCGCTGCTGCTAATTCTGAGGAGCATACCAACAAGAAGCTTTTTTTACAATGGCTTTCCTGAGACATGAATGTTGGCCCATTACATTTTTCATGATCTGGCCTGCTGTAGAAGCATTCAGGTGCTTTCAGGTTTTTTCAGGTCTGAGCTTGGGATCAAGAATTGGAAGTCGCACCAAGAACTATTAAAGAAAGGTCCACTACTTAAATATCCAGTTACCACCTATGCATCAAAAGTCTGCATCTTACTGGCAGGAGTAACTCTCTTGGATGTTCATATGCTTTCAGGCTGTCCAAACAGAAAGACAATGCTGAAAATATTTTATAAGAGACTTATCACAGAGAATATACAAACAGATGTGGCTAGATAGATCCTGTCTGCTCTGCCCAATTCTTATTACTAGGTTCACAGGCTCCTGTTCATCTTTGGCATCTTGTAATATTTTGGTTTTAGAGATGTTGCTGTAAAGCTTAACTGAAAATATTCATAATAAAAAGTGAGACGAATAGTCAAATATCTTTCCAGCTCTGAGCATCCCAGTAATTCATATTTTTCTGAGCACAGTTGAATACATTGCATTTAGCCATACATTAATAATGACAATGATGTAGCACTTGGATGTAGCACTGATTTAATGTGTGTTTCTTGGTTATTCACAAATGTCTTGATTTTCCATCGTTTTGAGCACTCATACAAGGTACTTGGAATTCATACTCAGCTGAATCTTTAAGTTTGTAAAAATCTCGTCCTTTGTGGGGTTGGGTGCAAATGTCAGCATGTTCCTATATAAAATTTTGGTGAATAAAAAGAGCAAATATTTCACAGATATTCTCAGAAAGGTCTGTCCCTCATCTTTCTTTTTTGTACCTTGATTAGTACCTTGATTTTAGTAGTTAATTTTTCTGTTCTTAGTGATGTGTAATATTTATGAGGATCTGCACTGACTCATTAGAACTCTTTGGGGAATGAGCTATCACATGCCATTTTTAAAAATGATAAAATCCAGCCACACACTAAGTTTAATACCTTACTGGAAATGAATAAACACCACTACAGTCCTTCAGGGTCCTCAGAATGTTTTGCATAGAGTCAAAATATGTTGCCATTGACTGCACTAATAGAAATGCATTCATTTTTTTATGAAAGGAAAAGGAAAGGGAAAGGGAAAAGGAAAAGGAAAAGGAAAAGGAAAAGGAAAAGGAAAAGGAAAAGGAAAAGGAAAAGGAAAAGGAAAAGGAAAAGGGAAGGGAAGGGAAGGGAAGGGAAGGGAAGGGAAGGGAAGGGAAGGGAAGGGAAGGGAAGGGAAGGGAAGGGAAGGGAAAGGGAAAGGGAAAGGGAAAGAAAAGAAAAGAATAAAGAAAAAGCTGAGATTCACTTCCCTACCTATGCATTCCCTGGACTGCTGGCACACAAAGGTTAACGAAATCTGGAAATGAAACAGTAAATGATGTCAGCAGTTAGCACCTTATCGTTTTCTTTCATCTATTCAGTTAAAGTGCAGAGCAGATAACTTTAACTATCATCTTCAGCACAAAAAATGAGAGTTCAAGGCATTGTCAAGGAGCTGTTCAGCTTTGGCTCTTAATTAAAGTAAACATAGTTAAAAACATTTCCATTAAAAGAGAAAGCCTTAACCCCTCATAACATTCTGACCACATTCAAATGAGGGTGGAATGCATGCTACCTCATGGAGAGAGCTTGCAGTATAAAATTTTGCCAGTATAGCGGCTGCCAATAAAAAATATTATGATTTTCATTACACCATGCTCATTCATCATTGGAAAAATGCAAGGATGAGATCTTCCATACAACTTCAGACATATGCCCTTGAGAGCTAAAGAATGACTTTTCAATGCAATTCCAAATGTTAATATCCCCACAGGAATGCAGATCCAACAGAGGAACCTACTACGCTATATAGCCATCATATTCACCTCAGTGAGTGAACATCATGCATCAGTGTGGTTTTATACGGTGATTTGGTACTTTGGGGCTGTGCTGCATAATCAGTAGCATCGACAGTTCGTCCTTAGGCTCCTGTCCAACTGGATTTGACATGGGAAGAATCTCCTTGATTTTTTAAGACTTTTTCACTACATACACCACGAAACAAGCTGACACAGAACCTGAATATTTTCCTGATTTGTTTTTAAATGACTTATATTTCAAGTTATCACAAGGATTAAGTGAAATAATGGAAAAGAGAGAGTAGAAGGGACTCCATTGCCACAGAATAAGTAGAAGAGTGGGCAGCAATATGTTCTTCTTACACAGCTCTAGCATGCCACACCTAAATTACTTGGCTTGCTTCTGGCAAACTCCTTACCAGATAGGTACTGGCAATTTTGGAAGGATTATCGCTTCACGAGAGCAATTGTACTGGATTGAAAACCAGTAATAATTTATGGGATGAAAGGTTAGAAGAATTAGGGTTTCAAGATCTGGCTTCAATTTAGGAGGCATGGTAACATGCTATAGACTTTCTGAAAGGAGGTTATTTGAGGGAATGATACTTAGTACTTTTATATAAAAATACAATATAGAAAGGCAGAATCAAGAAAAAACAAATACCAGGAAAAAACAACCAACCATAACAAAACAACCACACCTTACCTGAGGCAGAATTCCCACCCCACACCCCACCCCTTGGAATAATCACCTACATGGAGAGGAAAAGACTCTGTCACATTATTCATTTAAAGGCAGCTAGAGTAGAGTGTTACTAGTATAGGCACTGTGAGGGGACAGAGCTGCTGTGCCCCTACAGAGGTATCTTAAAGTTCTGTGATGAATGTTCAGATAAGGACAAAGGTATAAAAGAATCTGGATGCTACTTATATTTACTTAGTTTGTCTTGCTTGCAGCAAGAAAGCAACAAAATTAGCCACCTGATGATACAGGGGGGGGAAAGGAACAAGAAAGGCACATAGCTGCTGTCTCTACTGGTGCTAGGCAAGTCAGGGACAGATTTGCTGGGTTGGTTCAGGGAACCCAGCTCTCCCAAGTAGGGATACGTCTCCTGGCCCCTTAGCAGCAGTAGGGAAGCCTTATGCTTCTGGACCAGTGTAATAGCTGCTTTCCAGTCCTTTGACCAGCTGCTCCAAATATAGCAAGCTCTTGCGCAGCTATGATGTCAAATAGGCAAAAAGTCAGCCTCTCATCTACTTAGCAACTCTGTCTTGCATGCATGATGGTGTATAAGTAGGAACAAGGGGTAGAACTCCCTGTTTCCATCGAGGCTCTATCCCAGCCTGCAGTGGTGCAGCTGTGCTGGATCACCCGCTTTCCAGCCATCACATTCCTCCACTATGTTAAGAGTCCGGGTCTGATGGCAGTCAGGGTGAAGTGCACAACAATTTGTGACAGAAACAGCAGTCTGCTTGGGATAAAGCTAAGCCCACAGCACCTATTTACTCTGTTACCTAATGGTCTGATCCTTTAAACAATTTTTATGCTTGGATTAATGGCAGACTGACAATCACACTGAATCCATGGGATTGTCTACCGCTAACTACCAGCATAAGTGTTTGCAGGAGTGGGTCCTAAATCCCTTTGTGATGGTCAATATCTTTCAACCTGAATGACACTAAGCTAACACGCATTCAAAGACAGATTGCAGTCTGATGTTTTTCTGAATCAGGTGACTAACATGGTTTGGGGCTGATTCCTACTGACTTCAAACCTTCATGTATCCTCTGTGCCCATTCTCTGATTTTCGTGTCACTAGAAGGCAGGTCTAATAAATAGAACAGAAGTTTGGATTTCATGATTTCCTTCATTTTAATTTCACATTTCAGAATAGCTTTCTCTGTAATCTGATTTATTCATCATAGAACCGGACAGGGTGTGAGAAATCATTTTGGTTTTAGCAATAACTGGGACCCCAAACACAGACCAAAATGTTATTATGTCAGGTGTGTATAATTCAGAGGAAGATGACAGCTCTTAACGTTAAAAACAGGAAAGGTATGTAGGGAATGATTGAGGGGATGTGGTAATGCTAAGAGACTGCTGTAGATCTTTAGTAGGCCTTAGGATGCTGTATAACTTCAGCTTTTATGCCAAGGCCAAAAAGAAATGAAAGGAAAGATGAATTAAAGGAAATAGTCATAGACAAGAGACTGTAGAAAGAATTAACTTTTCACCTCCACAACTAGAACTGACCACACACCAAGAGCAGACTGGTTTAGGTAACCACAGGATATAAAACTCAGATTAAGGGTTAGACCTAGTCTGCCCAAAGGCAAGATGACAAATTAAGTACATGCACTTGCCATAATTAGAAAACAATAAGAAGGCTTTGCTTCAGCCTAACCCTGTTCTTGCTTTGAACCTCTGTTCACATTGAGGTTCCCACCTGCAGAGGTGAGACACCTGTGCTTCCTTCAAATGCAGCAAATGAGGCCCAGGCAAAATTTAGCTCTAAAATACCGCAGCAAAATAATCTTTCCTAGCAGCTTAAAAAATGCTGCTAAGTATAAATGTCACTAGTATTTTTTTAAAATGTATTTATGTTTATAAAATTAAATTTTATGTAAATTTGTTAATTAAATGCTTGTACTATACTCTTTTAAATTAATTCACTGTATTCTTTGATTAATAGCTTCAGTATTTTAAGATAAATTATTCTAAATACTTCAGCTTTTAGTTTAATGATCTTTTGAAACCTTTTGGTTCCTAGATCATGCTGGGGCATTCATCTCTCTCTCAAAGCAGGGTAAGTTGCACCCGTGTCATTCTTGGGAGTTGTTTGTCTAACTCACTTGAGAACTCTTACTGCTCTTCAGCAAACTTCCGTGATCATCAAAAGTTACTTTCTCCACCTCAGTTTTATCACAGTTTATGTTTCATCTGTTCACACTCACACGCATTAAACTCTTCTCAATTTAGGACAATTTCCAAAGTTCACTAAGGTCAATGGAATCACTTGCTCTTATTTTAATAGAATCAGGCTCTCAGAGATGAAAAACTTATTTTATGCATTTTCGCTGATCACTGCAAGGTCATTCCATTTAAAAAAGAAACTTTCCTAAGCAAACATCACAATCTGTGGATGGGCAATGATGTTTACCTTAAAATGGATTTGTGAACAGAACAAAACCTTTTTTTTTTTCTCCACAGGTAGAACCTGGTCATAATACAATGCAGAATATGGTTGAAGTTGTAACCAGAAATGAAGAAAATTAACTTGCTTTAAAAACAAAGGGAGCCGTACAGATGATAGGATTTTCATATGTATTAAAAACTTCATATAAGTATAAACCAGAACTGAATGTGTTTTAACATATTGCTCACTGAACGAGTTTTGTCTCTGTGAATTGTTTGGGATTAGGCTGTGATTTTCTCAAATGAATTTGCTCTTACTGCTTTACTGACAATGCATTCTGAAGAAGTCTTGATCTGCAGTTCCTATTTGAGCTGTGTTTGCTGAAAATATAATTACATATTACATTTCTTTTGTCTGATTGGGGAAGTGGTGTTAACTGTTAGACACAGGTTTCCAGTGTCAGTAATATGGTTAGGATTTTAAATTCAGCTGGGGGCAGGTTGCTGTATGATCCAAATCACACTGAAAAGCCATCTACTACAGCAGCACTGGCGTGTAATCATGTTGCTCAGTGGTAACCCAGAAGTTGCAACCTTGGTCATAAAGATGTTCCGTGGGCTGAAAGTAGTGAAAGAACAAGGAAAGCTCTGCAATCCCTAGTTATTGACTTATGCTCTGGACTAATTACTATATTTTATTTTTACAGTTTGGTTTTTTTGGTTTTGTTTTGGGGTTTTTTTGTGGTTTGGGGTTTTTTTTTGTGTTTTTTTGTTTTGTTTTTTAATAAGGAGGATTATAGGCACAATCTAAACTCTGCGTCTAGGGAAATGGATTTTTAGATCCATGTTAATAATTGCCATTATTTTCCTTATTAGTTATTAAACATTACATTAATAATGCTATTATCAAGGGATCAGAATCCAAGTTGTGAGGCTTAGAATTTAAAGATATTTATCTTATTTTATTATTTATGTTCCATGGTATTTTAATAAGGTTTCCCCTTCACCTTCCTTTACATAATTGCTATATATTTATAACATTAATTCAAAATTAATGGACATCTATTTATGGGAATTAATTTTGTTTCTATAATAAAGCTGCTAATGAAACATATTGGTAGGTTTGTACTGTGGAACCAATTATTTCCTACCATATCTGTAAGTAACATTACAGACCAGCTTGCAGTTATGTTCCTGAACATAATTGTTACTAGATTCTGTGCATGTTTCCTCAAAAACATTAGCAGCCTTCAGTCTAGGTGGTTCACCCACAGACTTTAAAGGAACCATTAGGATGTCCTTTGGATATTTAAGAGTTCAGACTGAAGACTGTGTATTGAAACCGTTCACAGAACTTCCAAAAAATACAGAAATACAAGATCTTTCAGGGATGGAAGATACAGGGGAAAAAATATATTTTAAAAAGTGGTTTGATAAATCAAGTTCAGTTGACTAATATTAACCATCCCCACTTGTTTCTCTATCAACTCACCTCTCAAATAGTGTTGTGGCACTGAACAGCGAAAAGTACTTTTTAGGAAGTCTGACATGAACAAAAGACAACATGACAGAAAGATAAAATAGCAAATTATTGTTCATAGAAGCATGCATTATGGTGTTCTATTTGGATCACCATCATTATGTGATTCATAACATTTCATTCTGTAATTCTTAAACCAGAGGAAATTTTTCTTCCTTGCTAAGCAAGCAACACAATGTGCAATTACCTCTAGCTCAATTGAAGTACCAACTTGAGCAAGTTGTCTATCTGCTAGAGGGAGTCTACATGGAATTTTCTTTGATAGACATCGTACAGATTTCAGTGGTATACCTTCTCAAGTGACGTGAACCTGAGCTACATCTGGTCTGTGGTACCCTCAAAGTGACAGAGACTTGTAACAATATAGTGCCTGGTTTATGATGCTCTCAGAAGTCCAGGTTTTGGGTCTTGCAGCGGAGTGGATCATCTCCCTCTCTCTCTTGGGATGACATTCAGCTAATGTCTCAAACAACAGTGATCAAATCAGAAAATATCCTTTGACAGATGTGCCATGTGGGACAAGTCTGGTGTGGATAGTGAGTGAGGTAGAATGAATTCTTTCCTGGTAATAGTCTTATGCCTGTCCATGTGCATTTTAATGAACCCTATTTTAGCAAACATAAATACCATTGTTCATAAAATTATCATCTTGGTCATAAAATTACCTTCCCCTTTTTAAAATTCAGTTGAAGTATTTGACTCAGTGACCCTCCATGACAGAAATCCCACAGGCTGATTACATGCTGTGTGAAGTATTATTCTCTCTCTTTTGTTTTACATTTACCTGTCATTAACTTCAAGTGACCCTCCTGTTGTTCTGGTGTTCTAAGGCACAGTTAAAAAGATGGACTGGCTAGTTTTTAACTCGACCCTTTATCATCTTAAATGCTTTAATTAAATCCCTTCTAGTGTTTCTTTTTCACCACTAAATCACCCCAGCTTTTGCAACCTTCATATGCAAATCTTGCTATATCCCTAACTCTTTATCTTCTGGACTTCCACAATTTTTAAATTCTTTTACTGTTTATATCCTGAATTCTGTATTTCATGGCAAGGCTCATCTTGTCCACTACTCCAGAAGCAAATATTTTTTATTTGTAACATGGAATATGAATCACTTGATGTATAATCTGAAACTGATTTTACATTCCTTGACACTGATCACCTCTGGTGTGATAGGATTGTTCCTCAAATCAGGCACGGTCATACAGAATAAGAGGGTATACAAGGAACCAGACATAGCTTGCTTTCCTCTTCTCAGGATCTGTGTGGTCATGTCTTCTAGAAAACTGAACAGGAGGTGGCTTGCTCTGCTGTGCATGGAGGAGTATGGTGTCATGTACGGTGTCTGAGAATTGTCCACTTTCTCTTCCACCCAACATTTGCTACATGGGTGCAGTTAAGGGAATATTACCCCCAGATTTGTTTTCCTTAATCTTCCTGAAATGCTGGGAGGGATTATTCTCTCTAAGTCTCTGACTCACACATTTTGCCTTTCAAACCACACAGAACTCTGCCTGACTCATTGACTGGACTCTGTGACAGAAGCAGAAACTCATTATGTTCATTAATTTTCAGGTTTAGAATCTGTGCCCTTGACTAGAAACTGCATGAATTTTAAGACCAAGACCATATTTTCGAAGGCATTAAAGCACTTCAGAAGGCATATAAACAAGTATTGAGAGTCAGTTTCAAATTCAAAAAGCCCCTCCCCAAATGCACAGCTATTATTCACAATTCCTGTTGATATGTAACTTCATGATAACACAGTTCTGTGGCAGTAACATATTTTTAAGTGTGTAATAAACATTGAAAACATGCCAAAGTGATGCCTACCACCGGATTTAAAAGCAATTGTTTATGTTACTCTGCTTGCTTTTGGATTTTTTGCTTCAAGCTTTGCTTTATGTCTACAATAAGTCCTCCAGAGCTTAGAGAGCAACACGGCTGTGATCTTTCTTGCAGAGAGCTAACGTGCTTAACTGCACACCTGTAGCATGTGGAAAGCTCTTACCCATCAGACAGTGCATTGCTACCCAAGTGGTGAAGGCCCTCCAATCCCTTGGCATCCAAAACAAGCACAGCATAGATATTCGCCCAGTGTGGCAACAAAGCTTTTGCATCCTGGTAGTTAAAATCAGGAGCACTTTCCATGCATCAACAGCGTATTGTAGGAAACAGTGGGATATTTTCTCTCTTACTCTTCAAACACACCAAATGTAAACTGTCTGAACCACAACAGTTGTCTTTGTGCGTATGAAACCAGCAGAGCAAAGAAAGACCCTATGAAATTGCTGTGGTTAGTGGCTTGGTGGGGGGTGGGGGGTGGGGGGTCTGGTGAGGCAAGAAACTCACTTTTAATCAATGTGATAATCGATGACATACGGCATCATACTCTTGCCTGACTCCAGTTTTTCCCTGCACACTGCAGGCCTCAGTGGCTTCCCCATTTTTTTCCCCTCCCTGCCCTTAGCAGGCCAACTAGAAATCTGTCAATTGGTTTTTTAATACACATATATTTGAAACCAGACATACGTCTTCAAAGGAGCCTGCAGTTTAACAGGGGAAGGATTGCTTAACAGATGCAGTTTGTTGAGGAGGTTGTGACAAAATGCACATGCCTTTGCTGTGTTTTTCCATACTGGTTGGACTCCATGCATGGCCCCATGATGCCACCAGCCAACGGTAGCAAAAAGCTGAGTCAGGCAATCATATGCTATGCTTTATACTTGTATTTTCATGAACTGCAATGCAAGCAGTGTGAATGAAAATCATGTGTGTTCTTCTGATCCTGTGCTCCTTTTTCATCTATTAACTTTGGATTCATAAAGCAAAGGCTGTGCTGTAGATCCTTTGACTGGGATTTGTGTTTGCTTCTAAGAAGAGCTTTTACATCTTGTATTTTGTCTTTTACTGGCGGCACAGGCAACGCAAGGTGTTTGCTCACAAGGCTATCTTGAAAACTTGCATTTTACGCAGAAAGTCCTGCAGATATGTGACTTTGGGGTTTTTGGGAATGAGAGCTGAAAGCCACTGTTTACAGCTCTTTTCCTCCTTCACACTTGACTATCTGGATTTAGAATTTCCTTGCACTCACCCAACATAATTTTGGGGAAACTTCTCTGTAAATGAAAGGCACAGTCTGTGAAGTTACAGGGAACCTTAAATTTTTACTTTGAAGTCCAGATTTTCAAAACCAAGGAAAAAAAGTTCCCTTATATTCTTTATTTTTGTTGAAATACCATCTTTTTTTCCCTGATATTTTTGTTACTATTTTTGTCACCATTCTACAGCTAAGAAACTTGAGACACATGAATTCAGTCAAAAATTGTTTAAGGTAACTGAGCTATACAGAAACTTAGGTAGATACTGGAAACAGAAGATTTATATTATTTGGGTATCTGCTAAGCTATAGATTTTCTTGAGTAGTAATGAAGTATTAGGCAGGGTGACAGAGAACAAGCCATGATGCACAACTCTTGGGACTGGAGTTTAATCTGAGTTCTTCACACCGGCTTGGTAAATTATTTATTCCATGTTCTTCCCTCTCTGTAATCCTGTTTCTCCATCTGTGAAGGGAGTAATGACCCCAACTTCCATTGTGTTGATACTGATGCACATTGTATATATTTCTAACCGACTTCCTAAAGGCACTGCTCAATGACTTGATGAGATGGACTCTCCAAGGGATTACTCCTGGAAGCTGTGCTGACAGATGTTTAAAATCCAAGTGGATAGGTAAGGATTTTCCTTTATTTTGGGATAAATTTTCTTGGTTTTCCACCAGGAAGGGAGAGAAGATGAAGCAGAAAGTCTCTTCTGAGTATGTATCATCAGAATGTAAGGAGACAAAATCAAGGCTGAGATAGCACTGGAAGGAGTATTGCAGTGCCACGATCTATGGTTCTGTCTACGATTTCTTCCATGTCTATGGTCAGCTCAGACCTTAATTTATGATAATAAGACATTAATATAGTTTACAGACAATCCAAAAAGCTCCCATGTATTGCAGCAGCACAGAATATTATCTGAACTCTGCGGGGATACTACTAGGTATTCTTTTCAGTTTTTCACTTGCTCTTTTTCATCAGCAATGCCATCTATTTTTTACCTGTAGTGTGTTTTGTATTTAAGTATAGCCTTCCTTCCGCAATCTGCTAACAGCAACTGGCTTCCTCAGGTTGGTTGTATTTGCATTTGTTTGGTTCCTACAGCTTCCCCAAGCAAATACTAGGACTGTTTCCAGACCAACTATGTAAATGTATTCCCCTGTGTATGTGACAGTTTCTTTTATCTGTAGAACACCCATCGATGTAAGACTGCTCAGGCTACCCCTGGGCTACCCTTCGTGAGCCTCTTTCCTTCCTCTGCTTTCTACTTACTGCAGAGATTTTGCCTGGACAAGCATTCAGAAGTTTACTAGCTGAAGCTAAGTCTCCTTTGGAGCTGAGGTCTATGTGTAGGTAAATTGAGATGCTTAATTCAATAATACAACTACTTTGCAGAGTCATATGTAGACCACAGAAGGTTATATAATACTGAAATTTAATCAAATGTTGTTAACATGCTTAAACTAAAACCCTAACACATACTTATATACACTTCTCATGTGTTCATAAAATATGTCAACAGTTTCTGCAAGTCATCAGCCTTTAAGTAATTCAAGCCCTGGATAGTTTTCTTACCAATGTTCCCTAGGAATTGGGCCATCTAAGACAGAGGTGTTAAAGAGCAGAAACCAGATGACAAAATCAATAGACTGTATTCATGAAAGTAGGCAATTACAGAAACGTATAAGGTTACTATGTCCAGAAAAGAGCTGAGCTGCCTTCTAGTCAGATAGCATGAGCACGAGTGAGACTCTAACAAATAGTTCTTATTTTGACGGTCTCAAAATGATTGAACTTTTTCTCATAAACATGGGACTGCTTTTACCTTTATTCAAAACAATGTCTTATGTGAAAATGAAAACAGACACAAACATGTTCAAATAAAGATTATCTTAGTCTTCACATAATTTTTGTGCCCTTCAAAACAGGAGATTTATTTACTATTGACCATGTAATGCAATATTTAGAGAGGTAACACTGTCGTCATTCTAGTGTCTTGCCTCTACAAAGCCCATAGAAACTGATCTCATGTATTCGTGCTGCTGAAACTAGAGGTCTGGTATTTGACAGTGAGTTGCTGAACTCATTCAACTTTTCTTTGTTCCTTTCTTTTGTTTCAACTTAAACCTTCCAAGGTATGTGCAATGGTCACCAGTTGTAATGTTTGTGTGTTTCCATGTGTTTGTGCATCTATATAGCACACATATACTTTTCATCTTTAATAATAAAAAGTATAAACCAATAAATCATGTATCATTACTACAAATAATCTCCACTAGAAAGTGGTTCATAAGTTATGAAAGGTAGAACCTCAAATGAGTCAGGAAGGTAATTTGCCTTTATTTATTACCACTTTGCCCAACAGGCTTCTGATATATTGAATTCTTTAGGGTTTTTATTAAATAACCTCCGGTGAAGAGCTTCAGGTCTCTGGCATCCTTCTCAAGACACATCATGTCGATGGTTAATTTGAATTTCAGTATGTTATGGAGTGCATGAAGTTTGCATGGAAGTTTTTTGTGTTCAGGCAAGAAGCCTGACTTTGTGGCTGGCTAGCAGGGACAGAAACGTTGTGTCTTGGACTTTACACTAGTGCAAATAAAGGTGGCTCTTTTGAAAGCAACAGTATTGTATTGAAGAAACATAGGTACAAGTAAGGAAATTGTATTTATTTTGCTGTTTTTTCTCAACAAAGACACTTTTGCCTGCCCAGCTCTGTGCGATACACAAGCAATAATATAAAACAGTAAATGTGACTGACTCTTTGAAAAAAAAAAAATCAGGTAAACCTCTGGCCAGTAGTCAGGTATATGAATCTTGCTGTACACAAGCATGGGGACCGAGATTGTTATTGTAACAAGATGTAAATACGGAGATTAGGCAAGGCCTCACAGAGTCAGGACATTGTGCTGGAATTACGCAAGTTAGAGTAGATTACATGATTTCAGATTTTTTATATGAAATACTCCCACATACATAAAAAAGTATGTGACAGATATTAATATATATATATATATAAATATTACCTGCCTGCTATATTGATTGCCTCATGTGATGCTCAGAGGACACACAAACTTATTAATAGCAATTTCTAAACAGGTATGAAAAAGTTTGCTGATGTGTTTTTGGAATAAGTAATACAAAAATATTATGACACTGCTCTTCAAATTAACAGGGAAATTCTGTAGTAAATGAATAGATATTAATTCCCACGGTAAGTGCATTTCTGCAGAAACTATTGTACTACTACAGTGGCATACAGTGGGTGGTGTAGGTTAGTGCTGGTCCAGCAATGCTAGCTACTCCTTAGGTGGTGTTACCATAAAGTAATTTTGACAATTTTCTTAATAACGTTTTTCTTTGAAAACAATGTGTGGGGTGTTTTTTTTCCGTAAATTGTATTGTCTTTAGGAAGATAACATTCTCTTCATCCATTGAAGATATACAATTACACTGCTTGAACTTTTCTCCAAATCCCACTCTATACCCAAAAGCAAATTTTATTATTTAAGTTCAGTATTAATCATACTTCACCATATATGCTGCTCTAGTTTTAATTTATTTCAGTGTGTGCCTATTCACAAAATGTAGCTTAACCTTATGACATTCTCACCTATATTAATGACCCATCAATTTTAAACCAAGTTCACAATCTGTTCAGGCTCACAGGAATCTTTCCCTTTGACCTGAAAGGATTTCAGATCACACTAAATCCCTGACATAACTTTTAACATTTCCCTCACTATTCTTCTGTTAGCAGACAAGCAGCTTCCAAGCAATATCTTTGAGAAGATTGTGATCGGTCATTTAAAAGCACTCTTCATCTTGCATTCAGGGTCAGCTATATCATGGCTCAGAAAGACAACAGTTGCTTTTTTTCTATGGCTATTTGACACACCATTGCCTTATTTAGACAAATGTGAAACCTCTGATATCCTATATTCTTGACTGAAACCCAAAGGACTGACATGAAAAGGAATCAGTTATGATTTTAAAAATAAAAAATAATCTAGAACTTTCAAAACAGCTCAAATTAGGAAATTGCTTGTCTGCCAGGTGTTTTCTTTGCAGGAAAGGTTTGGTACATACATTTGGTGAGTAATTCAGAAGACATTTGGATAGACTTCACAACCTTCTGTAACTTTTCCAGACCTGTTTGAACTTCTGATGAGAGGTGCCTAGACTGCAGGTTTTAGATCTATCCACTCAGCATTATCTTTTTATTTTTTTTTTTCTCTAGATTATGGCATGATGCCACATCTGTTCCAAAGGTCAGTGCTAAAATCAAGCCTTGGAGAGAAATTCTGCATACATGAATCTAAGACTATTCTCTTGTTATTATAGGTGGCTGGGGCACAGAGCATATAGATGTCTTACCAAGCAGGATACAACTTTTAGCGGTGTGAAGGGTTTGGGGTCATTTTTGATCTTTGTTTTCATTTCACCTGGTTGCTTGTATTCTCATTGCCTTGGTAACAAAGCTGAGTTGAAGCTGTGGGTTTTTATTTTTACATTTCAATATCAGCAGGCTTGCTGCTTCATTACATGAGCATTCCCAACATGACTTGGTACTCACATGCTCAAAGAGTATTTGTCTCTCTTCTTCCTAACGTCTCCCTTAATTTTATTACTTCTCTCTTAAATCTCAGGAAGGCCGATTAGATCAAGCACAGTGCAGGACTAACATGCTATAGAGCTGCTGGGTTGAGAATGGCCCATGTCCAGCAGTTCTGTATGTGGATAAATGCAAATAAATGTTGAGAGCTTCTGCATGTAGTTCTGGTAGCCTGGCCTACTAGAAGTGCCACACAAGGAAATTGGGATTTGGAATGGAATTTTTGCCTTTTGGGGAGAAAAGGCACATACTTGGTAGCCCATGGGATGATTTGTAGCAAAGTGAGTATGAACTGTAGGGCTTTGCCTGTTATAATGAAAAGACATAGTGCTTTGAAGTCATTATTAAAACAGTAAACATCTTAGTCTGAATTTAGTCTTGGAAATTGTAAACGAAATTCTTTCAAGTGAAGGGTAAAAATAAAGTGTGGCTGTATCCTGATATGGAAATTATCAGCATTATGTACTTCATCTTCTAGAGTGAGATATCTGGAGTTCTGTCTTTATGGTATGACTTCTCCCAATAATACAATGGCTTGCATTTTTTGCTTGTCCTCTCTCACTCAAAAACAATGATTAAAGTGTAAAACCAAACAAAAGGTGTTTTCATGTTGCTTCCCTTTTCCAGATTTACCTCAGAAAAATGTTCTGTCCTTACATGGTGGGTTTTTTCTCTAGCTGGCATTCAGTTTTGAAGTTATGTGAGTTAAATACTGACATTACTATTTTCAAGTGAAGTCCAGAGATCACCCAAGCTGCAGCCTTGCTTGGATGCACCAACACCATCCATGACCCAGACTTCCTGGACTGCTACCCTCAGGCCTGAAAAGCAGCCCAGCAGCATTGGTTATAGTTGTGGTCAGCTAAACTGGGGTATGGCCATGCTCTGGTTTTTCATAGAAGCAGGTGACTGTAAACCACCCTGTTCATACTGATGAAATGCCTCAAGCTCATCACTTCACCTTCTCAGCTCAGCTTCCATCCTTCCCTCCAAAATGGCCCAGCTGTACATAAAGACACACGCTTTTCAGGTTGTGTTTCTGCTACAACACAGCTATGCTAACCAATAAAGCAAAATCTTTGAATCCAGCAGAAAGACAGGGAAATGGCATAAATTATTTTACCATTTCATAAGAATGACTCAAACACATGCATTTTCAATTCACTTGGCCCAGGGTACGTCCCATTTAAATGAGAGATTTACCATTGGGTTCAATGGAAAAAGAGGAAGGCTCTGCTATTTAAAGCTATCATCCTATTACGATAAATACGAAACACAACCAAAACTTTTACACTGTGATTGTCTCACTATGTTTGAACATGGCCTCATCATGGCATTGTTTTAACAGAGTGAAGGTCAGGTTTGCATTTATAAAGATGTTTCAGGTGATTTTTATTTTCAGATGAAAGAGAACAGTATGGAGAATATGAATTAAAAATACAAGAAAAATATAGTCCTAAACTTGGTGTCTTTTAGATTTGTTTCTGGTCATTAGACTACCTCAGTAGTATCAACTAAGAGTGACAGTAATAATAATAAGGTTTAGAAAGTATATCTGTGTTGTAGAGATTAGAAACCCCAAGAAGCTATCCAATAATTTCTAAAAGCATTTGTGGGTTTGGAATATGTGAGGAGAAGCTGTGCCAAGATACTTATATCTGAAATTTCCCCCATTATACACTGGGGTTTTAGAATAGTCTTCATACTTGAGCTTATAAAGCACTCAGGAGCCTTTCCTAAGAGCAGGTGCTTTAAGATGATGGTTTTGTTTAGCATGTTAAATTATTTTTAAGACAAGATCAGATATGATTTTTTCCCCATTGAAATCCAAAATCTACATAATTCAGTCAATAGACACCAATGAACTGTCTTTTACTAATCTTGGATGATTTTGCAATTTGTCTTAATCTTTCAAGCAAAATCCTGTCTCAGTCAATCCTTCTCCAACATTTGCTCCCACTAGATACTGCAAGTGAACCTCTGACTTGGGAATTCTGCTTTTAGGGTAGTTTTGAAATACTAATTAAAAAAAAGTACCCGTTAGAATGCATAAACAGTTCTTGGAGCACCACACAACTTTTCTTCCACAGAGAAGTGCCTAGAGTACTGGGCTATAGCTGGGCTCCTGTAGAGGAATTATAGAGGACTGTATGGAAAAAATATTTGCAAAAAGGTTGTGATGATTGTTAAAAACATAAGGTATGAAATGTTAAAAAGAAAAAGAAAAAAGGGGGAAGTGTAGAGGAATGAAGCTGGGTTAATTATCATTGATGATATACAGCTGTGGGCTGGCTTCCGGGGCGGTGGGTTGGCCGATGTAGATAAGGTGCAGGTGTGGCTGGTTCTGTTCAGTGGTGGGGCAGCCAATGGAGAGAGAGCAGCTGAGGAAAAAGGTGAGAGAGGAAGAAGCAAGAGAAGAGTGAGTGGGCCATGGATGAGGAGAGACAAGGAGAAGGCAGCAGAGGGACTGGCATGAAGAGTGTGTGGGTATGAGATGGTAAAAGATCTTGTTGCAGCTTGATAGTTCACAGAGTGCTGCGACAGGTTCCTCCCTCCAGGGAATTTAAATGTGGGTCTGTGGATCCCAAAGGAAGCTGAGCATGAGGAGGTAGAGGGTTACTCCGCCATGCTTGGATGGACACAGGCCTGAGCAGCAGGGCAGAGCTCTCCCGACTTGGGCAGTGTGATTTAAGCATATGCTTCTGTGTTTAGACTGCTGTGGGCCTACATTTTGATGGGAGCAACTCTGATCTATACCTTTGTTCAGGGCTGCGGGAAGCAGAAATGTATGTAGAGGAATGTTACTTCTGCAAATCTTGACCAAATTAGTTAATTCACAGGGATGTAAGAAAGTTGAAATGCAGGCAGCTTCAGTCAAATAAACTGAACTGTACTTATGGAAAAGAAATAGAGCAGATCTAAGATCAATGGCCTGGAGTTGACATAATATTTTGAGGAATAATCAGAAGTCAGGCCTCGGAGAAGGTGAGCTGAGAACCTACATTTTCCACTGAAGCTAGCATGGAGTTGGAGGTGTTTGAGAGCTGCTGGGACCAGACTCATTGTTTATGTTACTTTTCTCATGCTTCTCATTTAAAGGCAGATCTGGAATAAATTAAGGCTTAAAGAATTTTGAAAAAAATAATGGATTGGCAAGCTGGTAGTGCATTAAAAGTGGGGGTCTGCAATGAGACAAAGAGCTGCAGTCTGGCACTACAGGGAGATGGAGGATGTGAAGAAGTCGTCCAGTAAAAAGAATCAACTCCAATATGTACATTTTCAACAGAGAATGTGTGTTCTAATGAATAGAAGGATATCTATGGGGACTTCTCTGATCTGTGGTTCATTACTCATATTCCCTCCTCAGATTTCACCCATATTGACAATAAATTTAGTAAGAAGACCAAAGAATCTTGTATTTGTTAAAGTTTCATGCCATCATCAACATATTCTGCTCTAAGACTTAAGTTACTTCTCCCCACTGCAAATAATAGTTTCCATACTTTCAATACCTCAAGGGGGTTTGAAAATGACTAATTGATGGTTTTTCCCTGCTTTAAATCATTACTGTATTTCGGACTTAGAAATGTGTGGCTAAGTCAGCTAGTCATCAAGTGAGGAATTAGTCTCCCTAGTGCCAACAGTAAATTCTCCAGTTCACTCACCAACCAGTTGAACAAGCTCCTCAATATTTAACCACGTCAATTGTAAACAGGCAGATTCTTTGCCTGTGTTGTGTTCTCTGGAGAACCTAAATCTTCCTTGTCAAAATATGTGTGTTACAATGGACATTCAGCTGCTTCCCTTCTAATGATGAACTTTTTCACATTGTATAAGACAACACCTGCTGTTGTCATGCATCCGTTAAAACCCCATCCGTACAGCCATGTATAGAATACAGTGGCTGGCTGGGAGCTGCAAACTTCCAAGGAACTTGTTTGTGGTGATGGGGTGGTTTTTTTCCTCTCTTGAGTGTTGGGTGCATAATATTTTCAGGTAACTGACTACTGTGTGATATTTAATCATCTCCACTGCCTCCCAGTAATCACTTTTATTGCATTATGCTAGTCAGCATATTCTGTGCACTTTAATATACATGAGGTTGAGGGAGGAATATTTTTCACTGAAGGCTTTATGGAAAATTTTGCATTTATTGATTTCTGTTAAAAAAACCCACTGTTATTCTTAGAAAATCGATGAAAATGATTGCTGTGGCCATATTTGTTCAAACAAACAAATAATACAGTATAATGACAGAGCTATCTCTCATTTCCACATTTTACCTGGAGAAGGAAAACATTTGATCTGGAAAGCCTGTGTACTACATCAGTCCACAGGAATATCTTTTATTCATGTGTATTATAAAAAAAAATATGCAAAGAGTTTGTGTAAGTTGGATAGGGAAGAAAAAAAAAAGTTTGACAAAAATAAAACGAACTCATCCAAACAAGCATTGCAGATCTGGGACTTACGGGGCCAAACTGTCAGAGGCAGTCTTGCTATCCTTTGGAAATATGCTGGAAATTTTATATGTGTAATTTTTCACAAGAAAATTTTTGCATTCCAAACAAAGCTTATCATGGGAAAAATATGCTGTGCATATAGCACAGGCCTCACACAGCTGATGATTGCAAATCATCCATTCCTAGTGTTTATCTATTAAAAATTATGGAAAAAAAGGAATAAAAGTAACTTATGAATTCAAATCAGGTAGTTCCTCTAGCTTCCTATAACACTGTGCATGCTTTTTCCAAGCTTTGTGAACACAAGAATTGCTCATTCAAAACTATGTTTGCAGAATGAAAATCACAATCAAAATGTAATTGTTGATGTAAAAACAAGAATCTGCTGCATTGCAACACATTTTTTATCTGAGAATGTACATGTCTCACGATACATTGCATCAGAGCGCAACTAGCTCAACATGTCAATGTTACATGGCCACCAATTAAGAAGGATTCTTGGCATGAACGATGTTCTGCCTGAGGCCAGGTCACTGTCTGATGTAAAAGATTGGAGCTTCGGGGCACTGGTGGTTCTGATCCTCTGTTCTGTACAAACTGAATGAGCTGATCATTACAGAAACCTTGTGAGCCAAGGCACTGTTATCATCTCCATTTTACATATGGGGATTGAGGTACAGTCAAAAGATGTCTTTGAATGTTCGCAATGAAAAATCTAGAGTCTGATTTTTTTTTTTTCAGAAGGCTTAGAATTTTGCACAACTTTACACATTCCCAGCACAGTTCTCTTTGACTTTAACTTGGCGTACCTGCAGTTACACTGAAATCAACAATTCAGAACTACTGGCAAGCCCATTTGGGGTGTCAACAGAGTGTTATAACAGCAGCACACCCCTGATCATAAATCACAGGTGAAAGAATAAGCTTGCTTTCTCCTTGGGGGAAAGAAAAAAGTATTCTATTTTTAAACAATAGAATGATTTTGATGCATCTTTTAACTAACCAAAAGTAGCATCTTGACAATTTTAATGGACTAATTATACACCGATGGTCATCTAGAAATGTGCTCATTTTCAGGTCTTTATGTCCTGACAACTCTAAGAGTTATCAGCTGGAAAATTGGCATGCAAACACAGAATTTCAATCACTAAAACCCTGCAGGACTGGATTTGACTATCCTGAGGTTCTGCCTGCAATGTCAAGGGAGATAAAAGGTTTTTGATTCTCTAGGTGTAGGATCCAGTCAGTGTCCTGATTAGTTCTGCAAAAGCAAAAACCTTTCCAATGTATTAAAATGCACAATCAGAGCCCTGAGAATCTCAGAGATTAACAGTAGTTCACAAGGGTTCACACTGACCTTTGTTTCAGTCTCAATTTGCATAAGTTTGCAACGTCTGCATTTTGCTCTGCATTTCTGGTCGGAAACCTTGAATCCCCTTGCCAGAGCCTGGAGATGGTGACAGTGCTCATCTTAACCCCAGCATGGCATTTGAAGCATAGCTGCCAGTGTCACTTATGCATGAAACCAGTCTTGACAAACAATATTGCTTTAAGCCTCTTGACAGTGCTCTTCCCATGAAATATTGTATCTGTGAGGGCTCAAGACGATCTTCCTGGCTTGGTGTCTGCCTATTAGTGCAGTGCAAGGATGGCTTCTAACAGGTTCAAAGGCAGCTGCTGGGCTGTAACAACACCTTTATAGTTCTACCCCACAATATCCCCATCTACTCCACCACCACGTCTTCACCACCTTCAGGCTGATAAATGAACTTGCAGAGATAACCTGTGTAACACATGGACGCATTCACTCATGTTCTTCTACTGATCCATCTGCTCACATGGTGACATTGTACCCAGGCCCGTGGGTGACAGCTGTTTTCCAGTTTACTATAGCACATACAGAGGGCGGGGGGGGGGGGGGGGGGGGGGGAGCTCCCACTTATCCTAACCATTGAGGGGTTTTGCATCTCTGTCTCCTGATTCCACCACCGTGCAGCATCATTTCGTGGAAGCCCATGACCCATTATGGCAGTGCCATGGAGCTTGGAAGCCTGGGTATTTGATACACCCCACAAACCATGATGCGTTCACCAGAGGGGAAATCAAACACAAGGGAAAGTCCCAGCAAGCCTCCACAGTGAGTTTGGGGCACGCAGGACTGTCTTGTCTGGGTCTTCCTCAGCATGAGGACCAGCAGGTCAACAACCTGCATTGTATACATGGGTCATAGAGCAAAAGGGAGACTGCGGCAGTCGCTGAGAGGAGTCTCATTATGTGGCATCCTTTTCAGCAATCTGGAGAAATCAGGGAGAAGGGGGAACAGGCTGATAAGAAAGGCAGTAAAGGGAAGGAGCCTCAGCAATAAGGAATAAAAGAGGATTGCACAGATCAGAAGACAAAACAGTAAAGGAAGACATGAGAGGCAGGCAGCAAAGCCCTTCATTTCTACACATTGCTAGGCCCCTTTTTTCTCCTATTAACAGCCTGACTCCATAGGGTGGCAAGGTAGGGTCACTTCAAAAGCTGTAATAAAATGCTTCACTCATAGAACCACTTAGGCTGCAAAAGACCTTTGAGATCAAGTCCAACCATTAACCCAGCACTGCCAAGTCCATCACTAAACCATGTCCCTAAGCACCACATCTATGTGTTTTTTAAACATCTCCAGGGACAGCGATTCCACCACCTCCCCAAGCAGTCTATTAGAAATTTTTTCTAATATCCAATCTAAACCTGCCCTGGCGTAACTTGAGGCCATTTCCTCTTGTCCTGTCACTAGTTACATGAGAGAAGAGACTGACCCCCACCTGCATGCAATCTTCTTTCAGGTAGTTGTAGAGAGCAATAGGGTCTCCTCTGAGTCTCCTCCAGACTAAACAACCCCCATTCCCTCAGCCGCTTCTCATGGGATTTCTGCTCTAGACCCTTCACCAGCTTCGTTGCTCCCCCCCGACATGTTCCAGCACCTCAACATCTTTATTGTAGTGAGGGGCCAAAACTGGACACAGGATTCAAGGTGCGGCCTCACCAGTGCCCAGTGCAGGGGAATGATCACTGCCCTGGTCCTGCTGGCCACGCTGTTTCTGATACAGGCCAGGATGCTGTTGGCTGCCTTGGCCACCTGGGCACACTGCTGGTTCATGTTCAGCCAGCCATCAACCAACACCCCCAGGTCTTTTTCTGCTAGGCAGCTTTCCAGCCACCCTTGTACGGGGCTGTTGTGACCCCAGTGCAGGACCCGGCACTGAGCCCTGTTGAACTTCATACAATTGGCCTCAGCTCATTGATCCAGCCTGTCCAGATCCCTCTGCAGAGCCTGCCTTCCCTCCAGCAGATCAACACTCCCACCCAGCTTGGTGTCATCTACAAACTTGAGTGCACTCAATCCCCTTGACCAGATCATTTATAAAGATATTAAACAGACTGGTCCCAGTAGTAAGTCCTGGGGAATGCCACTTGTGACCAGCCACCAGCTGGATGTAACTCCATTTACTATGACCCTTTGGGCCTGGCCATACAGCCAGTTTTTAACCCAGCGTAGAGTACACCCATTCAAGCCATGAGCAGCCAGTTTCTCCAGGAGAATGCTGTGGGAGATGGTGTCAAAGGCTTTACTAAGGTCCAGGTAAACCATTCCCACAGACTTACCCTCATCCACTAGGTGGGTCATCTTGTCATAGATCAGGTTGACCAAGCAGGACCTGCCTTTCATAAACCCATGCTGCCTGGGCCTGATCCCCCAGTTGTCCTGCATGTGCCATGTGATGACACTCAGGCTGATCTGCTCCATAACCTTCCCCAGCACCGAGGTCAGGCTGACAGGCCTGTAGTTCCCCGGATCCTCCTTCCTGTAGACGGATGTCACATTGGCTAACCTCCAGTCTGCTGGGACCTGTCCAGTTTGCCAGGACGATTGATAAATGATGGAGAGAAATGAAAAATAACACTTTTTTTTTTTAAGTCTATTAATCATGTAACATAGATTTACAGTAGCCAGAAATGAAACGTTGATTTCTGTTTTCAAAATAAAACATTCAGTTCATTCCATCCATAACTCTCCCACAATATTGCTCTATTTAAGCCACCTCATGCATTCTAGTTCACTCTTGATCACACCATGAAACTACCCTTTGGGTTAGCATTCCTCAGCAAAACCGACCTCCTCCATGGGTCACTGCCGAAGGTGGAGTGGAAGTTGGGAGCAGTGTGTGTAGGTCCGTGAAGCGTAGGTCCACCATCCAATGGTGGCAGAACCTTTGAAGATACCTTTTCAGTTCCTGCCTACAGCACACTTGGCCCCTAGCAACACCCTGACTCTCATACACATTAAAATTCATCCACAAATTTGGAAAGGGGGAAAAAAAAAAAAGAATGGAAAAAGTAATCTAATACAGTCCGATATTCTTTTTCATGTTACATTATCCTGCCAACAGATACCATCAATCACAGTTTTTAAGAAGCATGGTGACATTCTAAATGGCCTATGAATATTACTTTGAAATTGAGACTAATTCTTTGGATGAATTTTAACTTTACTTTCCCCACCCCCACTTTTCCTTTTAGAGAGCTCTGTCTGTCTCTCATTCTCTTTCTCTCTCTCCCCCCACCTCTTTCTCAGGATTTCCATGGCTGCTGACATCTCAGACTGCTCTAATTAAACTAGTGAAATAGCAGATAGAAGTACTGTAAGAAAGTTTCTGTATGGTATTTTAAAGCTTTCTTGGAAAGTATTTTAAGCTGAATGAAAGATAAAAGTGACCACAAAGCTACCTGGCAATATTTGTAACCACTCTTCAGTAGTTTTGAACCACCAATTTACATAATGCTTCTGAACATAAGATTTTAATTGAACTATGTAAAGGAGCATGACTTATGTCTGGTATATGACACCACTCCAGAAAAAACCCAAACCAAATCCCAACAGATGAAACATTCACCTAGTCTTTTTGAAATACTTACTATGACACTTTGGACCAAATTCTCTGTTTGCATTGGCTCATTGCACAGAAGTGAACTACTAGTGAACTGCTGCTTATGGCTTCCAAATTATATCTCCTCCACTGGCCTTACACAGGGTACTGCAGCCTGGGGAAAACTCTATTAAGCAGATGTTGACTATTGACAATAGCTCCAGAGGAATGTCCAGGACCCGGGCATAAAAGAAGTCCATGCCATTATGATCCTTAAACCTCCCCACAGCTACCAGATCTCTTTGCAGGAGTAACCTGCAAAATTAGAGGACTGTGGGGAAGGTGACTATAACCTGATATCTGTTTTTAAGGACAGGCTAATGGCAAAAGACTGCAGACACAAAGTTTTAACCACGTTTATTCTTTGGGTCCCAGTATCCTTTCTGCTTTCTGTCTTATTCTGTTTATATCTGCCTAGTTTCTGCTTCTGAGACTGTAAAGAAAAAGGCCTATCTGTCTTTTGTGAGTGGTGACAGAAATTCCCTGAAGCTCAAAAAGTTAGTCTTTGCTCAGGCTACCCTGTATGCTCAGAACTTCGGGTGGTATCTGTTGTGGGCTAAATTGCTCCCAATTCAGAACGGAGGACTTGCCTGTCAGCTTCTAGAAGTCCTGTGTTTTCCCATAAACCAAATATCAATGCTGAGATGGTTTGGACATGCACAGCTGTCTATACATATGTACAAGATAGACACACAGGTTTATAGGTATGATTTTAGGAACGGTGGATTCTTTCAATAATCAATCTTTGATTTTGAATGCCTGGAAGCTAACTCACTGGCTGAATAGACTTTTCACGTGAGCAAGGAACAACAGGACAGAGTTTGCAGGTTTTGTGTGCAAGATCTACAGATTATTTGAACCACAAAGGATCTTACTGAGCATGTAGTCTAATAGCTGGGTTGCTTTCTAAGGGCAAATATGCAGGAGGAATTTTCCTCTTTTGACACTGAACAAATACAGAACTATGTTACATACCTTATTGCAAGCCACGGCCAGAGAGGATTTTATAGTATTTGCAGTCTGCCAGGGTGAGTGATAAGCTAACCTATTTCATAATTTCAAGCCTCACCTTTCTGCAGTGTGATCCATCCTTCTCTGCTCAGGCAGGCTGCCAGGCAGCACAATTTTTCAGCCGTGAACTCTGTAGGTACACATTTCTATAGCAGTCCCACTTTGCCCCTTATCACTCTCTTTTACATGTGGGGTTATTAGTTTTGGTGGTGGGCAGGATTTTGTTCTGTGGATGTTGATGGACAGTCCATGCACTTGCATGTATTTTTTGCAGACAAATATTTGAAATATGCTGTCCTTTGTAGTCACTAGTCAACTTTCAAAGATGCCTGTCTTTGTTAATTCTAAATCCATTTTGTCTGAGCGCACTCTCAGATACCAACTATTTGAGGATGATGGATAGGGCCCTTGTTAACATTCAGTTTTGAGTTGACTTTTGTAACCTGTGCTTACACATCTTAAAATGACAAATTTAAATTTGTAAATGCTTATTTGGAAAGAATACAGAGTATATTATTTCAGGACCTCAATCCTGCAGTAATTATTTGCACTGCCTTCAGTACTGAGTGAAATTTTTATTTGGGGGTCAGACTATATAATTAGAGAGTACGTGATACTTCTGGCCTTCACGATCCCTTAAGAGGGTGTAAACTGGCATAGATCCACTGAAAGCATTGAACTGTTATTATTTACCTAATAGCTGAGCCATGAAGTCCCAAGTGAAATTGAAACTTAGACTGTAAGTGCCATGAGGCAGTTGCTCTCCAAAGAATCTCCTTGTTGAAATATATGAGAAAAAAAAGGGAGAGGAACAGACAGGCACAGAAGATAAAAGAGCCATCCTCAGGGGATGCCTAGAATTTTTTTCTGAGGCCTGACACAGTGTCTTAGTCTCTGGGTAATCCTGCCTTTTCAGCAACTGTTTGCCACTTTACACCAGTGCAAGACCTGATCTCATGAATCTGTTTCTAGTCTTTCTCCATAGTAATGCTGAGAAACTGCAGTTCCCAATGAAATCGGTGGAAGCAGAGGGGACTGAATGTCTAGACAGGACCCTGGGGTCACAGGATAATCCAGGCTGGCATGGACCTCAGGAGTTCTCTAGTCCAACCTGCTGCTCACAGCAGGATTGTCTGAGAGACCAGGTTTCTCAGAGCTTTGTCCAGTCTGTCTTGAAAACTTCCAAGGATGGAGACTGCACAATATTTCCAGGCAACCTGTCCCACCGCCTGACTGTCCTCATAGTGAAGTTTTTCCAAATATTCAGCCAGAGCTGCATATAAATTTCATGACTGTATTTGGCAACAAAGAAAAAAGGATAAAGTGTCGGAAACATTGAAAGCGGTTTCCTTAAGTATTTCTTAATTTGAGTCTTTTCAAGGCTAACTTCACGAGGCAACAGAAGACATGACCTGGGACAGACCTAATTAATTGCAGTGGGAAGGGACATTTTATGTGTTCAAGTGCATGTGTCTGGAGAAAGAGAAGACAGGCCTAGTACTTAACTACTATACTACTTAACTACAATATACCAACCACAGCTCAGCATGGTACAGAAATGCCAGAGCCAGGTGGGGCTAAACTAGCAATAGGATCAAAAGAGTTTCAGTGGTAGCAACCCAACATCACACCTGAGAGGCAGAACTTACTAGCTTAACGGCATCCTGAAGCTAGTGTGACCATGCTGCTTTCAGACCCTGAGAAAACATCCCTGAATTTAAGATTGTACCTGCCTAATTATAGTTGTCACTGGGCTCTGCTCCACTCTGAAAAATACTCCTTTCTTTTACAGTGAACCTAAACGGCAAGAATCAGGAACACGAGCATCCACAAGAGATAAGCAGCTGCCCGAAGGTAGCTCAAGGAATATTTAAGTCAGACCGAAGTAACACTCAGAATGCTCAAGAACTCAAAGCTCTGTGCTGAATCATGTAAATACAGGTTTGAAACCTGCCTCTCCCACACCACAGAATAACCCTTCAGGACTGGCCTCATTGGCAGTATAGTTCCTTCTGGGTTTTGTGAGTAGTACTTGAATTCCAAATTTAAGGGAAACATTTTGTTCCAGACTGAGGAAACCTTTTGTTTCAAACAGAAATACTATTATGCAAACCAACAGGGATCCTGAAAAATTACAATTTCAGGATGACCCAAAACAACATAGCATGTACGTGTGAGCTGTGATGGACTTTTTTGGAACAACCAAGGAACTGAAAAATCAGTAGTTTCAAAGATTTTAGCCTCTGTCTCCTTGAAACATAAATTAACTGTAGATCAAAGAACAATACTGAAACATTTTAGTACCAAAATAAGCTTTCACGAATATATGATTATGCCAAAAACATTAGCTATAGTGGGCATTACTTAGCTCACACTGCAAATGAAATATATGCAAGTACACCAGATAGCTGTAGAATATAGAAACATGCAGACAAGATTAGTATTAATGAGAGGTCCAACCTTTTAATTCTTTATTTCTCTAGTTAACCACTCTGTGCATTAATGACAATGGAATATTTTATGAGTCATCTTCTACTATCTATGTTCACTTAATGCACTCATCATTCTTTCATCTAAAGGTAATTGTTTTCAGACACGTATGGTTTGCTGAGTGTTGAAATAGCAGTCCAGCAACACTCATCTCCCCTCCCTGCTTTTATTCCCCTTTGTGAGATTAGAAACAGGAAACTTGGTGGTTGTTTCACGGCAAATCCAAAGCATTACATTTTCTGACAGCTTGCATCAGAGTACTTGCACACCAGGGCCCACAGAGCCTATACAGCCCAGTGAGGCGTCTGATGTGGAACTCGAGTTGCTCTTTGGTTGGTCTATAGCAGGGGTCCTCAAACTATGGCCCACGGGCTGGACATGCCCCCCCCAGGGTCCTCAATCCGGCCCCCGGTATTTACAGACTCCCCCTGCCGCCCCCCCGCTGGGGTTGGGGGGGGGGGGGAACCAAGCAGCCGCAGAGGGCTGCCTGCCACTGCATCCGCGCGCCGGCCCCCTGGTTACAAAGTTTGAGGACCCCTGGTCTATAGGGTGCTGCTTTGCTTGCAAGGCCAGGGATGGAACGTGACATCCTCCCTCTCAGAAGAGGGAGGGGATGTTTTAGGGCTCACCGTTTGAACAGCAGCCATCAGTCTGCGACTTCGCTGGCGTGTATTCAGAATCTCTTCGCCCATAATCATCTTCCTCATCGCCTGAATGAGGGCCTTGCACTGGCCACTTTTAGCTGGTCCCCAGCCCCCTGAGCCACTTCTGCCACCTGCCTTGTGTTTTGCACCAGGGGATGCAGGTCTGTTCTGTAAGAAAGGCACCCCAATGCCGCGAGAAATAATTTTAAAAGCTATTTAATAGAGGTAACACTGTAAAATGAGACTAGCACAGATAACCGCACTGCCCTTTCGATGCTGGGAGCCCTGGGCGGTGTGGCCTCGCACGGGACTGACCCACGTGCAGCGTGCCATGCAGATCCCACCCATGGCAGAGCGTCTCCGGTTTCGGTCTTTCGAGCTATTACGGGGTTTCCTTAGATGAAACAACTCTGCGTGTCGTTCCTCCAGTCAACAGGAAAGGACGTTCTCATGAGAACCGCCTGCCGCCCCCCCAGGTACGGGCACGGCGGCGGGGGCGAGCGGCTGGTGGCGGCGGCGGGGGCGCTGCCCGCGGGCTGCTCTGTCGCAGCGGGCCGGCGGCGCGCGCCCTGCAGCCCGGGGATTCGTGCGGGGGGACGCTGCCGCCGCAGGCTGCTGCGGGACACCGGCTGTGCCAGGGCACTGTCCCCGCTGCTGCGGGACACCGGCTGTGCCAGGGCACTGTCCCCGCTGCTGCGGGACACCGGCTGCGCCACGGCGCTGTCCCCCGCTCAGGGGCTCTGCGCCGTGCTGCCTGCGTCCCTCAGGCGGGGGGAAGCCGCTATTCCCTACGTAACTCAATTCGCTACCTTCCTTTTTTCTCCTCTTTTTCTTATTTTTTCTTCCTCCATACCCCGCTTTTCTTTAAAATCCGGTATCTGCCCTCTTCTCCCCTGACGGCATTCCTAGGCAGCACGAAAAGAGATGGGGCCATTTTCACAGGTGTGTTGGGTGACTTTAGCTTGCCACCGCACTGAGCAAAAGCTGCAGGCACGCGGGGCTTGCTAATGCAAACCCCAGAAGGGCTCTTACAGCAGCAACACAGGGCTGCTCAGTAAACTTCACATCAAGAGCCTAAATGCTGTTATGCATTTACCGAGGTCCTCCTATTCTTCATGAAAACAAGCACGCAGAGCAGTAAGGAACAGCGGACTTTGTGATTGCTGAGTACCGCTGGCTGGTAATACTGGCTGGTTGCACAGGTTTCTGGTTCTAACCAATTTTGCAATACCCTAGAAGTGCCCCATAATAGCACTTCTAGCAGTTTGTCCTACTTTTGAGGTTAACGATCAGTGAGATGATAGGAAGTGATAAAAGCATGTAAGAACAGCAGCACTGAATATCCTTCCTTTACCAGACTGTGTGCAACCCTGCTCATACCTTTCCCACGAACCTCTTCTTGAGAAGAGTTATGCAAAGCTGCAAGATGTGGTTCACACGGTAAGGGAAGAAGTCAGTTAAACTTTAGGGTGTATTTTATTCTTACAGTTAGTTACAAAGCAAACTCCCCCCCCCCCTTTTTTTTTTTTCTTTAGCACACCATACATAACACCTGATTAAAGTGCAGCTGAAAACAAAAAGGATGAATTGCAGAAAGTTGCTATTCACAGAAATGCTACTTTGAGGTGCCACTGTCCAAATTTTGCATCAGACCAGAAAAAGAAAACAATTTAATATTTCACTTTCAGAGCTTGAACTCTGAAGTATACTAGTAACATTCTCTTAAATCAAGTAGGAAAGACCATTCAAGAACGTTTTCTTAGGACAACATAATTAAAAGTCCACAAATACTTGACTAACATGTTTGTCTTACATGTTTGGTGAAAGGTCTAAGAAAGAGAGAGAAAAAAAAAAGATGATTAAAAAAAAGGAGAAGAAAACAGGAGAAAGAGAGAAAAATGAGAGAAAGTTTAATTGATCTGCTATGTCTCAAGTCCCATCAAGAAAAATATATAGCATATATATTTATTTACACAGCATATTTCTTGAAATTTAGGGGCCAAGTTCCAAAATTAAGGAATCAGAGGTACTCAGACATAAGGTTAAACACATACAAAGTATGCAAAATTTGCAATCATTTTAATAACAACAACAAATTATTAGGCATTCATCATGGACTTTGTGCACACATTGCACTTGTTTTGTCCTTATTTATGCTTACTGCAGGGTGAAGGATAGTACCTACCATTAATGAAGATTTTGTAATGAGCTCCAAAGAGCAGAGGCATATAAAGGAATGCAATGAACAGCCCTGCATTGCAGCCAAGATCCGAGCTCAAAACTAGCCAGTAATAGGCCAGGAGGGATTATTTGGGTAATGCTGGCTAGTTCTGAGACACTACTATAATTCAAGCACAATACCCCCAGTCTTGCAAGGCATTCAGGAAAGAAGCTTATTAACTTCTCCAAGTTAATTAAATTATGCAGGTCTGCCTGCCTGCTATCTTCTGAGGTATTTATACTTTTGTTATTACAAATGCATTTTGCTGTGTGTTACAGTTTGCTTTCCAGAGACTGAAATATGGAATCCTCCTGGTAAGCCTCCACTGGCTCCTGCAACCAGGGCATTTCTAGGATTGTCAAAGAAACAAGTGAAAACCGTCCTGATTTCCATCAGCCTAAAGAAGCCGATGTTAGTCTCACACTTCAGTGCTTCTCCGGCTATTACACTCCCACTCTGACATCAGGATGAAATTGTTAAAATGTGAAGTTCTCTCTATGTCTATATTAGTGGTTTCACTGGGGCTAGGATCTACTTTTATAGAACCTCCACAACTTATTATGACAACTAAAAATATTTTATTTAAACCTCTTAATGGCAGATTAAAAAGCATAGGTTTTTTTTCAGGTCACTGGTGGAAATGAAATTCTCAGCCTCCTGATTTACTGGATCTATTTAGCAAGTCACAGTTTCTCCCATGGTTAATAAGGGGCTAGCAAGCACTTTCACTCAGAAAATAGTTCTGTGTGCTGTTGCTAGTTATGCCTTTATATTTGAAATAAATGTTTCCATTTCTTCCACTTCTTGAGGGAAGGGGGCGGGGGGGGGGCAGGGAGTATAAGGTAGGAAAGAAGAGTGTGTGAGAGAGAGGATTAAAGAAAGAAAAAGAAGAAAGAAAGAACAGAGAGAAAAGGATAAATAAATAAATAAATAAATACAGAAAATAAACAGTCAGCCTTTTTGCTGCGATCCCTTCTCTTCAACGTGTTTGCCAAAGTTTCCAAGTGATGCATTTCATGGTGACATGTCACATGTTGTGTCAGTCATACTGTTTTACATTAGCAGCCGTGACTGACAACCCCCAAAGTGACAGCACAATGCAATACATCATTGAAGAAATTAGGAAAAAAAAGTTTCCCCAAAGTATAATGAAAAGGATACTTTTAAAGATTACTCCTAATTGTTCTCTCCTTTCTTACTAAATTCTGTAGGACTGGTGAGCCTTTTGTGAATCATGTAGGGGAAGCACTACAGTTTTATTTAAATCTGAGTGTCTGGGAAGTGGGTAAAAGTATGAGTATGTATTTCAAGGGGGGGTTAGATCTACAGAACTTTACAAAACAGTGTCCTTTCACATTATAAGTTGTATTTGTGGATGGCCTAACATGCACAGGTGAGTTGTATATTCTCCCTCAAATTTGTCATGCTTCACCTTTTTCCTCTTACCATTTTACTCAATGTAGGCCATCTTAACATACTGTAGGCAGATGTGAACTCACACTGTCCTAGCTTTAAGCTGCCAAAAAGCTGATTAGCAGAGGAACCCATGGAGAGGCAGAATACTGTAGCCTGGCTTCAGTTTTCTTCAACATAGCTAAATACCTGCACAGTTTTTGCACAACCATGAGCACACGAAAACTGAGCCTGTACTTTTATTCTGTTACCTCAGTTAAATTCACTTCTGTGACCAAAAATTTATTCCTTTTGTCTCATTTGAAAGACATGCCTCGTTTCAACCTTAAACAGGCCTGTCAAAAAGACATGTGTTAGCTTAAGCACATTGGGTAGAAGAGTGCTGATTTTTTCTAAGCCAGACCACACTGCTGAAACTTTATTTGCGGTCAACAAAATGTACCGTTACTCTGCCATCTCAGGGGCAGCGGGTGGTAACATCCCCGGTCCCTGTACTATTCTGGTAGTGCTCTGGATGCATATCCTTGCCTAGGACTCTACCTGACTGCTGTAGCACATGGTCAAGAAGGAAAGCATGTCAGTGTAACGTTAATTAAAAGATGACATGTCTCTCAAGAAAAGTCCAAGTTGGAAATTATGTAGTTAAGCGGTAACAAAAGCGGGATGGACACTTTTCCCCTTGATTGAAGTCTGATTATTGTTGACAGAGCTTAAATCTTTAATTTAACAGGGTTAATTTAAATTGACAAATGTGACCTTTAAACTGAAATAACAGCAGTCTTTCGGTGGCTGAATGCAATCAGTTAAAGTAACACCATTTAAGTTGGGACTTAGACTCACTAACGTGTTTCTATGATGTAATGAATTACCGCATAAACTGTCATAACAACCTTGGACACAGCTAGACCACACTAAATGCAAGTGAATGAGATATTCACTCAAGATGTATTAGTGTCCATATCCATACCCCGATGCTAACATCATGTACACGGCTCAGCTCAGCTGACACACTTCAACATGTTAACCTATGACGACTTAACCACGTGTCTGAGGTTTCAAAAAACATTTTTTGTGCGTGGAGATATGATTTATATCATATTTAAGCCAGGTAAACTGCGCCAACAGGGCTTACTACAGAGCAGTGTAGTAGATCATATCAATGAGAATTTCAGATGGTCACTTTTGAACAAGCTTGACCATCATCTATCAGCCAGCTTGAACATTCACAAAAGATAATGAGGTCCAGACAAAGAGTAAACTGCAGTCAAACTTGGTACATAATGTATGTACAAAGATGACTTTACCTTACTTTTATGCTTGTGCTTCTTGCTGCTTTGTGTTGGGCTAGGCTCTCGGAGTGTAATTTATTTCAGCTACTGGGGTATTATGGGGCAGGCAAAACACAGAGGATTTAGGAGGCTGTAGAAAAGACTCAGCTATGCTCTAAGCCAGCCAGAAATAAAACATAATGCATGAAAGTTCCTTCTGTTTTGGCATTGTCATCTGCTGATTTACTGAGCTGGGACAATAGACATATATACATATGTAGTCTGATCCCTTTAGAGACATCTACTAACCTTTTTGATGCACATTGTAAGTAATGAGTGGAATATTGAAGGATTAAGCCTTAGATGTAACATTCAGCTGCCTGAAACTGATGTGGGCAAATGCCCTGTCTTAATTCTCCATGCCCTACTTCATCTGGGTATGTGAAAAGCCATTCTTTCAATTCTTGCTCAAAAGTCATTCTTGCTCATGTTTCAGGGGAGAAATTATTATTATTGATGACTTCACTTGCAAACATCTGGCCAAAAATATTATGCAATAGGTGAGTTTTATTATGAAAATACTTTGTTCTCTGGTTTATAACAGGAACTAATAATCACTGGACATAGCACTGCCTCCTAAGCAAGCCAGGTTCTTTTTTGGCACACACAGCCTCTCCCTCCCAACAGTGTGTTGAGCACAGAGACTTTGCACACTTTCATTTATTGTGCTGGACGAAGCCCACACAGGCTAAAGTACCAGTGAAGTCGTTAAGGGGTGCACGAATTCAGGGGGAAAAAAGGCAGAAAGGGACAGACAAAAAGAAAAGCTGCTTCAGAAGACCTTTTCTTTTAAGTAGTCCCTGTTCCTTGTCAAAAGCTTTTGGATGTATGGCCTGTTCCAAAATCTTTTCATGGATTTTGCATACAAATTCTGCAGAGAGCTGGGAGAGAGGGGAGGGTCAACACAGCAGGGCCTAAGATGTTAGGATGAATCTAAAGTTCCATTGAAACATTCTGCCTGTCTAAAATAGGATTATTATTTTTTCAAACTATGTATTAAAAAAATGCCTACTGCTTCCTTTTTCTTGTGGCTGGCTGCAAAGAACCTGCATGGCCATAGGTTAGGATGTGACAGAAATTAGTGTTGGGCAGACTTTAAAAGGTTTGCAATATGAATCTAAAAAGTGTGTGTTTATCTAAACTTTTTTGGTCTAGAAGCAGGACTGACAGACAAGCTTTCTTCTTAGGAGACTCTTGCCACCACCTGATTGTCAAAGAGTCTGAAATGTTGCAAGAATAAACTCTTGTGTGATGTTTCAGTAATTAGGCTTTTGAGTTTGTTTGGATTGGGGTTGTGCACATCAGCATTGCTCTAATGACGTCAGCTCAGGATCTGTCTCATAAAATTCAAAGGGCAATTAAAATAAATCATCATCAATGTCGTTCAGTTCTTTTTTTATCTTCAAGGACTGATCAGTCTGATTTGGGTTTAGTTCGAGGTTTCAGCTGCTTTGGCCAGTTATAGAACAAGCATGAAATGAAACACCTTGATCCAAGTACCTTACAACTTCAGGAAAGTGCTAATCTGTATTAGCAAATGATCACCTGAGCCTCATATGTACCATAGACTTAACTGTATCACTGGGACTATGCAAGTGTGTGTTGTGACTGTTTTATCAGAGATTTGAATTTGTTCAGTGTTGGTTGGGTTTTTTTCGTTTTTGTGGGGTTTTTTGTTTTTTTTGGTTTTCTTTTCATTGTTGCTTTGTTAGGTAAACCATTCCAGGTTTTCCTTTACACAATTTCTGCAATTCAAACAATAATTAATTTAAAAAGAAATACCTTCCTCCATATTAAACTGTACTCTGAATGCCTTGACTATGACTTTATACTGACTCTGAGATCTTAAGTTATTCTTCAAGCTGCTGGACTCTTTGGGAACACCACTGAGGAAAGGTGCTGGGGCTTCTCTGGAAGAAGCCTATATACACCCACTGTTATCCAGATGAAGAAGATAAACTCTAGACTACTAGAATCTTAACTGAAGGTGATGGATGTGCATTGCAGCTAAATGTGAACACCATGAAAACAGAGGAAGATAGGAGAGTAATGAAGGTCTGATGAAGAGCAGGGGGTTTTGAATTTGAAATAAAAGCCTCTGCAAATGTTAATAACGATGACAACAAAGGATACCTTTCTCCCTTGTCATGCCAACAGTGCTGCTGCAAACATATTTATAGCCCCAAAGACAAGCTTTACTAGAAGATGAGGAAGAGATGAAAATATACCTTTATATGCCTAAAGAATGCTGGCAGGCTGCAAAACTGGCATGGAATACCACATCGGTCTTTCTGCTGACTGTCCTCCTACCTGAGGATGTGACTGAAGAACTGAGAGCATCATAATGATCACAGTGTGACTATATCTGGCTGGAAATTAAGAAAATCTAAGCTTATCTTGCTTTCACATTGCTCCTTGAGAATTTGGCTCAGCTGTATGCACCTAAGTGATCCTGAGACTGATTTAAAATTCACAGCTGTTTTATTGTCTGCTTTTGCTTTCCTTTCTAAAACCTATCCATGCTTCAGGTGCTAAAGTTCTTGCTTGGTGACAGTCGCAAAGAAAGGCTGCCTGGTTTGCTACTGAAATGTAGCACAAAAACTATTACCTTTATTATATGTGTTACATAATGGGATAGAGGTATCATTTAGGTAGGGTTCAGTTTAAATATACTTTAAAGTGGTCTTTAAAAGGAACTAACTCCACTATGCACCACTTTTTGTAACACCAGGGAATCCTCATTTTGTGACCATTCTGTTCAAGGGATGTGAATGTTCAGGTCAGTATTCACAGAAAGCCAAATTCAGGGCTTTGAAAAGAAGCTATGATATCTTTAGTTTATTATTTAATCAGTGGGCCAGTCTCAGGCTTGGTTTAATACTCATGACTGACTGTTGAAAGCCTGAAAGACAATGTTCAGGGGTAGTAGAAAGGGAAGCAGGCTGTCATTTCTCCTCTGCATTCCCCTGACCCACCACATGGTCAGATGAGGATGTGATAGGCTTATCTGCATTTTGATTCTATTCAGTAGTCATTGTCTCTGAAAATGTGCAAATAAAATAATGAAGACCATGATAAAACAGAGCAGGAAAAAATCTCTCTCTATTTAAAGCAGCTGTTTGGGTGCCAGCTGCTTAGTAACAAATACATCTTTAATGAAATCAAACAATCGAGCAGGATTTATTGATTGCTAACAATTGCTTTAAATACAGTCTGGTAGGCTGGGCTGTTTGCATCTTTTTTTGTCCAATTAGTTCAGTTGGTTTGAATTAGAGATACTTTGCTATTATCCTAAAAAAAAAACTGCAGCTCACTAGACAGCGTATTATTTTCCTCCAGAATAAAGTGTGGGAGAGATGCATAGAATGAAAGATTTTGATGCTATTCCGGCTGTTTAGGGGAAGGCAGCAGTGTGCCTTGTCAAGCCCTTTCACCTCAGCAACTTCAGTTCAAACCTGTCCTGAGATCTTGACTGAAGAGCATGTGGTGTTCTCTCCTTGGAGCCTGTTGAACAGTGGAAAGGACAAGCACCCCTGTGTTTTCGTGGCACTTCAGAGCCAATTTCTGCAAGAAGGATAACAGAGTCCTGTGAAAACTTAAACCTTAGGGCTGACCTCTATCTGCCTGTAGTTCCACTCTCGCTAACACTGAGGGGAAATAAATCAGCACTATTGCAGGCTGATGAACTAGATGGCACAAGAAGTCCTTTCAGCTCTGTTTTCCATGAACTTAGGAAATCTGCTATTGACTTCAAGACTGAAGAAGTTCTATTCCTAGACAAAGCTCTGGCTTTTCACAGAATTACATATCAGTCATATCAGTACTATTTGGAAATCCCTAAGCACCTAGCTATTTTCAGTACACCTGCACAGCCATTAAAGTATTCATTAAGGGACTGATCCTACAGGGCTTTTAGATACAGCAGACTGTCTCTGATTTCCTGGGATTTTTTAATATGAAAAGATTGAAGGCTTAGACCCAAACATGCATGCTGTATGCAGCAGAACTATGTGGAGTTCATTGCTGCTGATTTCAACTATTTTTTCTCTGCTTCAGTGAGCATGAGAAATACTGTATTCTAAGTGTTGGACACACCTCGCAGCACCACAGTACCAAGCTGAGATAACCATTCACAAGCACATGCAGCTAAGAAAACAATTGGAATAGATAATTGACTAAAAACACTAATGTGTTTTCTTGAACGATGTGTTTAGACAAACAAGTGCTGGCATATGATATATTGAAACTAAATGGTAGTTTGAAACTGTAGATTCTTGGGCCCCACACTGTGGGGTAACGTTTTCAAAATGTTCACAGATAAATGGCTTTGTTAAGCCTTTGTTCATGTAACAGCTAACCACAGAAGCAGACCTGTTGTCATTATGGTTATTCAAGTGCATCAGAACTGCTGACACCAAATGTGCAGAATGGGATTCATATATATTTTCAAACTAAATGTTTCACTTGAAACATAGTAGTTTATCTGAGACTGGCAATCCATTTTGAGTGCATTGTGCTTCATTCTGCACCCTTGTATTATGTTAGGTGTTTTGATTGGCATGTGAGTTTGGGAATGCAGTACATACCATACACCAGAGAGCACCCTGACTCACTGCATCGCCTGAAAAACTTGTAGTATCTTTATATCCAACTCAGATCTGAACTCTTCACTGTAAACCCATGTCTCAATATGGCTGCATAGTCAAATCTAGAACATATTTTCTTCATATAACACACAAATTCCTGCTTCTTCCAAGCATTTTACCCTAACAGATTCCATGGTGCAATTTTTTGTGTGTGTTTTAAAATGAGTGGTGAACTTTTGTGACTACTGCGCTACTACTGGTCAGGTGGTTGTAGTGGGAGGGCGTGATCCTTACATGGACAAAGAGGATACAATTCCTCTTGCACAATATCTTAAACCCAAACCTGTCACAACCACAGTGAGGTTGGAAGAGTGGGGCTCCTTGATATTTCTCCACCTGTTGCATCTTAACAAAATTTCCTCATGTCTTCCAGCAGATTAGCTGTGGTATGAAAACAGCCCACTTATCAGGTATGGCTTTTGCTTAACAGTTGGCTGACACTGCAAATCAGTAAGACCACTAAAACCACCAGCCTAGATCAGCACCTGATAAAAAGTCTTTAGCTATTGGTTTTGATATACTTTTAAAAGACTATGCAGAGCAGAAAATCCTCTATTAAAATACATGCTACTAGTGACAAAAATCTTTTTTTACTCTGAGCTTATATTAACAAGGAGGAATAGCTTTCCCTGGCATGGCTGCAGAGTTTTCCACATTTGGCTGTGCCTCCTCTTTCTTTCAGAGGTTGTTGCCCTGAAAGGTCAGGCCTCACAGATGGGTTTCTTTTAAGATGTATCTTTGTCCTGGGCTCCCCTGTATGGAGGCAGCAGCTGCTATGAGAACAGCTGGCATGTCACTGCAGTGGTGGCAGGATCCTCTGAGAAGGCTAGAGTGACAAGGTGTGGGTGAAAACCACTTTGGCCATCTGCCATTATTGGTCAAATATTATAGCAGAAAGAGGAGGAGAAGACCTCTGTAGTTAGTGCTTCGTAGAACTGCATTTTTATATTCCAAAAATTTAATTCCAGCTGTTACAGGACTTGTAAGAATATACAGTACATCAGTTTGACATTTACTGGTACTTCACCTCCATTCAGTGACCAGTACTTTGGTAGAACTTCAGAAACATTGTTACTACTACAGCAGAAGCCACAAATGAGGGTTCAGGCCTCCTTGTGCCAGGCACTATATAAACACTAAGTCATAGACGATCCTTGAGCTCTAGTTTTCACACATTGGCTAGACGAAAGTTGGGGAGAGAAACAAAGGCAAGAGGAGAGTAAATTTCTTTTCAGACTCATGCATGGAAGGGACACAAACTTTTCTGAGCCTCAGAACTAGTAGCTCAAAGGCAACTCTAAGGATCAGCTATAAATTTTATACACCATCTTATATTCAGTTTTTGCCTTATCACTAACCCCAGGATATAACCTTATAGATTACAAGAGCCTTTTCTAAATTCTTTACAAAAGTAGGAATACTATTATTATGAAGACACACCAGAACAGAAGTATATAGTAAAAGTAAGGCTTTCGCTATTTTAAAGACTGCAATGATTGACTTAATATTTCAGATTCCATTGATACAGAAATATATGGTAGTAGCAGCAGACCTACATGTCTTACAGTAATAATATTTATATTCCATGACCTAAAGAACTGAACTACAGTTGAGTCCCTGTGGTGCTGTGTGTTGGACATAAACATTCTTACTCCTACACCAGCCAAAATCAGAAAATATTTCTTTCCTAGTCTTCCAATCTATTTGAAGTTGAATGCAAACTAAAATCTTTGTTGAGTTGCAGGTAGCACATTTGTTACCTTCTCTCCGTTTGAATATAGAAAACAGCTAACGTGACCTTGTGCAAAGCAGCTACATCTTGGTAGCAGTCAAAAACAGACACCTTTTTTTGACTGTTGTGAAAAGGATCTAAATAGCAAAGTCGGGCAAAGCAGGGGAAAAGGTCCAGATACAAGGAAAATCCAGGGGTGGAAGCAGTCTGATCAAGTGCAGACATCTGTAACATATACAACATAGCTTTTCCTAAAGCAGAAACTCATCTAAATCTGACAAATTGTTCCCTAAAGACGACCGTTTCTCTCAGTTGACACTAAATGATACAGGGGTAACTAGCTCAGGTGCCTGCACTGCAGATCTTTAAAATTAGATGAGAACAATCCCATGCGAGATGACCCGTCTCAGGTCACAGCAGAGCTCTCTGGTGAGTTTAAGAATAGAGCTATAAGTTCAGCTGCTTGCCAGGAAGCATGAGACTGACCATCCTGGCTTTTAGGAACATAATTTTGTATTATCTGCATCAGTTGAAGAAAGAGCTAAACTAAGCTCAGAGTGGCTTTACTTTAAACATAGAAGTCCTGGCTTGTTCCTTTCATGAGAAACAAGCCCAGAAGGAACTGCATTTCCCCTTTCCTGGATGTTGCCTTCAGTGCTAATTTGAAAAATAAATGATGAAAAGAGAAGATTGACCTGGGGAAACGTAAATGCTTTAAAAAGTGCTTTTGACATCACAATCACAAAAAGATTTTCTATCAGGAGTGTGTGTGGATAGCTTCTAAGCAGAGAGGTTTCAAATACCTTAAGCATATGACTCAAAGTGAAGCCATCTTATATTAGAAGTTTTTTTGTCACTCTCAGAAAGATTGGTGGGAAACACCATGCTACAAATTTCCTACACTTTTTTTTATTTCTTTTTTTCTCAATTCTCAGCGTAGGTCTTTTCCCCAAGAACTTTTATTTTACAGAATCACTGAACGGTTTGGGTTGGAAAGGACTTTAAAGATCATCCAGTTCCAACCCTCCTGCTGTGGGCAGGGACATCTTGCCCTAGAGCAGGTTGCTCAAAACCTTGTCCAGCCTGACTTTGACCCTTATCTTCCTCTGAAATGCCCTTATCATTTCTATGGAACAAAATTCTCCCCAAAGCTGGCTGACAGTGACAGGCAATAGGGGGGTTCCAGATAAATGGAGGTTGAACACATGCAACTTCAGCATTTATTTCAACTCACAGCCCTCAGTTGCCTGTGGGACATTTTCAGATTAGGAGGAGTTTGAACGATACCTTTTTTTTCTCTCTTCCCCCCCCCCCCCCCCCCCCCCCCCCCAGTTTTAATGAGACATCTAGAAACTGCTGTAGCAACTTTTTGTAGAAACTGCAGTAGCAACTTTTTGCCATATCCCATCAGTGCAACGGACATACAACACAGCACTTATTGCTATTTTTTATAACTCTCCAAAATGACTTAAAAGCACTGCTGAGTTGTTTCAGGTGGATTGGCTTATAGCACACTGATCCAGGCTGGAAAGTGTTAGAGGGTTTAAGTCCTTCCTATCTTCACTCTCTGGCTGTTCTTTTCAACATGTGATATGGCCTAGAAGCAAGCATGTTTCATTTTGCATGTTTAGGCATGTAACAGCTAGTTATGCACATGCAATTTGGCATCTATAAAACCAGCTGTCATTTGTAAAAATCAGGTTCAAATATTTTCAGCAAATTCTTATGGAATTCTCTTGATTTGTCTACTTAAGAACACTTAGCATTGCAAATTTACAGGAGTAAAATTCAGTCTGGCTTCAATACCTTGCAATGTAATTAACTGAGACTTTATTAAAAAAACATAATTTGCAAGCCAGCACATTATTAACATATTAATGCTTTGACCCTTTCTGTATGAGGCTTATGGATTCTGTTGTGCTACATCCATAGGATACTGTGACAGAAGTAGAAAAGTGAGGTAATGTAGCTCAATTACAGCAATCAAAAGGTTGCTGTGTTCAAAGACAAGGATTAGTGTTAATAATTTTTCTCCAGGGAAGAAAATTCTCGATCCAGGTTCCTTTAGGGCCTGTAGATCCTTGTCTGGATGCAGAAAGGAAAGGATTCATGTAACTAGGTCATTTCAGCTTCTTTTGTTTGGCAAGAATGGCCTATGAGATAAGACATTAAGAGATGCTTTCCAACATAATTGTTATTTTATTATCATTGGCTATGTTTACTAGAGTTATAAAAATACATTTGTAAATAGAAAATGCTTAAACATTTTAAAACTCCCATAAAACCACAAAAACATTCTTCAGTATTGGTTCAAGTCTCTAAAATTACATTTATTGTTATTATACAATGGAATAATAATTATAGACAGTGCATATAATGCACAGGTATTGCATTTAGCTTTCTATATATACATACATACTATTTTTAAATTGTTTGCTAAGTTGCAGTAACACAAAATAGCCCAAGCTGAGACAATACATCTTAGATATACTATTCAGATTTGAAATAGGATATAAAACTGTCTGCAGTCAGTCTATAACATGAATTTGCCTCCCTTCTTCATCATTATAATATTATTCTTAGAGAGAAGTTCAAGCAGAATATGAAATGCATGTGCAGCACTTGCAGCTCCAGCAGATTAACAGATTCTGTAAATTTGATGTCACTGATGAGTTTTAAGGAGGCTAATAAAGGGCAAAATCAGAGGGGCATGCATCCAAGTCTGATTAAGCTTATTTGGGCTGCTGTCAAAGATAGCAAAGACTCTTGTCAGGACCCTTCTAGCTCCTGCCACAACCCCAGGAGAGTGGTACCCCAGTCTGTCCACCTCCAAATATTTTTTCCCGTCTGGTCACATTAAGAAATGTACTGATAGTGTTGTGATGGCTTTGCTGTTTTTCACTGGAAGCTCCCTCTTTACAGAAGGCAAATATTTGAATTAGAGCAAAATACCGTAGTACCTAATGGAAAGCAGGAAGATGGAGGTAACCTATTTATATTTTGATACATTATTAACACTTATCTTGGCTTTCATTGAAATTTCAGGTCCAAAATTCAGTCCCTGATAAGTTACTGACAAAACTGTTTCTGTGTTGGTAAGATCTTCTAATAACAAGCTACAGGAAGGGGAGTAGAGGGAGTTTCCTGTTATTTTGTGTTCACTGTGTGCCTGGCAAGTCCTAACTTCATTTATATAAGGGGGCTGGATCAGATTCAAAGGTTGCCACATATAAATAATTCCGTTCTTAAGATGACTCCCATTTCAGTTACTTTGAGTTCTTCAGGTGAGTGAAGTCTCTATGACTTCCAAAGAGATTGCCAAAATATATGCTGTACTATTTCCCCATTAACAACATGCAATTATTTGGGAAAAAAATTTTGTGTACTAGTATGTGTATAAAGGTAAAATAAATAATTCATATTAAACATACCGTGCATATTGTGTATTTCTCCAGTTATTACGTGAATATGTTATTAACATGCTTAGGCTTCTGTAGAGGTTTCATTTTTCATGCCTTTTCTACATACTTCTTGTTCCTTGTCCTTATGAAGTTTCTAGCATCTAAATAAATTGTCACATTGAAATGTTTTGTGGGAATTAGAGCCATAAAAATTAGGTCTTTGGGGGGATGGGTTTAAATGACTTCTTAGTTTCCTAGGTGTGTGATTTTTCTCTCATTCACTATAGCTTTGTGTTAACAAGGTAGAAAGGAAATTGATATTTTTTGTTTTGTATAAGAGTAAGAATTGTGATTTCTTCTCTTATACAAAACAAACAAAATCAACACTTTCCATTTTTTTTCAGTACAAAGCTCATAAAATGTTCATATTTAATTTTTCCATTTTGATGAAATCAGATTTTTTTCTTATTTTAACTTACTTTTAATCACAAGACAATTTTAATTGTAGATGATTACCAAATTTTCTGTTCTGAAGAGATCAAAATAGAATTTTCCAACTTTATTGTAATGTATCATTACATTTTTTATGTGATACAGCCTCAGGTTAGACACATTTCCAAGAATTTGTCTCCTATGAATTCCGATCTCCTAGAAGAAATATGTCGCATCAAGTAATTTACAACAGTTCTAATAATGGTTTATCTTTCCTCAAAGTATTATGTAATTATTGATTTACACCAATGAAAAGGAGAGAAAATTCAAGTGATACTAATTGCTTATATGAAGCAGAGTGTGAAAATACTTGAAAGAGTGGCCAGTAGTCTGAAAATAATATTTACATTTTTTTTGTCTATTTGTTTTCAGTGGATTTGGATCCATTTTAGAGTTTTGCAGCTCATTTTTCAGAAATCAACATTTTAATGCTGTGTTAGCTGATATAAATCTTATGGTTTAATTATTGATTAGTATACCGACTGTCTTAAATCTCTTGACTTCAGGTATTCCAGTTCTTCAGAATAAGAGGGTGCAAGTACATAGATTTGAATTGCTAGATTTAAATCTAATTTTAGTCTTGGGCTTTACACAGCTGTGGGCAGGGTATTGGGTCTTGTTTCCCTCTTAAAAAGGAACTCCAACACTAATTTCTGGTGTGAAAGGGAGCCATAGGAGAACTTTATTTTCCAGTCTTTTCAAGTGACATTCATCTCACCAAACATGGATGTCTAAAATGTATTTCTGAGTTAATCAATATAAGCTTCCTTTATAGTCAACAAAAGGAACAGGTATTCTTCTGAGCAGTGTATCTCTTAAAAAGTGGATGTCTGAAATTAGGCCAATGACTCATGCCTTAGAAGTTCTTATATCTCTCCACTGACTGTAAATGGACTCTAGACTGACTAGTTCAGAGATAAACATCTACTCTGTTCATGCCTGATGTTGAGTGAGATAAATCCTGTAATCTTTGTCTACCCACAAGGATTCCAAAGTTTTTTGACTTACAAAAATGTGCTGACACATCCTGCTCTATTTTAAGTATATTTAAGAAACTGAGTGATATTTCTCCAGGTCTGTCAAAAACTATTAATAGACATCAGCAAAGAGGATGGTTTATGTTTAGTTTCATCAGCACAGATTTGTTCTGTGCTTGAGGTAGCTCTGAGTGATTCTGTTCAAGGCTACACAAATGAGGTCATGAGAAAGGGAGAAAGCAAACAAGCAAACCCTGAATCCATTTCCCCTTGTGCTTACTGAATAGGGTGTGAAATTTTGCTAATGTAATTCCAATAAAATCAATCATTTTTAGTATTCTTAACCTCAGAAACAATTTTGCCATTTGCCTCCATGTAACACTGCATCTCTCAGCTTATTACCAGCAGTGTGAAAAAGACACAGATGCAAACTTATCAAAGATGAACCAAGACAGGATATCTCTGATCCCTTGATTCCCTTAGGGGAACTCCTTCCACTTAATGCTGTGCAAGCTAGTTATTTTCTCGAGCTCTCTGGAGGCTTCTGAAATTTATTTCCAAAGGTGTCTATTCATAACAGTTGTGCTTTTTTTATACTGTTTTACATTTATTTATGAAGTAGAATTATTTTTTTAAAATCTTGTGTGGATATTTTTTTTTCCCCTTAATATTCTCCTACTCCAAGATAACCTCTTATGAGGGGTGAAAGATGCACTCATTTTGCAAATTTTCTCCTGTTTTTCATGGAGGATAAATGTGTATTGACTCACTTATTTGGCAGAAAGTTCAGTTAAAAATGTTCTGATTTCTGCAGTGTATAATCATACCTCCATCTCAAAGGGAATCTGGTTTCAAGAGTGCCTTTTTCAGGCATTAGTTCCATAGAAGCATAGTTTTCGAGTATGCTAACTCTTATTGATTAAAAAGACTTTCAGAGCCACATAGTAACACATCAATGGCTAAGCCAATAAAAACAAACAGCATCATAACTGATCACACACAAAGGCTGATTCTCAATGGGGTATATATCATCTTTGGTTCATTAACCTCAATGCAGCTAAATAGATTTTACATCAGCCCTAGATCTAACTTTAATGTGTGAATCTGTTAAAAAAAAAAGGAAACATTTATTGAGAGATCAGAATTTGTAAGATTTTTTGATGCCTTTTTCACAGAGGCTCAGTACTTCTGTATGAAGAAATTCTGTCTTTCTAAAATATTTCTGACATTTCTTGAAACTCTAAATTCTTCAGGAGTAAAAAAAGCACTCTTCATTTTTCTTAGCAGACTTCTGTGGATCTGCCTTCATTTTGGTTTAAAGTTCTTTTAGGGCTTGTGGAAGTTGCTAGGCAAATAGTCCTGGAGACTGAAATGCTGTTTTCATGTATCAGAGTGTAGTAACTACCCATGGTGTGAGCTTCCTCTTCTAAATTGCATTCTAAAATCAACAGCCACAAAATAAGGGGAGAACACAGCATAAAATCTGGGCTGTAAATTAGTATAAGGGGAATAGAGTGTGATGCTTCAATTTTTCCGCTAGACACCTCAGTGCCTTACTTCAGCATTGAGCCCTTGTCAAATCTTTGGATTATCATAGAAGCATAGACTGTGTTACAAATCTCAGTTACTTCAGTAATTTGTCCCATCTCCACTAAAATCAGACACACTGAGCAGCTAACCTTGTATTTTTTTATAGTGATACACCGCAGAGGAAGGTATCCCAATAGATTGTTCCTTCTACCAATGTCTTTTCCTCACAAGTTATGACTGCTTAAAATTTCTACCATGGTGTTTTGGTGTTGAATTCAAAATAAAAGTATAAATAAATGTTCCAGAAAAACCAATGAAAACAACATACAAACATACTTCAAACTGGAGAAGTAAATCTCAGTACTTAGCTGAAACTTTAATAGCCCTTACAACCGTTCTAAAAATAACATTGTAATGAGTTGGACACAGCTTAAAATAAACTGACAAAGGTATTGTGTGATACTTCTTGAAAACATTTCTTCTATTTCCTGGCCTTGGTTAAATTATCAATGACACAAACAACTGTATAAATTACAGGAGAAATTGTCTTCTTTTGTAGCTAGTCTGCTCAGGAAGAAATAATGTATTTAATCTTTTTCTTCACAGGTGGCTAATACTGGGAGAGCATTTCTGTGATGTGACTCCCTTTAATAGTATGTCCTCCAGTTTGTATTTTATACTTGTGATACTATTAGTGTTGGGTGTATTGAATATATCAGTGTATAGGCACAGCAATGTCAACATACATGGTATTAGCAAAGTCAGGCACAAGGTGCTTACAGGTACATAATATGCTGGGTAACATTTCAACACTTTTATTTCATACTAGTGGCCAAGGCAATACACTTGACACAATTTTTGTTTGTTCTTTATATCTACTCACCCTGAAGAATTCAAAATATTGCAGTTAATACATTTTCTGCTTGTTCTTACTTATGTGAAGTGAGGTCTAAGAAGTTACTTAACTTATCCTTCAGACAGGAAATGCTCTTTTCTTTCTCTGGGTACATCTAAAATTGAGGTAACCTTGCTTAGGTACAGAAATTGTCTTGTGGCAGTAAATTAGATGAAAAGCAGGATAATTGAGTGACACAGAACTACACACTACTCCTGTCAGACAGTTTCTGGTAATCAAGCTACCTTGATATCCCTCCTGTATCCTGTACTGTATAATATTCCCATGCTAGACATTATTTAGTGAATGTTAGTTGATGCGGTTCAAAACTGTGCCAAGGACCATGTTAACAACTAAGCGTTTCAGATTAAACAGGGCAATACTCAAACCTGCATTCTGGCACTATTTAGTTTGTGTAGAGAGATGAAGACATGGTAAACTGGGCCAGTTTTCCCTTTACATGCCAGGATAGTTTCAGAAATAATAGGAAGACTGCACTTTCTTATGGGTCCAGGATGACTAAGGAAAGGTGAGAGCTGTAGCATGTAGAGGGCTACATTTTAAGGAGATGGCAGCAGAAAGGTCCAATTTAGCTTAGTGGAGAACTTCCCCAGGTGAGTAAGGACACCTACAGCTCTCTTTTTACATTCGACTCCTTCCATTGCTTGATTTCCTGGTGGAGTCTGGACTCTTTCATCATGACTGAATTGGCTTCCACTCAAGCTTGCATTAGTGGCTCAAAAGGAGGAAAAAGGTTGAAAGGTCTCATATAGAGAAAATGGAAAAGATTCAAAACAGCATCAACATCCACCACTAATGAAAAGTACTTAAAAGCTTTCAAACAAACCAAAAAAAAAAATTACAAAAAGAAAGAAAAAGAAAACCCCCAAGCCCCAAACTTTTTGCCTTGGAAATAAGCTAAACCACAACATGTTGAAGAGAAAAGGAGACACAAAGTACCAACTAGCTCAGCTGTTGCCTTATACTACTTCTGTCTGGACACTAGCATAATGAGAATAGAAGTGGATCTCAGTTTCTTCTAGAGATCGACTAGTAAGTGCAACTGGGAGCTCCTCACTGAAGACACACTAGAGGCCTCAATGGCTCCTTCTGGTTAACCTAAGACCTTCCAGGGCAACAAGGACAAGCAGTGGTCATTGCAGAGTGAGTCTGACATATTTTCAGGTGCAACTACTCTGTTTCAAATGGCTTGAGAAAGGTTGGATGGTCCAGTGGGAGCTGACCAGCAGTTCATAAGGCACTATTTACAAGTTAACCTATATGAAGGGGTTTTTTTTTGCAGTACTCAGGAAGAGTTACCTAGGTCACAATCTCTCTTGTGTGATGGACAGTGCCAGTTGATTCATAGGAAAGTACATGGAATCTTGCTCTAGACAATACTTTGCTGCTTTCATTTTCTAATTATTTATTATTGCATTTTGTTAAGGGGTGGCATTAGCAGATGACTCAGGAGTAGTAAAGCCATATGTTCTTGTGCTTGTATTGAAACTGAGGACAGGTACTCAAGGGATCACATGCTCTTCTACTGCTGAGAGCGAAGAATGTGCACTGTGAGCACTTAAGTGTCCTGGTCAGCTACATCAGCCCTTGCAGCCTCTATGAAAATACTTTCCTCACAAGGTTAAATCATATAAGATCCAGGATGAGAACTAAGCTGACCCATAGAAAGGACTGAATACAGATTTTTCACTTTCCATACCATTTTCCTGGCACTGAAATTCACATATCTTGATATAAAACAATATTGTTTCATCCACAGGAGAGAAAAATACACTGTAGGTTGAATTGAAGGTGAAAAGCACATATAGGTAGGCACTGAGAATAGCAGCTGCAATTAAGTTATGACATATGAACAGTCAATCTAGAAGACACACTGGGATGAATGGCACAGGAAACCCAAGGACTAATCACGTCTTTTTCCAAAGATGTCACTTCCTACACTAGAAGAGTCTTTAATACTATGCTAGGTTATTATTAACTCAGGTGAGTGTCAGTAGGTAACAACTGTTTAAAGAGCTTCTCTTTGGGTTTGTCTAACACACCAGCTGACCAGACCTATCTGGTGAGGAACCTGTGTTCTGACAAAAGCTCAGCCTTGGTAAGATGGACCTTGGAGAAAAATATGTCATAAGCAAGAAATCCTAAAGGATTCCTCTTACCTAAAATATCCCCCGTAGACCATTGACAGAAATTGTCAACACACATATTTCTGTTTTATCTTGCATTTTGTGTTGGATTCGCCTACCAGCATGCTGGCCTGTCCAATACACAGAGATCATTTTCTATAGTGAGTACACATTGTCTTTCTCCTGTTAGCATCAAATCCATGCAAAACACTGAATATATCAAAAAATGTTTTCTTGAGCTAGTTTACCTCATTTGCAGAAATGAAGGTGCTAGACCCATAGCAATAATCTTCCTCCCACTGCAGACTCAGATTTGAACCAATATGATGATGAGTCTTTCCTCTCTGTTTCTGAGTCATTGTCAAATAGTCTCTCCACCTACAGAATGAAGTGAGAAACTGTATCAGTGAGGTCTAGACTGCTATCAAAATGTATGGAGCTTTCAGGTCCACAACTTTCAATTCTCTTTTTGTATCTGCAACCCATCTCAGGTTTTAGCACACTACCTGGAAGAAGCAAAAGAGGAGAAAAAAAGAGGGAGGCAGTTTTCTGAATCGGTGGCTTCTGTTAGCATCATTTGCACTGCTGTTTGCTTGCCATGGTAGAGTGTAAATGTGGATTGGAGCCTTATCTTGATTTCTCCAGCTTCTTGGCAAACTGGAGGAAAGGACTATGAAGTTGCAGTAGTTGCTATCACTGAAATGCAGAACACTAGGAAAGAAAGTGAGAATGTTTGCTCTGCAGTATGAAGTTTAGCTGTATGCTGGCTGGTGTGTTCTACAATGCGTAGAACAAGTATGCAGATTTTATTAGGAGCAAATTAAGTATAAAATACATATGGCTGAAGAAGTCTGGATATTCAGGGGAACAAATGGAGCTCTAGTTCTTGCTTTAAGTTGTATTCAGATCTGGCTGCCTGTGTGCAGAAGTCTTGATTTTTCCGTTTTTTGGGCAAATGTTCTTCTGGGTTTTTTTAAGCCTGGTATGTATGGACAGTTTGTTCTCTTTCCTGCTTACTTTTGGAATGGAGGAACTGCCCCAGCAAGAATCTTTTATCTTTCATGCCCTTAGCGTGCTGAGGAAATAATTCTCCCCCAACAGAAAAATTTCCATTCCACCTTTCAGTTTCAAGATATCTGGAAATCCTGCACTGCTGGCAAGTTAGGATTGGCAAGCACAGATCACAAAAGATTTCCAGTAGGAAGTTTTGCTAAAATCATCTAACTCCTTGCCTCATGTCTGACACCAAACTCAGATTCTTGAACAAAGGACTTAGTGAAGGTCAAAAAACCATAGCCAAAGTGATTGTGTTTGAACCCATCCTAGGTGCCAAATCTTTTTCTCCCATCCTAAGATACTGATGAGTCCAAGTACTTGTCTACATTGAAAGTCTAGAGGTTGTCACAGAAGCGCATTCACACACTCACACGTATCAAATGTGTTAGTCGGTAAAATTGCCAGCCAAGAGAGACCAGAGCTATAAAGCAGATCTGGGCTCAGAAGCAACCTGGGAATTCATGGTCCTCCCCTTCACAGCTTGAGCAGAGAGACCAGATGTTTTCAGCCTCTGATGTGAGCCAGGGGAAGCTCGGTGGCCCACCCCCTTCAGCAAGGGTGAGGTCTCTGTGACAGGGCCGTGAGGATGGAAAAGAAGAAAATGGAGGAGCTGGCTGGGGGGGAAGAAGTGGGAGAAGCTGCTTAACGCAGGGACAAGCAGGCCAGTGTTTTTGGAAGTCTTTCAGTGTGAGTCACTTGTCTATGCCTGCTAACGAATGAATAAACTGCAACTTTTCTGTTTGAAGGGTGACTAACCAAAACTGAGTGTCTAAAAACTACTTCAAATTTAAACTTTAATGAGCACTTTAAAAATGTATCTTTATGATACTAAAACTAATATACATGTTTTTTAAGGGGAAAAATTATAAGATGATATTCTTTATATTTATGCTGTCACTCATGCTTTGACTCTGATCACTTATCTGGATAATTAAGCAGTATCACTGAGGAAACAGATACCAGAAATCTGATATTAATCCATCCCTCTTAATAGTAACGCAGAGTCACTGGGGTGGAAAGCAGCCTAGTCTTCTTAATCCCCTTTTACCAACATTTCAGCATCAGCATATCTCATTTATTTTCAAAAGTGGTTCAAGACACACTATCACTGGCTTAAGTCTAATTTAGGCTTTAAATCAAAATATATTAAGAAATTCAAAAATAGTCGAGATTACCAAGATTTCTTGAGGGAATGATTCACAACCAGCTCATGTCCCTCCGCCAGGAACAGGGGACAGCTAAATGATTGTTGCATGTCTGCATCACTTTAAGGTACAACACTTTCCTTCGAATTAAAAGGAGAAGGCAGGATTACAGTGGAGACCTTGAGATCCCACTGACATACTTATCAGGTATATGTTAATGATAGTCTGAGCAACTTCTGCAGATATTAATTCACCTGCCAGTACTGAAGATTCCAAGGCTATTCTGTTCTCTCCCTTGTGTGCATGTGTCAGTGTTTATGTGAGCCTTGTTGTCCCCTTCAGTGCTTGTCAGAGGATTTTTGATTTTAATTTCCAGACTGTCCTGTATCCCTCATTAGTCACTGATGCTCCCATAATCCCCTTGTGCATTTTGAGGTGGCTGGACTTGGACCCAGCATATATTTAACTTGACACGTACCACAACAGTAACAGTGGTGCATAACTGTCGAAATGAGAAAGCAGCACTCTTTGCCCTTCTCCCTTCCCTGCCTCCTCAATGCAAACTAACCTGAACCAACCAAACAACACACACCCAGGCTGAGCATCATCCTCAGTGCACAAGCACTCACACATTGCCAACCTGGTGGCGTGAGTTTGGGATCTGTGCTTGGCTTGTGGTGTGAGGGAAGTCCAGTTGCCACACTTTCTACAGGAACCTGGTCACCTCAGCTGCAGTGTCAAGTGACTGGAGTTGATGCTAGGTATATTGCTTCTTAAGCCCCACTAGCTACAATCTGTGCATGCAGTTTATGCACTGTTTACTGTTGTACCATTGCATTGGCTACTGCTGACATTCACCTTTGCATACTGAATCTGCAATACTTCGAGCTCGTAGATGGAAGACTAAATCCATTATGGCAAAAACAATAGCAACCAAGTTTAGTGATCTACCTTAGCCTCAAGGTGATGCCTTCTAGTTGCTAAGAGTATTAAGGAGGACCTGAGAAGACATACGACTCCATAAGCCTTACCTACTACTTACAAAGTATCCAAAGAGTATATAAAATGGGAAAAGAGACCATGTGTAGTCACAGTGAAAGTGTGGGGCACTTCACCTTGTTTTCATGGCTCTGCCATCAGAGACAGACACACATTTCAGCCCAGGAACCTTCAGGAGACTGCTGCTTTCCCATGTATATTTATTAAGTGTTAGTGCCACCGAGCACTGTACAGGGGGAATCTATCACTTTATAAAATAATTAGCCTGCTATTTCAACGACAAGAAGGAACGGCAGCAATGTAGGCAGCAAACTAAGGTTCTGCCTTTACCTTCCTCTTAATTTTTGTATTTGTACAAATAAAGGAAAATGTTTTTACAGGATAGGCCAATAGTGCCGCAGGAATTGAATTAGAGCATCCTTAATTAATATGTCAGAATATAAGAAATGATGAAAATATGTATAATTAAATTCTTGCACTAAAAACAGGATTATAAAGTGTGACTAAAATAGATCAGGGCAGCTTTTTTTTGTTGTTGTTCATTTTATTTTTTCCCCTATATTTTAATTTTAATTAAAAATTGTGGGTTCTGGTATCTTTGCACTGTATCTTGATTAGCTATTACATGTCTGGGCTAACAGATGGGTCACCCCCAAAATTACACACTATTTGTGAAGATGAAAAGCATTTTCCCAGTTCTGTGAGTACAGTGTTATTTTCAGGCTAATATACAGTAGTAATATCTTGGCACTGTGGCAACCTACATTGTCAATAATAAGAAACTGCTTGACACAGGTGCTTGAAAAAGCAAACATCTTACATAAATTAAATGCCTATTTTCAACTACATGGCTTCAAATTTCAAAAGCAGTGAGTGATTCTGAGCATTCCAGTTTTCCAGGGCTCAAAGACAAACATGTGCAGAGGATCTGATTTTCTAATTTTCAGTGTTTATGGAAGATCCAACTTCATAAAATGTCTAAGCACCTCTTTTCTTCCCCTGCTGCTCAGGAGTTCTGTCAAACAGGTCACTTTGAATGTTAGGTCACACCTATGCAGCAAGTAACCTCACAGACTGTTTTACATGTGACATTTTTTAGTCTGTTAATGTGTTCTTTTTGTGTGTATGCTGTACTTTATTTAGATTAAGGGAAAATATTTTACACCAAACATTTCTTTTTGTCCCTTCTTTATGGAAGATCTTAATTCTCAAACTGTGGTGTAGAAATGCACTGTAGACTACAAGTGATATAAAAGCTTATGAACGATGCAACTGGTCTGTATAAATCAAACAGCACAGATTCCTTATAAAATCCCACACAGTGTTGAATCACATTAAATGCTATTTATTCGATTATTTGATATATCAATCATACAACACTTTCACTTCTTTCACCATTTGTCTTAGAAAAAGTCATCACCCCACATCCCACCCTTATTGCTCTGATCCTCAAAAGATCTCAAGATCCTGAACCCAGCCTGGATACCAGCATTATAGGGAGAAACATCCAGATACAGTGGCAAAAGAAAATCCATAAACTACATATAATGAAGAAGTGTTTGTAGAAAATGGAGGTTTCTGTTCTTGCGCTTTTCTAGCATTCAGCTCTTCAAAGAGATAGCAAATATTCTATTGGTTAACATTTAACCCAAACTAATAGGTCCAATCTCACATACTCAAATAAATCATAATGTCTTTTCAATTAGTTTGCACTTTCACTCGCTGCTGTCCTGAATAATTAGGAAAACAATTCACATTTCACTAGGAGATGATATGAAGTGTTATTCCTGTGATAATTACCAAGCTGCAGTTCAGTTTCCCTGGCTCCCACCAGGTCATCAGGGCACAAAAGAGGACACCATGAGAGCATTAATGAGCTCTCATTGAAGATGTTAAAAAGCTTGTATTGATCTGTTTGTCCAAGAAGGAGATATTTAAGCCTTTCTGCTGAGGGCAGGAGAGACAGAGATTCATATCACAAAGCCTTTTATCCAACCCCTTCTGTTTCTGGCTTCAATATTGCCCAGTCTCAGCATGTCTGGTTCTGGAGGTCATACTTTTAAACTTTCACAACATTTTTTTTTCTTTTTCCCTTTCTTCCTCTTGTTTTTTTTCCCTTCTTTTTTTTTTTTCCTTATAAAAAAACCCACAAAAAAAACCCACAAAAGAGAGAGAGAAGGTAATATACAATGTACACTTAACCTTTACTACAGGGTTCCCTTTACACAGCTAGCTATTTCTGAGGACAGGCTTCAGTGCAGTAAGATCTCCCTTCTCACTATATACCACTCACACACATCTCAAGTTAAATTAAGAGCAATCTAGACAATGCAAAGACCAAGTGCAAAATTTTGCTCATATTTTGAAAGTAGGTCCAATCAAATACCTTTTTGGGGAGTTTGATCAAGCTTTTCTCTCTAACTTTGCCATCTTTTTTTTTTTTTTTGGTGAACTCCTGCACTTGCTATTTCTAGCTGGGAGCGGAAGTGGAAGAACTGTAAGGTTGCAAAATCACCAGTTCTTGTGGTATTTTCAGAGGAGATTTCTTTCTGCAGGCAGGGGAGGCAAATCCTGTCCTGCTTTCAACCTTCTGCATTGTTATGATATACTGCAGCTGTAAACTAGTTCTGGGTACACTTTCCTACTCATCAGTTTTCTCTGCTTTCTTTTAAATGCCACAATGAACTGTCAGTGAGTATTCCCAGCCTGTCTGGCATAGAGTTTGGGATAAAAAGCCATGTAACTGTTAAAGCTAGATTTTCTTTGTTTATATTTGTCACTTGAGCCAACTATTGTCTAGTTCAGCAAGGTTATATCTCTCTTTTCACTATATCTCATTCACATTCATCTTGGTATGAGCAGTTCAGTGAGGCCACTTGTGTGGGTCTGTTGTAAATGGTTACTGAAGAGAAATATTGGGACCTTTCATGGATATTGTTAAGGAGGTGTTCAAGATGTGCTACTTTCTTAACATACAACAAAGGCCATTACAGCTGAAAATATCTCAGTTTTAGTTTTAAGTGTCTAGATCAATGCAATGACAGAGGCCTCAATATATGTCCATGATTTTATGGTCTGTCTCACCTGCCAGAGTGGGCTGGTACACATGTCTCAAAACCAAACCCAGGAGTCCTGCAGTTTCCCTCTCCTTATGTTGGAACAACCCAGTTTACCCCACTGAAAATAATAATCTGAATGACTGCAACTTCAACTTCACTAATCTGTGAAGTAATATTTATTAGTCAACAAGATATGTTTAATGCTAACAGACAGAAAGGCTGGTAAGGAAGAACTTCTGAGGGTATCACACAAGGTCACTCTGTCTCAAGGTTGTAGTTAGGGTATAACATCAGAGCTCCATCCTTCCAGACTTGTTATTTCTTTTCAGCCTTAGGTCAATTGAATATCAACTCCTTTGTTTTTCTCTGCATAAGGATGTAACTTAGATTTGAAGTATTTTACAAACAAACCAAACCAAACTACACCAAAACAAAACAAACAAACAAACAAACAAACATAAAAAGAAAGAAAGGAGAGGGGGAGTGGGGAGAAAGACAGTGAAATAAACACACAGTAAAAGACCTGGAAGTTATATGTTGTATATGTTGATAGAACAGACAATGGCAACATCATAATGTGGCTGGAGTAGGGAGGAAGAAAAAGATAAATTTTTGGACTAAACCATGCCTATAATCTGGTGTGACAATGGTCTGACTGGCAGCCTTGCTCTCATGATCATATGTTACTGACACAGGGATTTTTGTATTGACGAGTGTGTCATGGAAACATTCAGTGACAGTTTCTTGCTCAAGAAAAAGAAAAAAAAAAGAAAGAGATTGTACAGGTAGCACAAATAATGCCATGCTCATCACCCAGTTGCAAACTAGCGCTCTGGCTGAGCATTGATTTCACATTGTGCTTCATACTTGAAACAAATGACTGTTTAAGAGAATGTCAATGGCTTCTGCAACCATGGGGATGAAGTGACCAATGGGCTGTTGGTGTTGAAGAAAACTCTGATGGGAAAATCTGTGTGTTGTTCTAGGCAAATTTATGGTCTGAAAAAATTAACAGATGAGGAAATAAGCTTTTGTGGTCTAGCTGTGCTCTTTGGCAATGGCGAGACCGTTAATAGTCATCATTGTCAGGCAACTTCCATGCAAGTGCAAGGATTCAGCTGGAAGGTGGGTAATTAAGAAGTTAAATTAATGTTGAAGGATATAATTTTCATGGGTATTTAGCAAACAGTTGGTAAAAACTCTTTGAGTTTAGCCGCCATTTTGTAGCCTGTAAGAAGTGTATCGCTTTGCCCTTAACTGGCCTTTTCCTTAAGCTTTTGTAACTCTAATTTATGCTCCTATTAACCTAGTAGCTGCTCTAACTTGCACCACTCTCTCTGTCCCCGAGAATGCTTCAGCTAGATAAGAGGTAGTCTCACATATGTAGTGCCAGCAGAGTCAAGCAGCTTTGCAAGTTTGGAAGCAAAGGCATTTTGTCATTTTGATATCCCTTTATCTGATTTCTTAATGAAAATAGTCTAATGTCTATAAAGTGTTCTTGTCCAAATCTTCACTTGTAAGATTAGGAATTCTGGCCTGGTTTTCTTGGAACAATTGCCTCCTGCTGAACCAGAAAAAACAGTCTGTAAACCCAATAGACTGAGTCAGTTCTCTCTGTTGAGATAATTTTCCCAAAGTCTTTTTCCAGAGAGCCACAAAAGAGAGTGAGGCAACAGAGAGGCTGCAGCACATGGTATGTAAATGTTCACTGCCAGTTTGAAGACATGGTTTTTTTGAAAACAGATTTCATATCCTATCATTGGAGAATGAATGCAGGCACAAATCACACTCCTCGTGACCCGACACAATTATCCCTTTGAGGACTGAGCTCGCAAAAGAGACCGTGTTCATCTCTGCCACACGTAGTGACAACTTAATAAAGATATGAGGGAAAGATTCAGGAAGAAATAAAATTGAACATGGATAGGAAGTAATGACCCTTGGAGATAATATCCTCTTGCTGACACTTTGCTCAGGGCAGAAATCCCAGCTCTGTGGTGCTCCTCAAACTGAAAGTCCCTCTGTGCATAAAGAAATTGTTGGTGATCCCTCGCCTTAACTCTTAGGGGACAAAGGACATCTTGTGAGTGCTGGTGACTGTGCCATAAGCTGTGCGCCTGCAGCAATGTACAACTTCTGGGCTGTCATGGGGACAGGTCGAAAAATGATTTCTAGAAAAAAATAGGCTCCCTGATTCTCCAGATGCTATGGCACATTTTCCCATACCTTACGTCACTACACATGTCCTATCTCACCTGTCTGGCAGGAAAAGGTTCCCTCATTGTCCATCTTACTCCATTTGCCTTAACGTGATGTCAGAGCTGGAGATACAGCAGTTTCCTGCTGTTGCTGCCCTCCTTGTGCTGCTCCGAGGAGGACAGCGTGCAGTGTACCACAGGACATTACACACCACAAGGTCCTGTGTACTGAGCCACCCTGCTGGTCCTCAAAAGCAAGGCAGGTAGACATAAGGGTGTGGAAGCATTCAGGAAGAGATCTGCTATGCAAAACGAGCACAGAAATGTCAATACTCAAACATCAGGAAGTAAAAGGAGGCTCTGCAGTGGTTGCACTGACAGCACCTTAACCGACAAACCAGAAATTGCAAGAGACACAAATGTCATATGAGACTGGAGTTTGATAGGTGACTAGGAAGTTCGCCTCACCTCTCTGCTCTGTGTGTTTGACAAGATTTCTTCCAAGAAGGTTTGTGCAAAAAAACCTTCAGGAGAATGGTTTGGAAGATCAATTTCTGGCCATTTGGCCAGACATTGGACAAAGACTCTCTGCTCACAGACACTTAATGGCTGGGTGAAAAGTAGGAGTGGCAGCCTAAATGGAGGTCCCTTAGGCATCTGCCTCATGTTGCTTCTGGCCACATCAAAACCAAAACATGTGTCTCCATTCAGAGTGTGGTTCCTGAACCCCACTGATCCCATTGTCTGGGATCTGCAGTGGGCAAATATCGCTTCCAGTAAGCAAAGGTAGGAAGCTTTGGTAATGCATTCTGGAAGTATTAAAAAATTCAGACTGAAGCAGGAGGTACTGGGGAGCCCATTTCTTATCATTGTGTTATAGTGTTAAGGTAAATACACCAGGAAATATAAGCAGGAAATAAACAATAGAGAAGTGTGGAAGAGGAGAACTGGAAGGAGGAGGAGGCAGAACAGGGAGGTAGTCAGCAGAAGTGATTTGGTAGTGCACATCTTCCTCACAGAAAAGAAAGCTGAAACAACTAGAAAGGTTCTTCCTGCAAGAAAAAACGTTTTCTTCAATACAAAAAAATAAATGTCAACATAGAAAAATGTTTTTCTTCATAGTCTACACCCCCATCAGCACAAGTGAGAGACCAGTTTTATCATGAGCAAAGTGAGTCTATGAAAAGGAACAACTCTGTAGCGGTTTAGATCCAGATTTTACAATGTCAAATAATTGTAATATTAGTCAAGACCTGCACAGAACTTTGAAATTATCCCAGTTAACCCTCTGTGTCTTCAAGAATATCTAGACAGCTGGTGTGTTGTGCAAGGGCCTTTGAGCAAGGTAGCATAACTTCAGGATGAAGCTGAGGCAAACACAGATGGCTTTTGAATAAAAGCATTCACACAGGCATCTAACACATTAAACTAATGTGTTCTTACTTAATCCTTTTAGTGCTTTACCTTAAGTTTCTTGGAAAGCCCTTAACAAGAAGAGAGTAGGATCTGCACCAGCATAGAGAACTGAAGCCTACTTCTCCAGTTCTAGCTACTGCAAACTTTAATCTGTTGATTGTTAAATATAAATCTTTCCCTGGCAGGTATCGTTTTAATAACTCCTTTACTGCCATTCCTCAAAAAAGATACTAGCTTTCATCACCATAGTTTTAAATTTCTGACTGAAACAAGGAGCACTGATCAAAAGTACATTCCTGTTAAATGGGGAAGGTCAGACGTCTCTGATGGTTCAGCTGGCATATTCGTGGCTCTGACTAAGTTACTGCAGTGAGATATCACCAACAGCCTCCTACAGGAGTCTTGGAAGGTAGAGATCTCACAGCTATTAAGAACCAGGAGAAAAAATAATCATGGAGATGGAGAAAGAAGTGAAAAATAAGTCTGAGCTGTGCTAGAATAAGATAATGAAAATATGCTTCAATACTAGATAATGAGAGTGCTATAAACTGGTAGATGCACAGAATGAGAAAGACACTGACCTTGGAGACCTGTAGAGATAAACACATACTGTGGGAACGTTAATCAAACTAACTGATCCTTCACCCACCAAAGTCAAAGGTTTCTGCTGACTTCAATGAGATTTAGATTTGTCCCAAAGCACCTAAGGTTGCTTCCACAGAAAGCACTGGTGCAGAATCAGGCCTACACCAAAAAATTGGCTATCAGTTTTCACCCTTCTATTAACAGTTCTTTACAAAAAACAAGGAAAGAATAAAATCAACTGTGGAAAGAATTGCAGCAGTGACAGAAACCCTTAGTCCCCTTGGTTTTAATTTCTGTCTACTGGTCTGTTTTTTACTTGATGCCTCTCTTTAAATGCATCTTGCTGTACACTTAGAGCATCAAACAGATCAAGAAGACTGCAAGGTGCCTGACATGCTTTTCTCAAGGTTCAAACTAAAACACTGACTTTGGATTTTATTTTAAATAGCACCCTACTTGCTTATTTTGCTGAAATCAGATGGTTGGGAACTTACAAGCTCTATACACTCTTGCTTACTGCAAGTTGTACACTCTTATAATAAAGGTTAACGGAGGGGCAGTCATTTCTAAGTTCTCATTTAAGTTTAAAATTAGAAGGCTTCCCATGCTCCTCCACTTTCGGGGAACTACACACAGAATCACTTCTCCTCCTCAAGCTGCAAAATTAGTACTTTGGGGAATTGAGCTCTCTGCCTGACATTAATCAGTGTGTGTTTGGATTTGACCATCCTTTCAAAGGGTGATTCTTGCACTTGTAGCAGCCTAGGTTGTACTTTACAGCTCTCCATCTGCAAAACAGCAGTAGACAAATCCACCAGGCCAAGCACTGTTTTAGTACCCCTGATTAGTTGAGTAACATCAGTTCTCTATTCTGACACAAGGAGCAAAAATATTTCCTTTAAACCTGATTACTCCTTGTTTAGTGCAAGGCTGTTTAGGGCACTTTAAATAAGGTCTATGCTATCACGTGCTGCCTGCCAAAACTGCCACTGTACATGGTAAAAAGGAAAGAAAAGATTAAAAAAAAGAGCCAAACAAGCAACCATATTGGTTTTTGCTTGCTCTCACTAACTTTCTGCCTGATGTAAACCAGTTGCTCTTCTTCCAACTTGCCAACTGCAGACAACTTCTTGCAATGTCAATGAAGTTGAGACTGCCTGACTCAGAGGAACCAGGAAGAATAAAGACAACTATAAAGAATTTCCATCCACATAAGTATAATCACATTGCTACTATCAGTTACTAAAATCACAAGGTACAACACTTAACTTGTTTCTAAAATTTGGAGACATGAGAAACACAGAAAGTAGTGAAGCGTAAGAGCTCTGAGTGTCCTCTTAGTCAAAAGCTACTGTCATGTAATTCACATGCTTTGACTGAGGCCATCTCCTGCTAATCTTCCATTCACTGTGATCTGTAAAAAAAGGCCAAAAACCAGTCTGGAAAGCATCAGACCATGTCTTGTTTGCATTGGAAATAGGAAAATCAGAAATTATGTTTAAATAAAAGCAGAAATTAATTGAGTCAAAATATAGTCAGTCACGTACTTGAACACTAGTCATGTGTTATATTTCTCTTTTTCCTGTTCAGTGACTTTAACAAAACAGAAAGTGAAGGAAAGTGTTTTTAAAACACACAGATCTAGGTTTTAAAACCAGTGGTCTAAGGGTTCAGCCACTGAGTGTTTCTTGGTTGGTTTCTTTTCTGTACTCCATGATTTGCAGTGATTATCCTTTGATTTTTAGATGGGAATGGTGCTGGGTTTGGAGGGTCTGTTTTAATCAAACTTTGAAAGTAGAGCAGTTCAGGATTTTTTCAGTATTCTTTCCTCTGCTGCACCCTAAAATACCAATTGGCCAAAAAGGTTTCTCTCCTCTGGGATAGAATTTGTGGGAGGAAGATTTCCGAAATTAGCCCTAAAATAACCTGTAACTCAGTGGTTACTCACAGAAATGGGAGATACTTAGATTAAAATCAGTGCACCATATCAGGCACTAAGGAGATCTTAAAGTGAATCTTTAGTGTCCCAAGTGAGTTTTGTAATGAAAGACTATTCTGGATTTGGGGGGGAGAATGTAAAGGAGTGTGGCAGTCCTAGTGTGCTCTTATTCTTCCTTTCTTTTGATGAAAAATATCTAGAAATTTTAGTTAATTCTGATGCAGCTGTTCATCACAGCTGTTTTAAATAAAACTATTTTCTACCCTTCCCTGCCTTCTCCTGGTACTTTGGGATGGTGTCTTCCAAGACTGTTTATGTGACACACACACAGAGTATTCAATTTTAGCTGGAAAATTGTAAAAGAAAAAAAATAAAAATTGGTTCACTCTTTGTAGCATCACAGCCCAAAAGTCCCCATCACTACCAGATCTCTTACTCCACTAAAATAATTTGAGCACTGTGGCATAACGGAGGTCAGAAGCCAGTCCTCTATATGCAAAACCAGGAATATTGGTGACTGTTCCAGGGTGTGTGGGGAGCACAATTTCATTTGCAATTGTGAGGTTATCAAGAGATCCTCAAAGAAAAGATGCTGTAAAGTGTTAAATACTAAGTCTTTACATGGAACTGAGCTAAGTGTATTCAGATATCTGATGGTATGTTTGCACTATAAAGAACCTGGTGTTTGTATGTGTTACTTTAAGACAACATTTTCCCTCTTATTAGAACTAGTCATCCCAGAAATACCATTTCTGCTGTACCACATGGTGCACAGATATTGCAGTTTCCAGTATTTGTTGTAATCTGAGTGTCTGATTCAATTGTTTGGCTATCTTTGGAGGGTGAATGTGATAAACAGTAGGATCATAACCCAATCTTAAAAGCAATGGGAAATAAAGAACAGGTCCTGTTATAATATATTTTTGGACAGCTTTGGATGATTATTTCATAGAAAACTAGCTTCTTAACCTCCACTCCTACCCTGTCAGCTCAGGTATGTTATGGGTGACGCTGTGGGTCTCTGTTTCTGTATCTACTGAGGTGAAAAAGAGTGCAAGAGCAGATGTAGAAACACTAACCCATCTCTTGTCTCCCCATGGCTGTCTGCAGCCCAGCTGTACCTCTGGCCCAAAGTTTTTCTCCCCTCAGGCCCGGCCAGGCCTGGCCAGGCCTCCTGGGCTGCGTGGAGGAAATGGTGCTGAATGCTTCCCTTCTGTGGCAGTATGTAATATGTCTTGTGGATGCCTCTGGTTTCGAGCACAGATTTTGCCCAACGCTGGGCAAGCAGCGGCTGAGTCCAAGGTGTGGAGCAAGGGGAGCACAGGGCGCTCCCCGCTGTGCCCGCCATCCCCACCTGCACCCGCTGAGGCTCCCGCTGTGTGCCCGAGCTGCTCTGGCCTGCAGGAGACTGCAACCGGGCTGTAGCCTCATAGCCTCTTCCCAAATTTTCCTCTTGGAAATTTATACACATTTATCCTAAGATACCTGAGACTGACAGTTACACGTGCTGCTGAGAGGGCTTGTATGCACCCAATATATCTAATGGGTCAGCAACATGGTGCACTGGTCACAGGCCATCTGCACTATGGAGATTACCTGCGTGTGCTCAGGTAGCCATCAGCAGGTGATTTTGAAGGAGGAAAAAGAAATCTAGCAAAAAATGACATGTAGTATCCTAATGATGAACATTGCCTTGATTACAAAACATGGCAACATCAAATTCCTTCTCACAGGTTTTCTCCAGCACAGTCTTGGCAACTACTGAGAACATTTGCTACCATTTCTCCATTCTTTAAAGAAGAAATAAAATCACTGGGTAAAATACGGTATGTGCCAAGGAACAATATTCTGATACTACCCACTTAAAAGAGAAAAAAAATATTTTTGCTGTCCTCAGTTAAAAACAGGGGGGAAAAGCGAGGTGACAGGCATGTTCTCGATGAGGCATAAATGGAGGGTTTCAGGCCAGTCAGAGGCTGGGTTCACACGATACTGTCAAGGTCCTAGATTTATGCTTGACAGCATTAGTGCCAGAACCACTATTTATGTTGCTTTAATCAGTCACACTTTTAAAATCACCTATGCTCAGCATTTATATCAATGAGGTGATAATATTGCTGTCAGGCACCAATATCGATAGTTGTGTCATAATCTAAACTCTTTTAATCTTTTCCTATGCTTGCATTAATGAATCTGCAAGACAACAGCTACTACTACAACAAAAAAAATAAGGATGGCTCTGATTATGACGAGCGGCCATGGAGGAGGAAAAAACCCAGCCCTTTTTTTTGCTCTTTGCAAACCATTTTAATTTGCCTTTAGCCTTCTCTTTTTCTGTCTGACTTTGAAGACATTGTCAGCACATCCTACTGATTTTCTCACAGGCTACTTACATCTCTGAAAATATTTTTAGGCTCTATGGCAGTGTGCAGGCAGGTAGCCTCTTCCCTAAGTGGTTGGGGAGAGGGAGAGAGGGAGAAAGAGACAGAGGGAAATAAGAAACCTTGGTCTGATTCTGATGTGGGGAAGAATCATTGTGATTTTTCTTTACCCTTTTTTTTTTTTTTTCTTTTCTTTCCTGAGCCCAACCTTACAGCTGTCAGCCTCTTCTTTTTCTATTGTAAATAAAGTCTTTCTTGGGTTATAGCTTTAAGCATTTTTTTTAATTAAAATTCAATTCAAATATGAAAGTCAAAGAAACTTTCAAAGCAAAATCTACAAACTAATTCACTCGAGGGGTCTGTTTTCATTGCCATAGCTACAGATTACTATAAAGAAACTTGAACCAGACCTTTGACACCCAGGAAGGTCAAAAGTCCTTTCTGCCTGTGCTAGGACCCTTTTGACAACTTCCTGTATAATTTGACTGTTATTTGCGTGGCTGGTCACTGTCTGACCCCAAAGTCTGGAAAAAATTGAGAGGCAGCATATACCTCTGTTTCAAATGGACCTTAAAAAGGGCACTTTTAATTGCATTTTGGTGAGAAACCTACATGTACAGGCTGGTGCAGGCAGCAGCTGGGGAAGCTCCTAGACTCGTAGGTTAAGGATCAGCTTGCCTTACGCTACCATAGTTTGGTGCATATGAGCTGCTCTGTGCTGTTATCTCCACAGCAAAAATGGATGTGTTTCACAGGTTACACAGATTTCAAAATTTACAGCACTTGCCCCAGTGCTACAAGCTAAAATTGGAAATACACTGTTCCGCCTTGAAATCTGTGAGTTTCATATGCTTCCAATTTAAAACTGATTGCGCGTATGGGGTCTTACTGTGCATGAGGTATTTTAAAGTTGCAACCCTAGCTCTTGGTTATACCTATCCGTGAGCTCCCCAGGAAGAAAACTTCACTTAATAGACCAAAGAGGTCCATGGCAATCTTGCCAGGTTTCCACAGTGAATATTTGGGGTTTGGGGTATGCTACAAGGCAAATGTGCTACACAACATAGAGTCAGCTGGTAGTTTAATGCAGCAAGATCGGGATCTGTCAGGTTGTACCTCCTTCCTTTTCTGCCCGGCACTGAACATTGCTTTAGCACATCTGGTGAGAAAACTGGAAGCCTCCAACACCTGGACTGCAACATGCTGCAGCAGGTGGTGTTGCTTGTCCTGCACTCTGCATCCTGAGATGGGACTTATCACAAGGAATCAAACACTGGTCTATCGTGCTTGGCACGGTGTTTCCAGAGGTTCTTGATGCCTTGGGAGTTACAGGTACCTGAGCGGTCACACTGATGTTGGCTGTGAAGGTTTTGGGCACCCCATGGGCTGCTTCTATCCACGTGCAGGCAGCGCTGTGTGAGCAGGTGGAAGGACCAGTTACCAATGAACATGGTGAGTGCTGTGCAGGTAACCATCCAGACAGTGCAGATGATATGTTTCTTGCACAGATGTGAAAAGTTTGACGAAATGTAAACCCAAAATGTAAACACTCAAAATAGCTTCAAGTTTGGAAATGTGCAGGTACCGCTTTGAGGAAAATGATTTACTGTCTTACCATGTTAAGAGGCAGTGCTGACCCTTGTCTTTTACCTCAAGAGTGCTGTTTCTCACTATATTTGAAGTTTTGGAACCTAAAGCTGTGAAAGACATGACATAACAGACAAACCCATTTTAGTGAATAATGACCTTTCCCATGTAATCCTCTGACCCCTCCACTTTCCGTAGGGAAAGCTACTTTTTGTGCCAGAAAGCTATGCAAATTGGATGCCAAGGCTTGCCGTGTTAAGCCCCTAATGTGGCTCCTTATGAACGATATACGTGTCCATAGAGAAGAGCAGCATTTAAACATGCAGCTAGTGGACAAAAGAAACAGCCTCATCTTCTGTTGCAGGCACCGTCACATCAAGCACCCCTGGAAACATTGTGAGGGGCATGATAGATCAGCTGTTTGATTCCTTGTGTCAAATCCCATCTCAGGATGCGGAGTGCAAGAGAGGCAACATAACCAGCCTTCTGCTCAAAAGATAGCTAAGAATAGAAAGATATGTGTGCATAAATGAAAGAGGGAGGAAGGTGGAGAAAAATTCCAAAATAGAGCTTCTGCTCACTAGTGTTAGCTATAAACCATTGTACTTTAAGCTGGTAAAATTACACGGGGGTGGGGGGGAAGCTGTTCTTTTATGTGTTATTTTTTTCATTCAGGTAATGATGCACTTCACTCAGAAATAGAGACATGCTTGAATCAATAAACAAGGATTAACTGAATGTGGTTTATCCAAAAGGCACTGCCTATGCATCAGTCCCAAGCACGACGGCACAGAGAGCTCTGCTTCTCAGTGTTGGGGTGAGAAGTCCAGGACACTGCAGTTATTTATCGTTATGTGACCTCCTCAGAGCAATAGGGCTGCAGGCAGCTTCCTAAGGCGAGCGGGAGGAACCCATCTGGAGAAGCCAAGCCTTCAGTTCACCACAGCAGGGGTATGGCTGTAGAAAAAAGGGCCAGGGAGGGCATGAAGCCTTGACTTTGTAGGAAACGTTGTGGGATAAAGTGAGGGAAGGGATGTTGGAGGAGCCCAAGAAATCTGGCTGTACTGTGAATGACAAGATAAAGACAGGACAAAGAGTGACAGACTACCGCATGTTGAGGTACTCACGGACTCTACCAGGTGGGCTGAGACTGTGGCTGTGTGCATTGAGCTTGTACTGGTAAAGGGTGATGACATTTCTGTTGTGAAAGGTGAAAAGTTTTGTTGCTTTTTTTAATTAATTTTTTTTTGGACAACTTTGAATGGAACAAAACTATCAGAGCAACTTTTCAGTGCAGCCCAGTGGGAGTGCCCCTCTATCCAGACTATGTATTAGTGGGACATGAAGGTGTTTGTAGCTCTAGATCCCCGCCTGACCATTCCTTTGGGTGCAACTGGCCTCGAGCAATAAGAAAAAGGAGAAAAATTAGAGAAATGTAAATAAGGAAGGTAACTTGCCATTTGTCACTTGAAAGTCCTTATTTCACGGCCTGTTCCCTGTTCTCCTGGAATTTTGTGTCATTATCTCCTGTTAAAAGGATTCAAATGACATTATTTGCATGGAAACTCGCATACAAATGATGTCGTCTGTGCCACAAAGTTGCATTACAATGAAGGGAATGATGACTGTGTCACATGTACGTGACATTCTTTGTGTCATTAAATTTAAAGTCAATGCTGGCAGTTATAAACCACTCACGTCTCAAGCAAATACATCACTTCTGATCTGAAATGAATATTTTAAAACGCCAACTCCAACTGCATCAAACAGCAATAACCTGCAATGTCATCTAAAAAAAAAAAAAAAAGAGAGAGGCAAAGATTCTAAACAAAGGTGGACTTATGGGATTGTGTGATATACTGCAAAGGAAAATATTTTAATAAGCTGTAATAATCTTGAGACAAACAGAATTCATTGCTTGATGGTTAGGTCCTAGAGATATTTTAAACCCCATTCAATATCATGTATCTTTTCAGAAATGCTTATGCTCCTAGACAGATTCAGAATTGTTAATTTTCAGGCAGATGAATTAATTGTAGAGCAAGTTCCACAGCACAGACCTTTCTGTATGTTGTTACCATCCATTTCCTTGCCACACTGTGATGCTGACAACAGGCCAAGCTTTTGAAAGATCTCCAAACTCTTCCACAGAGTCAAGGGCAAATGATGACAGGAAAGGCTCAAGCAGTTATCACTGTCAGAATGAATGAGAAAAGAGGAGGGACAGTAGGTGGATTAGGTAAGGTTTCATACTACCGCAATGATCAGAGCCATGCAGCAATGAGAGCTAGACAAGGAAGTACATAGATGGATCTGCTCTCTGATTGATGCATTGTTTGTGCAGGTCAGTTGTAAGGTAAGGGACAGATTGCAGTGTTTTTGCAGAAGCAGCGGTAATTGTGCCCACAGTCATCTGCACCAACCTGGCTGGTTTTAAGCCAGCTACTAGCATTTTTTCACTGACACAAAGAAAGGCACTGTAGCACTACCTTTAGAAAGTTATTGTTTTAACAGTAAGACATGCTGTGTGGCCTCCAAAAAGTCAGGTGTGTAATTTTGAAAACTCATTTAAATGGAGATCAATCATCTAAATACCTCAAAGGAGCTCAGTGTCTGGCTAAACTGCTGTGCAGTTTAACCCCTCCCTCCACACCCTCAGCCCCATGCACACACAAACACAAACCCCTCTGAAAGAAAAAAGTTTGTCTGGGATGTGTAACTGTATCGGGTCAGTGAGGGATGAGGCAGAGAGGAAAATCTTTGTGCATGGGTCTTTTCTTTACTCTTATTGATACCATTTCAAATCTACCTGAAACATTCTTTGGAGAAAGTTGTGTTACCAGCCCCTTCATCTTTGATATGGGTTTTAATCAGAGGACATTGTTATTTCACAATGAACATGGAAAGTACTTAAAACATTTTCTAAATGGAGTGCATTACTTCTGACAACAGCCAAAAGACCACATAAAGGAATTCAGTGAAATCCACTCTTTACAGTCTTCTGGGTTTGAAGCATTGGTGCACATGTGGAATATGCTAAAACATGGGTCTACCAGTTACAAAGGTTTAAGCGATGAGCTGACTTAAAAACTGAGCAAGGTCAGCACTGGCTGGTGAATCCCTGCCATACTCCAGGGACATTTGATGGAGGTATTACCCCTGTCCCCAGGTGACAATGTAGGTGCCGCCATCCCATCAGGTTGAAACTGGGCAGAGCCTGCACAGCTCTCATGGAAGCCAGATAGGAATAAGCACAGCAATCTGATCCCAGCAGGGAAGTAAAGTGTGGCAACCAGATTAATACTCCATAGTCTGGCTCTCGGTTTAGGAACAGAGCAGTGGGGTGGGGGCTGGACCCACAGCTCTTCCACTGCCTGCCTTTTCCCCATTCCTACAAGACAAAGACTGATCTCACCCCCCACTGCCATCCTGCAAGCTGTCACGATGCTAGTAAGCCACACATGGGAAGGGCAAGTTTGCTGTTCTGTTGGTTGTGCATTGGGGATTGCAAATGAGCCCTTAATGCCTACTTCATTTTATATTTTAGGATATATTTCTTGCTTGTAAGAGAACAGAAGAAAAGATTAGAAGTAGGATATGACTGAAATGAAGCCTTGGGTCAAAGTCCTTTCATCCTTTTGCCCTAGTCTGTTTAACATTTTTAAAAATCCCATTCTATCCAGGTACATTTAATTACAGAAGTGACCAGAAATAAATCAAACTAAATTAGTTTAAGATATATATATATATAAAGCAAAACACAAACACAAACCACAGAATTCATTAGATTAAGATGATTGGATCTAAGAGACGCTGGAGCCCAAAGTAGGTGTATCAGTATTTTAGAGGAGTTCAATGCAATCTTAATTGCTTACTTTATACAAGCAGACATTGGTGAGATATTGTGCCTGTGAAGTGACAGAAGAAATGTTTTGGCTGCTCTTTGATGTAGAGTTCAGCTGTTCTGGTTTGTAAATATAACAGAACGAAAGGATATTGTACTCAACCCACTTCAATCAAGTAAGACGCTGTGGCATCTAAACTGCCGTTCTTCCATTGCTGAAGCTGCTGCTCAGAACAAAGACATAAGGAAAGTGAGAGAGGCAGGGGGAGTGACAGGGTGGGAGAGAGAAAGAGGCTTCTGCAATCCTTAATAATTAGCAAAGAACTGCAGTGTTTAGCCAGGAAATTATGGTACATATGCTGTCCACTTGTTCAGGACCCCTGTATCGTGAGAACAAGCAAATACTCATCATCCACAGATGTCCGCCAGGCCCAGGTGACTGAAAATTCAATGCACAGGCTTCTCACAATGGGTCGAATGCTAATTGAGTGGCTTGGGGAGATTAGGGTAGCCCTGGAGCTATTCTCTATCTGCAAAAGTCTCACAGACAATAGGGAAGTCAACAGTGTCTTTGTAAAACTCTGCTTAACTGATGCTTATGAGAAAAATTAGGGCAAGCAAATAACTAAAAAAATACCACCGGTTCCTCTTTTTGTTTTCCTTTCCCAGCTGTGGGCTGGCTGATTACTGCCTTTTCTTTTCCCTTCCTGAATAGCTTCCTATAAATAGGAAAAAGGAGTAGGGGAGAGGAGACTGAGAACAGGTGGGAGAAGAGAAATTGTATATGAACTATATCAGGAAATCAGAATGGGTGATGAGAAGCATATTTAGCCTACTAAATACTTCAGAAATGGAAGTCGGTTTTCTTAGTGCACTCCCTAAAAAAAAAAAAAGAAGCAAGAAAAGATGTGTTATTTCAAGTTAAACGAGAATCAGGGCATCCTGAGATATGGGCTTGAAATCCATGAAAGTAGCTTTTGCTCCCATGTTTGCTTTTGTCTTGTGGCTCCTTAGAAAATCTTTGTTTCTACAAGTGTGAAACAGCTCAGATTTTCCTGATCCTAGCTCTGCAGAGGGCTTTGAGCTCTGTGGATGTATTTTCCCTTCCCCAGAACAAAGAGCTGCATCACTGGAGACCTGCTGTTAGGTGGTGGGGTGCACCAGACTTGGATTGTTTCACATCAGTCAGTTCTGACAGATCTTCTCGAGTTTATTCCCTAATACTGAATGCTGGACTTGTAAAACTGCACTAGCCATGGTTGTGCAGACACAGGTAGCATGTGGGACATAACATAGACCTGTTCTGCTTGATATTCCTTTGGACTTTCAGATTCAAATAACCCCCAAATCTCAAAATAAAACTCAGCTGAATCCTCTGCCTTTTACAGGTATTTGATAGGGACAGTCCGTATTTCCATAAGTGGACTAACACAGTGGTGAATTAGGCTTGAGGAATTTACTATTAGTTTCACTGGGACTGTACTGGTGTGTAATTATGAGATGAGTAAGGAAGTACTGACTTCAGCCTTTTTTCATTCATCTTCAGCATGTGTTTTAGGGAGAAGTCTGTGCATGCTAAGTGAGGCTGTGAATCTCCATCTAGCTATTGTGTGAGTGCTTCCTGAGGACACTTTCAGCATGCATGGAAAGTGAGATAGCTTGTCCTACTTTCAAAAAGAGAAGCCTAAAGCACCTTTTTGCTCAAGCACCTTTGAATGTCCTTCAGTGTCAGGGGTACTGTAGAGAAGAAAATATAGGATAAGTCTCTACTCAGACATAGTTTCTTCTTTAGGGAGGCAAATCTCACACTCCTATGGGTTTCACCCAAGTATCACTCAGGTTGAAACTTTGAAACTTAGCAAAGATGTCTTGAAACTCTGATGAGGTTAGCTGAAAAGTCTGCCAGCATCAGCTAATCTTTTTGTGGAATCTGGACCAGTTTACAGTATGAAAAAAAAGCCAAAAAATTAAAAAAAAAATAAAACAAAACAAAACAGAAAAAAAACCCCAACCAAAAAACCCCAAAAACCCCCAAACCCCCAAAAACAAACAGGGTGAATTCCCCTTGCCTTCAGGCTTCATTATGAAAGTTTTGCAGAGCTCAAGGAACTATGTATTTTATTGTTCTCTCAAACCTGCCCTTTCTAAATCACCTTATTCTGATTTAACTGCAAAAGGCATTACTATTTTGGGTTCTTCCTATGTTAAAACTGAAGCAGTAAGCTAGGGACTTTCATAAGAGACTGTACTGAAATGTCAACAGATGGCTTGCTAATCATGTTAAAAAAATACTCATTCCTTTTCTAAAATGGCATTTTTTTCAGTAAGTAAATCAGAAAGGAATGTTTATGATATAAAACATATTACTCACAACGTCTTTTAATTATCATACTTAATCATCAAGGTCAGGATGATAATTGTTTCTAAAAATTAACACCTCATTTTTCTGAGATGCTTACCAAAATACACGGTCAGAAATATGAATTACTAGTCTGGAACTCAGTTAGGAAAATGCATCTTCTGTTCACTAAACCAAATGTATACTTAAATACCATGAAGCCCTTTAAAACTAAGTACCTATTTAAGGCACAGTCTAATTAGTCCACTCACTGCCTAGTAAAAGCATACAGTACCATATGCCCTAGAATAGGGTGCCATGTGGGTGTTCAGCAATGACACATATTTGCAAGTACTTTATTATGAGATAACGCAGTGCCATTAATATATCTTAAACATGAATGTGTTTTGTAACCTATTGGAGACAACTATGGTTGGCAGTTAACACAAACTACCATGATATCTTGGCAGCAACTGCATTTTATTTGTAGAAGGATGAGCAATTCATATGGACCACCACCTTATATCATTCATGCTACCACACAGCAGCGTTTTAAACATGTTCAGACTTGAAGTCTTATCTTCTGCCTAGAGACATGTTCTGTCTTCCTTTCTTTTTTCTGGTCCCAGACCAGTCCTATTTTGGACGTGGCTTTGCAGTGATGGTAGCCTAGATTATAAGTAGCAGGGTGCAATGAAACTATTTATTTTGCTTAAATGAAGTTCCTTATTAGGATCTCCAAACAGCAAATAATAGATGGACTAAAGCTCTGAGATTCATTACTTTTATATCCAGGAGAATTGTGATGATCTTTCTCTGTGGTCACCTAAATGTGGTCGTCTGCTAAAATGTTGCCTACAGAGCTTTCTACCAATATTTGTATCTACAAGAAGCTGCTGCTTTTTTGGTTTACACATAAAGTCTTACCAGTTAAGTTATGCACAATCCAGAACGCACAGGCCTTAGAACGACAGCAAAGAATTTGTGTATAACGCCTGTAACTTGTGTAGACATAGAGTGTATCTTTTAAATGAATATACGGTTTTAATTCAAAGATTCCAAGCCACGGAAAGTCCAGAATTTTCTAGGTAAAAAGGGCAGTGGAATAAGGTAGTAGGTTTGGACATTAGGAAAAGGTTCTTCACTGAGAGGGTAGTCAGTCACTGGAACAGGCTGCCCAGGGCAGTGGTCACGGCAGCAAACCTGTTAGAGTTCAAGGACTGTCTGGATGATGCTCTTAGTCATATTGGTTTAGTTTTAGGTGGTCCTGCAAGGAGCGGGGAGGTAGACTCAGTGGTCCTAACAAGTCCCTTCCAACTTGAAATGTTGTATGATTCTAGGTTTTGTGTGAGATTTGGCATAATAAAAAATTATTTTCATTGATTTGTGAATTATTATTAACTTGCCTTCATTTTTTTCTTTTTTTTTTTTTTTTCCCAAGAGGCTTGCAACCTTCGCTGTGTCCTGATTTAGTCTTTAAAACCTCTCCTCCTACATATTCTTTAGACATCTTGCAGCCTAAGCACAGATTCACTTGTGGGCTGAGACCCCACTTGAAAACCAGTGTTTTATAATTTTTCCCACCATTTACTTTGCTTTCCAGTAGATTCTATTCAATTAAGAAGATGGAGTAGCACAAATAAAATGGAACCAGCATACACATTTTTAAAGATCATCACATGGCACAGCACAAAACAAAACAAAAAAATCTTTATATGAAACAGCTGCTTACAGGAAACACCACGTATAATCTTTGGCCATATCAAAATTTCAACTCATGTTAGATTCACTTAAGGAGTGAGCACGTGGGAGAGAGAGATGACAGAGAGAGATGTTACACTTTCAGTGCTCATTTACTGCAGAAATGAATGTAGTGTAAGACTGTACATTTACAGAAAATATTAATGAAGAAGTAAAGAGTAGGAACATGGTCTTAAAGCCTGAAGCACATACTGTTTTCAAACTGAAGAGTAATAAAAGAGGTACAACACTAGAACCCACTGATGTGCTAAAATAATGTTTTCCTGGTAAGTAGTAAGCTTCTATTGGTGAAAAGCCTGATGCTACACAGAGAGTGGAATAGGAGCTGCTGTGGAGATTACTGATATCAGTGGAAGTCTTTGCATATATTCCCATGGGTTTGTGATCCAGGTAAAATCACAGAGAAATCATGGATAAAATCTTAACAAAGATTTCACATTTTCTAACTCAGAGTATGGACTTCCGTGAAGTGACCCTTGATTTATGTATGCGTAAGTGAGGACAACTGCTCATCTATGATGGAGCAATCACAAAGGAAAAAAGCTTTCAGCTAAGGAAGATGGATGTCTCCAGGACCAGGAAGGGCTGACAGTAACTGGCCAGTTGGTCATGCTGCCACAAATAACTATGCAGACCAGCCTCTGATTGTGAATTTTGCTTCCATCTTTTTCTGTAGTGCTTGGAAGGATGTAATCGAAAATGCAAACCTGTGGGGCTTGTTTCTGAAATCACAGCAAAACTGTGATGGAGATACCTTGCTCCTTTCAATTATGCTAGCTTTTATCCTGGTAGGTATTGTATAAGTCCTAGTTTTTAGGATATACAAAAATAAACCACCAGTGACAGCTAGTGAGTGTGGTTTAGCTGATAGGGCAACTGGAAAACTGGCTTTTATTCCAAGCTCTGTTACCAACACACTTGAGTGGAATAAAACACTTAATTTTCTTTGACCCCAATAGCAGTCTATAAGATAAAATCTCTTGTAAGGAAGGATTATCTTTTGTAAAGTATGTGGAAAGCACCTCTCACACCATAGTTGTGATTTCAGTCAGGGTCCCTGTGTGCTCTGCTGACTGAAAACTAATTAATGGTATTGAGCTTGATATTTTCGCATTGTTTAAAGGTTAGAAATTTTCTATCCTAAACACACAGTTGAGCATTTTGGTGTCATTTTTTTTTAATAAAAGTTCAGCAACGATCCTTAGGCTTTTCTCTCCCTATTTCTTAAAAATGATTTAAAAATTGATTTAGAAAATTATAACTCGATCTTAAAAATATTCCATTGTGACAGGAGGACAGATATCAGTGTCTTTTTGTTATGTGAGTTATTGAAGTTTGACATCCTTTGAGGAATATTTTTCATAACCCACTGTTTGCTACCCTGTCTATCCAATTATTTAGAACAAGCAATCTGTCATTTTATTGTTTCCTTCCAATTATATAACTTTGGTGACAGTCATGGCAGAGTATCCTCTGTAAGTAAAGTCAAATTTCACTGTGGATTCCAAGGGCTGCTGCAGAGTGTGTGTATGTGTGTACATGTGCGTGCATTGTGCAGAAATGGAGTGGAGGTGGAAATATTAAAAGAGGACAGTTGGTGAGTGTCATTTAAAAAATAACTGCTTCTACACACTGCGGCAGATCCAAAAGGGAAATAATATGTATTATCTTGATTCTCAGTTTTCAGAAGCGGAATAGGTATAACCTGTGCAGATAGTGGATGCTCTAAGGCAAGTACTGAAGTGATGACCACACTCTCTCCCACTTAATTATACAGTAGTTTCATGTATTTAGCCTAAAAAATGCCCGTATTGCTGTATAGAGAAACTATTCAGTTTTAAAGGGTGGCCATTCTGTCTCTCTGTCCATCTGAGATACTCACCTATCAGTAAGGCCAGAAAGAGGGCCTGTCCCTTGGAGATGGTATCAGATCAGACACATTTATTAAACAGTGAGGGACAAATGGGGTCCTCAGTTACAGCACATTGCTCCCTTCAACTTCAGAAGCAGTTGCACAAGGTGCTAGGAACAAACCTCACTCTATCATTTTCATTTAGTGACTGATAAAGTCAAACTGGAATTTTTCAGACTTAGATACTAAATTTGAAACTGGAGGCAAGTCACTAGGTTGTGCCATCTTTGTTGCCGGCGGAGGGAAAGGAAAAGCATTCAAGTGGCAGTTGGGTCCAACACCAGTTAGCTAGTCAGAAAGTAGAGAACAGCAGTGAAGCTGAGAAGAAACAGCATGCAAACAGCTGCAGTGTGAGATAGAATAAGCGAGTGTCAGTGGTGTTAGATGGTAGAGCTGTATGAACACTTTCACACTCAAAGCAAAATTGTCAAGTTATCGTGTCCAATTGGGCATGGATTTCTTATTATATCACTGCAGTACCACAAGCTGTACTGGCTGCAGAGTCACAGAACCCTTAATTAAAGAAGCAGGGGAGAAAAAAGAAAATTAATAAAATTGTTGTTCTTATTCAAGATCTTTGAAGAATATTACACAGTACTGTAAACCTATGCCGAACAAAACCATGTAAGCATATGCTTATGCCCCAGTGAAGTCATGCTTCAATGCTTTGTTGAAATTGGGCTTGAAAGTTTCAACCATTTAAACTAAAGCTGCTTTGGTATGGTAACTTTTTTTTTTCTTTCTTTCTTCTTTTTTTTTTTTCTTCTTTTCCTTTTGTCTGAACATTCAATGTGTTTCAGAGTCATCACTGGCCAGCCCAGTTCTTCTGTGTATCTCACCGTTATAACTTGTGAAGATGTTCAGGCTTTTGGGGACGCTTCAGCAGGAGCTGATAGCACGATCAGAGGAAGATCTAATGATTACGGACACTATTAGGGAGCCAATTTTTATCAACTTCACAGGGATTTTTTTCAGCACATTATCCAAACTTTATTAAAAATCAGAATCTTTTATCTATTATATGGAGATGATTTCCTTATACTTGACAGTATACTCTACCCCAGCCCACTAGTATTTCTGCTAGATGTTGCTCTTGCTTGGCCTGTGTACATGAGACATTTTCTAAAAGAGTGAGATAAACTTACTTGCAAACTGCTTACAATTTTCTTTGCACCAAATTTCTAGAAGCTTGTGAGGCAGCTTTAAAAATGGTTCGGTGAATTTTTATGATTCTGTTTTCAATGTCAGTTCAGTTAAACTGCCTTTCAAACAAACCACAACTGAAAAACAGCATGACCATTTCTGGATCCATTCTGCATGAGGACCCCTATGCTTTAGGATTTCTTCTCTCTCAGCCCTTCACCATAAGTATTTCAGCATATTCAGTGCCCCCATTTTTTTTTTTTTTTTTTGCAGCTATTTGAGGAGGCCAGCTGGGGTCTAGATGTTGCCATCCTGCTTTGCAGATGAACAGCCTTTTTTATACGAACAAATGAAGCAGCCCATTGACAAGGACCACTAGGTCAACATGCCCACAACTTGTTGCAGATATTTATGTCATTTTACGAAATAACTAAAGCCAGCAAATAAATCACAGCTATCAAAGCAAACAGAACCCAGGAGACTCCTGTGCCCATGATGGTGCCCAGACCACTAAACATTACCTTGAATGAGATGTGAGGGATGAAAAGGCAAGGAAAGTTGGGAAGCATATAAGTCATGCTCGCCAAAGACACCAAGGGAGTGATCAGAAGTTGCAGTAGGCTGTAAGAGGTACCAGCAGGAAAGGCACTGCGGGTATTACTCTGCAAAAGAGCACACCGTAAAGTCCAGTGATTTCACAAATTGCCAGGTATTCTGGTATTTTTCCTCCAGCTTTTTATGCTGAAATAGAGTCCTGCACCATTAATACTAAATAATAAATGACCTAGGACAAATTTTGAACCTGGTCTAAGTTCTTTGAAGCCAATGTAGCTATGACAAGAATGATTTTTACTGGTTATTTCTTTATTATTTTTTTCCTACAACTGATAGTTCTGCTTTTGAATGTGGTACTAAGTATGGAAACAAATTTATCACCATGTTAAGAATGGGACTAATTTATGTCTAAGCCAACATACAAGTCACGGCTATTACAGAAAAGCTTAACACTGGCTACACTGAACTTGAACCGTGAATAACTAGAGAACAGGACATTTCTCAGATGTCCTGGGTACTCAAATCGAAACATAATGCAAATCTCACTCTATTTAAAAGAACCCTGAGTGGAAATTCTCCATACAGCACAGATTTGCATGCTGGATGTAAATTTTCTAGGATATTTTTCCAGAAATCTGCATTTAGATAGAAGTATTTTACAAAGTCTAAACCCTAAGATTTTATATGTATCCTGGTCTTTATTTTCCATTTTCATTTCTCTGTGTGTGCTGCAGATAGGTAAAAAGAAGGAAGGTGGGTTTTATTTAGCAGTTTTGGATACAGAGAATACAGCACAAATACCAGTGTATTAGGAAGACTATAAAAAAAAAAAAATCCTTCTTCAAATCCTGATCTGAAATGAACTAAACTTTTGCGATCTGTCAGCCAAATAGTTGACAACTCTTCTTGAGGACCTCATTCACTGAGTCTTAAACAATCTGAACTTGGCTTTTTCTTTCATCCTCAAAAAAAAAAACCTCACCAAAACACAGCAGTTTGGGAGATGCTTAGTTAATACACTTGTCTTTTATGTTCGAACTCCTACTATTTGTTGCTTACACTTTTACACACATTTAGAGAGCTACATACCCTTCTGCATAACTAGACAGCAACACATTTTTGAATTCAGGAAAGAAAAATTAACCTTGGCAGATATGTTAAAGTACTAACTCAAATCCCTTACATTAAGTTTTCCATGATATTATAAATATTTATCTTGCATTTTTATTCCAGGCCATTCTCTTTCTCCAGACACTGTATGTGTCTCTAGCCTGCTCCACTCAAGTTTCCTGTTGCCAGAGAAGCCTCAGGATTTATTTTTAATTCTGGAACTCTTTCTGTCTAGCTCTAGCTATCAATCTTTTTAGGTGCTGTGTAGCTTATGATATGACAATGATTTTGAACCCAGTTAGTGGCACAACTGATTTGCATTGCAGCTTATATTTACACACAGTGCAATCTATAGCAAGTATGGGTGCAGATACATGTCTCGTGTGTAGTGCCACAAAAAAAACTGACAGTCTTTAACAAACAAAATTCAGCATGTCTACTTTAGAAAGAAATGTCATGAGCTGTCTATAAAACTAGTGGGTTAGGCTAGACTAGCAGCTATGTTCCCTGACCTCTACATACAAAGAACCTTCCTGGAGACATGTGTCACTTCCTTGCAAAGCAAAAGGTTAGTTTTCATAAAGGAAGTGGATATTCTGTAACTTCCCTCAGGAAAAAAACAAACCAACCTATTGAGTGGTTTTCTAGGTAACAAATAAGGACCTCTTCTCTCTGAATGATTCTTACATTTCTTCTTCGAAATGAATATTCCCTTCTTGTCTTCTGCCATGCATGACTTCATGAAATAATCCATTGATATCTCTGAGCATGTAAGAGCTATCTGACCACTCCAAAGACGTTGTTTACATGTTAAAGGTGAGGGCCCTGGGTGGGAAGAAGTGTTTAGGGATCTGTTCTGTCTTTGGTCTTGCTGTAATCTCCATCTCCAACTTCACTCACTGACATCAGTTTTGCAATTCAAGTTGAACAGGGTAATTTATTCATTATAAATCACTGTGAATCTTTATGGAATATTTTCCTGGAAAGACTAAGACTGGTTAAAGCACACATATTCTTGTACGTGTGGCAAGTGAAAACATTTTTAATAGCATTAAAGGCTCTAACCTGGAAGGTGCTAAGTATTTTCAGCAATGTGTTTCGAGCCCTCAGTTTTGAGGATGATTGACGTCTTTTAGGATCAGGCCCTCGTTTTTCACCTAAGAAATGAAATAACACATCAGTTTAATTTGAAGTGACTTTGCCATAAACCTATTTGTCTTTCAAAATGGGTTGGATATCAGTAGGATTAAATGTTCTGACTACAGAAAGAAATCCCCCAAATGTAAGCTTTTAAATGCCCCTTCAAACAATGATCAGATGTGGGATCTGTTTTCTGTGTGTGGCAGACTGGCAGCAACTGGACCTAGGCTTAGAGTTTCTGCCTTCACTAACAGAATTTTGTTAGTAAGTCTGCCAAAACCAGGAAATTGCTGGCAGCTTTGGTGGAAAGTGGAGAATTCAGTGGGTTTTTTTCATCCCAAAAGGTTTGCACTTATGAAGTGCTTTCTTGTATAATAAAGTCCATTTGTCTGCTGTAAGAGATTTCAACAGCTTGTCAATGTTCCACAAGAAGCAAGAAGAATTGGTTCAGTTAATGCTGTATGTAGAGGTAACAAAGGTGCTGAAATGCCATGCTCTGTGTTCTTCTGTTTGTTTGGTGTATCAGGGAAATGTAGGCAGACTGAGAATGTAATTTAATTCGAGGTCAGCCACAGACATTATGTGAGGCCTCACAGAATGAACAAATGAATAATATACAAAATTAAAAACATCTATTGCTGTCTTTATAGTCTGTCTCTTTGTTTGGCACACTGTATTGTGGAAAGTGCTATAAACTACAGTTTTGGAAAGTAATTTTCCATCTACAACAAAGTACATGTTATTTTATTGATACTACTTGGGAGTGGGGAGAGATGTACCTGAGAATTGGAAGGTTTAGAATTAGTATCAGGAAACCTTTTTGGTAGAAAATTCTGTTCAACTCTTTTAAAAATGGTCCGAAAAGTAGAGATGGGAGTCTGGTTGCTTGCTTCAAGTTAAACTTGAAGTGGACAAAGCACTCCAATGTATAGCACTGGGACATTCTGTGCTGTTGAGTCTTTCCCAACTCCAATTTCTATAGGTTATCAACTATGAGTCCTTGCCACTCAGGTACTTGAGGAGGGTAGAATTTAACGTGACAGTTGTATGCAAACATTTAAACAGAAAGCATTGAATCATTTTGCAAAGAATGATATTGGCATGTCTTAGTAAATGAGAAACCTATAAAAAGAGCCTAGGTAATAAGACACATATTTATTTTTCATGTGGAAGTGGTGTCAAACATCTCACTAAAGTTTCTGAAGAGTTCTGTGGGCTTCTGTGCCTCATGTACATAAATATTATCAGACAAAGCTCATGTGTATAAATATTCCCAGACTTGGACTCATTGCCAATTCAAATCCCTTTATATTGCTCTTTTCCTTATGTAGATCCAATATTCCCACTGCACTCCAGCAAAGCAGCAATTTCTATTTATAGTTTCTCAATTCTATATCTGTTATAATGAATATGGATAATATATGCTCACAGAAGTTATTAATACTATTGCTATTACGTGCATAGCAATTGCATGGTCCTGCTCTCCCAGGCATTCAGATGGAAAGAACAGGAGGAAACTGTTTATGTTTCTTTACTTCATCAAAATACACCAGCATCAGGGCACCCAAAGTGCTGATGCCTGGAATCCTCTGAGTTGTATGTGCAAAATCTCTCTTTTTTTCCATTGGTACACAGTGTATATCACTAGTGTTCCCATTATGTATCAGGGGCTTCTCGAACATTTCATTTTACACCTATGAATATTGACTAATAGCACTATATCAACATTGTCAAAAGCCAATCCTAATATTTGACAACATCAAAGGGAGACAGGATGTGTTTGCTCTGATGGAGCTTGCACATGAGGGATGATGTATAGAAAAAAGGAGTGGAAGAAAATAAGCCCTTGATATCAAAAGACTAACATTTAGTGTTTTTAAAAATATCTAACATTAAGTATCAGTGAAGTTGATTTAAGTGAAGTTGAATGTTCAGCATAGCACATTCCTAATGTGTCTGCTTAACGGAACCGGTCTGTGATATTGTTGAGCTACTGTATGCAAAGAACAAATAGGGGTGGTTTGTTTGGGCTTTTTTTCCTCCTTTTTTTTATTTTCCTGAAAGAGTTGCAGAAAGCTGGGCTGGATGGTCTTTCTTAATGTAAGTCACTGATTAATAAAATGTGTTATAATAGGTGTGACACACACTTTAAGACTTTCAAAGCTATGTAGTCTCCCATTAATTCAAGTGCAAATTGGAATATGGCTACATTCTGTTGAAATAAAGTGACTGAGACTTCAAGGGTCCCATTTTACTTACATTTATGAAGTTTGTGATAATTCACCACAGCAGCAAAACCTGGCAAGAACAGAGAGATTCAATTTGGTCTCTCTCTCTTTCTCTCTCTCCCCCCTCCCCTCCTAATGCTTAATAAATTTTCCACAAGAGATACACATACTATATTCTCAGGATTGTTAGTTTAAGAAATGTACTGCTTGCTTTTTCCTTTTATAAATTAATTACCATTGAACCGTCTACTAAATCCAGAGAAAATATTTCTGTTTGTAAAAAGGGTTTTCATACATTATGGTCTAATCCTGTATGATTTAACTGTGGTCATGATCTTTTTCTTACACTGTGGAAAACATGATTTCACTACAAAAACTTTTTTTTTTTTTTCCTGATATACTGTGTTTTTCTGGCACTATACAAGTCATTGATGTTGTTTACTTTTTGTCATTGTTTTTCTTGGTCAGATAATGCTTGTGTGGGGAAAGTCATGAGGAAGGGCTCAGTTTAGTCCTGTTGAGCCTAAAAGCCTTTAATCTGCCCATTTTAGGTAATGAGTCTGTGCCACTTGTGTTTTGTTTGTCTCTAGTTGTATGTTTTCCTCATGCTTTTCTGGGTGCAATCCAATCAATGTTTGATTTCCCAAACTGGCCCAGTGAGAAGATTTATTTCATTGTGTTTGTCCTGCAAACAATATTCATTCTGAAGTTTCAGGAAAGGTTATTGAAACACTTCAGGAGGAAAAAAAAAAAAATGAGAACAACAGAGGAGGTTTGCTTGGGCATTCAGTTGAATATGCATGTTAAGAACCTCTTCAGGTCCTGGGACCAGCTGAGATTTCGGAGTACAGAAGAGCATTAACTGAGATGGTGCAACAGCTGCACAAGATAGCTGTTGTTTGTAGGGCAGTTGACTCACAAACATGAAAACAAATGTATAGAAGGAGAAATGTGCACAAACCAGTGGCCAGCTGTGGCTGTTATATCATTCCTTGAAATCAGAAAGCAGGGTAAAACCACCCATACTTTAAAGACATCATTGGATAGTGCCTAAAGTAAGTGAAAGCTTTAAAAATTGTGCCAGAGGCTGACCTTCCATAATCTTGTGCATTTAATCTAATATGTTGATCTCATTACACTGCACCTGTCATACCTGGTATCTGTGGATCAGGGAAGTAGAAAAAGTGGTTTAAAAAATGGTCAAGGCATTCTAATGAAAAAAGCCTCAAAGTCCTATTTTGTGGTTTTATTTATGTCCTTGCTAAAAATAAATTGCACTTACATAACACTTTCCACAGGAGAATCTCTGACACTTCACAGATTTGAACATAGCCTCCCAGAGTGCTGGTGAAATAGCAGGCAATACTCTGCCTGTTTCTGCCTGGAGTAAATGCAAACAAAGGAAGTTGCGTGCCTCTTTTTTTGACAACAGAAAGCTTGTGAAATGAAGCACGAAGAAGCCCACTGAAGAGGAACTCCTTTATCATTTTAATCAAAGTTTGGAATATTAAAAAAGGTCCTGATATTTTTAGAAATCAAAATATTTAGACCTGGGCATGTGAAATTTTACTAACTTTTTGCAATTGACAAAATTCATGGAAGAACTGCAAGACCAGGAGTGGCACTCCAGACTCTCACTCTCTCACTCCAAAGGATGTGCAAACCTGCCTTTATATCAAATGTGTAAGAGAAATGAGGAGAACAAGGAGATCCTGCTGGGCTATATCATACTGCTTTGCAGCTTATATGGAAGGTACAGCAGAAACAGAGGTTATGCCACTGTTAGAGAAATCTGTTTTCACAAAAGACTGTTTCATAATGAGACAGTAGACTGGAACAGGGCAAAATGTCAATGCCTTCTTCATTTAGCTAGAAATACTTTAAGCAGCCTGTAAGCAATTATTTTCTTTGGTGGGTAGATATGTAATTGTACTGTATAGTTTTTAAGCAAGAAGTCTAAATAACCCCACATGAAAAGGAAAAAGTCTTTTTTAGTGGTTATGAAAATAAACTGTTAAGCACCCAGCAGTGAAAGGGTCAAAATAGCTGTATTAAGTGAACTCTCCTGAGGACATATGTTGTTTACAGTATACGTTTAAAATAATATTCCTGGCTAGTCAAGCTTTCCCTCAGGATAATGCAATTACAACAGTAACAGAGGATTAATTAAAGACTCTCCCATAGGTGTTGCTAGAGATCTTGAATCGACCAAAGGGGGATACATTACCAACACAGCACAGAGGTGAACAGACCAGAGCTGTTCAAAATAATTAGTTAGGCACAAGGGCAGGGTTGAGCTTTTTGCCTCATTTATCTGATTTTGATTAATACTATAATTTTTTTTTTTTTTTTTTTTTGTGCAGGAAAGGCATATTGGTTCCCATTTATGTATGAGAAATGAATAAGGAAGATCAAGCTTCTGAATAAAGAAATCAATAGCAAATAAATTTATTCTGGTCCGGTGTCAAGTACATTATAATTTCCTTTTATTTATTTTTTTTTTCTTTGACACCTGGTTTAAATGCTTGGTGCCAAGGGGTAATTTTTCTGCTGCGAAGGGAACAACAGTCCTGCTCATGCACAATGCATGGAGTGATGCAGATGCATGACAAGGAACAACCATGACATGAGAAAGTATTAGAGCTGGAGGCTCACATCCCTATTTTTTGCCTTCAGAATCATCTCTGCATATATTTGCAAAGTCCTTATAGAAGCTGAGTCATAGTTCTCACTTTGGCAAGGCCAATATTTTGTTAATTAATTATTATTTTTTTTTTACAATGATAAAGTTGAAAAAATGAAGGTATTCCCTCTCTCCAAACGTATTTTTAAGACAGAAAAATTATAATGATCCAGAATGTGGTTTTTTTGCATAAATGGTTATTTTGTTATGTCTCTGTCTTGAGGTTCCAATTCTGGATGGACATCTCATGCAACAAAAAAGGTAGTGTGCAAAATTTAAATGAAGTGTACAAAGGTCTGCATTAGAAATGAGTGAACACCTGTCTCAAAGAAGGTGTACTGGGGAGATTTGGGCTAGATCCCTCATGCATCATAACCTGTCAGCAGACTGATCGTGATCTGTAAAGCTAATACTAAAGTTTTTGGGGCTCTTCTGAGCATATATGCCCTGAGGTGTGTTAAGTCTGCCTCCCATTCAGATATTTATCTTTTCCATATAAAAACTGTACAACAAACTCAAAAGAGAAGATTGAAATAATTACATAATTGTTTATTTAGAATGTGCTTGAAAAAAATATCTCATGAAGAAAGTGGTGATCTCTTCATAGAGAAAGTTTTATTCTCAAATCAAGGACATAAAGTCAGATTCTCATATGGGGCATATTATACAAATTAACCCTATCTAAGGATCTGACCCATTTTAAAGATGTGGGCAATCTCTTTTGTCTGCCTGGATTTATTTTGTCATAAGCAACAAATTTGTCTGAAAATGATAAAGTAAGAAGAAATGAAACAGAATTTATGTTATGTACATATCTGCTCTTTATTCTCTTTGAGATATTGTAAATATGAAGCATACAATAATAGATTATATTCCACTTATTTAGCCATAAATATGAAGGAAACTCTATGATGTTCCAAACTTTCTTAATGAGTAGGGAGATTGTAACTTTTAATTCCTGAAGTAGAATGAGAAAAAAGAAATAGAATTCTAAGATGATCTAAGAATATTTTTCAAATAAACTCAAAATTTCAGAAGAGTTGTATCGGTTTAGGAGAGAAGTTAGGTTTATTTGTGAAGGAAGCCTTAGGAAAGTGTTGCCTGTTTCACTGCATGAAAAACCTACCCTTTATTGATACCATGGCAGGTTTAGTAAAGAGTATTCAGGAGAATACTGCAAGGAGAAAACAAAGAACTTGCCAAGAAAAACATTGACTCAATATCTACTGTACCTGTAATTTTCAAAGACAACGGTTAGTAATATGACCCTGGTAGATTGTTACGTGCCATCACGTTTCAAGATTGCCCCTTGATAAAAGAGGTACTCTTCACTGAGAATTGGAAATCATGTGTGTTCATATAAATGTACTTTTTTAACTGATCTAAGAGAGTACAGTATCCTAAAAGGACACAGTTGTGTCCCAATGATGGAGTAGTGGTTTGTGCACGTTTCTGGACCTGTGCAAACAGCAGATTTGCATGCCATAGTGTCTGTGCCTCAGAGGTTTTCTTACAGCTCTGTTTCAGATATTTTCTTTGTACTGTACATTTACACATACCTATCAGTGCCTCCAGGACTGATTGCACCGCTCAATGTGTGAACAGTGTGCACTGCAGTTTTGACCTGCCTGCCAATATCAGAAGCACACTGCAGATGTGCATTTGTGGGGAGGTTTCATTGATCACATACGAACCGTGTGACTGCAGAAGACATGCATAAAGCTGTGCATGTGGAACTTGTTTTGATACAGGTGGGACAGTGCAGGCAGGTAAAATCTTTCTCTTTCTCTTTTCCATAAAGTCTTGCATTTCTTTTAGTTCCATAAGTAGAGCCTTATGGATCTGGTAGGTTCTAATGTTACAGCCTACTGGAGGTCCCTTTAGTAGCTGTCACTAGATGGTGCTAGCTGTATAAGAGAGGGGTCCCCCTCTTTTCCATCTCCAGTTCGGATCTCGCTCTGTCAAGGACCACGAGTGCTTTGGCTCAGTGCAAGAGATGTTTGCACTAAGTCCTGGGAATCCAGAGTAGATGCTTTGTCCCTAAAGGTTATTGGTTCAATAGGGACTAATTAGAGAATTGCCAGAGGTTTTTATTTACATTGCAGGTGTATGTGGACTTTTTAAGAACCTCTTGTTCTTAAAAAATTAAGGAGACCTCTTGTTCTAGCAGTATTTTCAAGGGAGTTTAAGATAAGCACGTGACCGCTAGTTTTATTTTGTCACTCTGTCACCTTTGCCCAGAAGATTTGTCCTTTATCAGGTCTGCTAGAAAATAATCTTTCTCACCAATACAATGAGCTCCTATGTTTTTGTTCAAAAACCAGCCTGGCAGAGAACTGAGGGGTGGGACTGAGAGTGACCGACTGTAGGACAGGTGGAAAGGGCAGCACTGCACCTCAGAGCAGTGGGCTTTGCCCAATACTTTGTGCAGCTGCTTGGAGCTAATTCGGATGGTTCCTTTGAGTCCTAGCAAATATGGAAGCAGGTCTTAGAAAAGGGTCTTTTCCTCAGGGTATGTGGAGTAGGCTCTGGACTAAAGATGGCAGAAAGCATATGGAGGGTGGAAAAGGAAAATGAGTACAAGGACTACCTAAGAAACAGCACAAATTTTGTTTTCCCTGCTGTGGGTTTTCTTCACTATTTTTAATGGTATCCCACTGAAAGTCAAAACACCTTCCTGAGACCAAGCCTTCATGTCCTTGTCCTCATGAAGAGTTTATCTGAAGCAAGCAACAGTCAAAGACATCAGGTTTTCACCCTTAGCAATAAAAGCCTTTCCCTTCTGGTGAAAGCAGGGCATGTTGTTCTCAAATGGGGAGAGATGCTAAGTGCAGTGACAATTGTTTCCCAGGGAGAATGATTCGGCAGGAAGCCAGTATTTAATCACATAGCCACATCACATCATTACAGAGCGTCATTCAGTGCAACCATTTGATGCAGTGCACCGCACCTCTGTAGCATAATTCTGGCTCCCTGCCAACAATTTAGAGAAAACTGCTATCAGCTTTGATAATTGCTTCCCTTGATGAAGTGACCCAACAAAATGGTAGGGCTAGAATGGGAACGAAAGGGAGAGCTATGAGACCACAAAGTTCCCAGACTTCCAAGTTGCTCCTATTAGCCAGCAATTAAATTACTGGCCAGCTTCAAAAGTCCACCACAATTGGCACTAATTGTCAGCCTTGCTGGCAGTCTTCTCCGAAAGGCCAGGGATTAAATGTATGTAAAGATGGAGCAGCTCACTCTATCCCTAAAACGATGCCCTTGGGTGATATTTGACCATTCTGCACACATGCTGTAGCTGAGCTGATGACTTAGCATAGCACAGGACTATAGATATATGTTTACATTATCACTACAAAAACACAGTCAGTCATACATGGAAAGAAAAAGACCACTAGAATGTTTAAGACAATGTGTGCTCTCCTACATGTTATCTACATCATTTGACACATGAGCCAGCAATGTGCCCTTGCCACAAAGAAGACTAAAGATATCCTGGGCTGCATTAAACAAAGTATATCCAGCAGGTCAAGGGAGGTGATCCTTCTCCTCTGCTGAGCACTGGTGAGTCCACACCTGGAGCGCTGAGTCCAGTTCTGGGCTTCACAGTGTGAGAGGGATATCCCCAGTAAAAGACTAGACATGGAGCTACTAGAGAGAGTACAGTAAAGGGCCATGAAGATGATTAAGGGACCAGAGCATCTCTCACAAGAAAAGGCTGAGAGAGCTAGGACTGTTCAGCCTGGAGAAGAGAAGGCTCAGGGAAGATCTTTTCAATGTGTACAAATATCTGAAGAGAAGGTGTAAAGGGGATGGAGTCAGGCTCTTTTTAGTGGTTCCCAGTGACAGGACCAGACAATGGGCACAAACTGAAACACAGGATTTTCCATCTGAACATCAGGAAACACTTTTTCACATGAGTATGACCAAGCACTGGCACAGATTGCACCGAGAAGTTGTTGCATCTCCATCCTTGGAGATATTCAAAAGCCGTCTGGACATGGTACTGAAGAACCAGCTCTAGGTGGCCCTACTTGACCAGGAGGATTTGACAAGATAACCTCCAAAGGTCCTTTCCAACATCAACTGTTCTGCAATACTGTGATTCTGTGACACTCATGGCACAATAGTCACAAGTATGAAATAAAAGACAAAAATCACGACTGAAATAGGTGAATAACCCAGTTGTAAAACCACAGTTCCCTTTCTTGGTCCTATTTGACTAAATCTAAGTACATGCAGCTAAGTGCATAAGAGCACATATTGATTCAAGCTAAAGTCTGAACATTAGTCTATTAGGACTTCTGTTCTATCTACAACAGTGGTGAGTAGAGGATACACAGGAAAGAAAAAAAGAACAGGGTTTGTACAAAGGAATCCTCCCCCAGATATTCCTGCCCAGCTTCTTGCAAACATAATCCGAGGAATTTCATGAGCCTGGGCTTGCATCTGCCTCACTGAGCTTAATAGACACCAACAGTCCTACCACAGCTAAATGTCTAATCTGTTCTTAACTGCATTTTCTTTTAGCTATCTTTACTTGCTATGACAATGAGTTTCACAATTTAATTATTGTGCTGTGTGAAAACAAACTTTCCCTTTTGTGCCTTTTAAGCCTTCAGGCTGAGAGGTGCCTTGGTTCCTTGTAGCATTCTCATTCATATCAAGAGGAACAAAAATGACTCAGCTCCATGTGGTTTGGGATCTTTCTGTGTTTTAATCACCTACATAGTGTCACTGTTGTCAGCCTAGGTGTCAACAGAGATAACCCTGCAGTAGCCCCTCAGGTGGCCTAATGCAGTACCCCATTGTCCTTGTCCTGAGCAATGTGCAAACATGGAACAGTCAGACTCTCCAGCCCCATCTCTCCCCCCCAATCTTGCAGTCTAAATATAAGACACAGTAAAACAGACTGATAGAGGGAAGTGTGGAAAACAACAGCCCAGGGTGAGTCAGCATGACTGACAGCATGCCCACCTATTTTTCCTGGATGTTACTGATTTTTTCAGGACAAGCCCAGAACCATGAATGCAAATCCTCTGAGGTAAAATCATTTCCGCCCACCTTTCAATATTCCTGTGAAGAAAAAAACAAAACAAAAAAAATCTCACCTTGCATTCCTGAAGTATTGCCTCTGGGCTCACACTTTGGTGCCAGATTTGGAGGGAACCAGCAATTTCACTGCTGTTGTGGTTGAAGGGGAACAATAGCATAATCCTAAGGAATTCTGGTTTGGATTCAAGCAGGCATCTACGTGGCCAAAAAGATCTGCACCACTGCCTTCTGCTCCCTAAAGGCTGACATACTAGTTTGAAAAGTGGAGCAGAGCTTGAGCCAGACACAAAATGGATCATCTTCTTTGCCAATGCAATAAAATGACCTCTGTCAAGCCTGGACACTCACAACCATGTCCTATTTTGGATTACATAAGCAGTTTGTAGAAATGGGCACGAACATCTAGAACTAAGACTTTTCCAGACTTCAGTATATTGGTGTATATTAACTGGGCTTTGATTCAGTCCTGCCTTAACATATGACAATTTTTAGTTTTGCAGCACAGTGGACTGCATGTACTCAATATGCCTGAAAGAATAATATAGGGAAAAGAACTTCTGTCAGTTCAATATCTTTTTTGTTCCTTTTCTTCCAAGGAAGAATGCAATTGCCTGCAGACAGAAAGAAGCAGTCTTGACAAAGGAGTGTATATGTCCTAACGTTAGTCTTGCTTAAAATAAAGCCTGCAATATTGTTTTATGACTGTGTTTGTATAATATATGACTTTCCATAGGAGACAGTCCTAACCATTACCTGTTTATCTATTTAAAGCAGGGTACTCTGTTATTCATTACACGCAAACAATATGTGAATACACTGGCATATTTATTGTTAAGGTCAATACAATGATAGGATTGATCCTCTTCTCTTTGTTGCTTAGGAAAGAAAATCAAATACTTGCAAAGCCTGGGTTAATTTTTTTCTTTGCTTCTGACACCAGCGGGATATGCTTTAAGTATGTATTCTCTAGTGGGCCAGGCCGTCAAATACATAAATTACATTAGGGCAAGGAAGACAGTATCAGGGTCTGATTTCATACAGATCTCAACATGATTCTCAATTTGTAAAGCTAATCAACCACTTTCCTTAGATGTCTTTACTACAGAAATGCTTGTCTAACCAGCAACTTTCAAACCTAATTAGCCAGTGTGCCCTTTCAGTTACCATTCAGTGATAACCTGTGAGATGTTTTTGGTGCCTTTAGAAACATATATATATATATATATATATATATATATATAAAAATATATATATATATAATACAGACATTCTATTACATGTTTATAGGGTATTTCCTAGGAAAATATCTAAGAATCATTCTTAAGTAAATGTTTTAATTTATGAATGTGAGCTTATGTGTATATACCTTTCTAATACAACCTGATGCTTTCATATTGTGTATAGCCTTTGCAAAGCAAGGTATGCTGAGGACCCTATAGTGCATAAATTATGATCTTAAGTACCAAGAGTACAACTCTTCAACTTCTTAATTGCCATCACTTAAAATAAAATGTATATGCCCAAGGGATAGATGTAATATCATAAATTATCAGGACAGTCCAGCTGGTTGGATTCTTTTTCCTAATGATTTGAAAAGATCATCTACTGATTTGATCAGCCTTTGAAAGGCCCTGCTAGAATACATCTCAGTCCATGCCTCAGTAGCCCTTTTCTCCTACATTTGGAGCGTGCACGATTTCCCCTTAACGTCAATGGAAATTAGAGTGTTTGCCATCTGGCAGCAAGTGCAAACCACCACTGTTGAATTAGATGGGAATAGAAAGTGCACCAGTCCTTATATTTCTGGAAAATTATGACATCATATGCTGACATCTCCTGCTCCCACAATTAGCAATGATGTGATGAGGGAAGTGAATGAGCTCACAAGAAGTAATAGCCTGTAGGAACGCTTCAGTAGCTTCTTGTGCAGCCATACATGGAACAACCTTATTGCCATCAGGATGAAGAATTTGTACTGATATACTAAAGGAGGCCAGAGTTAGAGATTTCTCAGGGAAATCCAAAGTAATTTGATGTGATAAAATATATTTGGCCTGCCCCAGACAGACTTTATGCATACTCTTTATTGCCTGCTATAAATACCTGTCTTCTGCCCTGCCCCAGGGGAATGGCAAGTTAGGAAGAAGCAAAAGCTTCCTTTCTGTAAAGGCTTTGTCTTCTCCTACTAGCCGGTGCTGTTGCCGTGCTAAACAAGGATAACAAAGCAGGGAGCCTAGTGAAATCTCATCCCAGTGGCTGCTGTTTCTACCACAGACTCCTCCATTTCCCAAATTTTCTTTTATCAGCATGGAAGGCAGTGATGTAAATCTGGAGAAGACACTGCTACATAACTACCTATCTATAGTTACTTGGGATTTGGCTTAAAGTGACGAGCATACAGAAGACATAGATGAGGCCATGAGTTTCATTCAACCTCATTTGAGTTTTTCTGTTCTCATTATTAGTCTTTGCAATTATTGTTAGTTTTGCCTAATGTCTTCCATCTGTACTCATTTTAGCACTTGCTTCTAAATTATTGTGTTGCACTTACCACTAATAGATATCAGGTGGACCTTCATCCTTTGCATCATTTCATATAGTCGCTTCTGTATCTGAGACTTGGCCATTTGTTGAGCTGTATTGGTGTCAATTAAAAATCTGACTTTAAATTTGTTTTGTTAAGATAGTACAGAAGGCTCTGTGTGGACACTCATATTTTGGATTATTTGTAAGTCACTTAAAATAGGCTTAAACCAAACCACCTAAAACAGAAGGATGTCCAAATGGAGGTTGGCACCAGTTTAATTAAACTGCAGCAACTATGTATATAAACAAGGCTTAAATCTACAGACTGTAAATTACTTTTGACTGTAACATTACTCATTTCATTTTACAGCATCACAGGAGAAGTTCAGTTGCTCTTGTGTTCAGCCAAAATGTGGATCACTCACTCCACAGTAGATTTTGATGAGCCTCGTATGGATGCACATAGAACCTACACTAAACAGAGGAAATACCAGAGCACTGTCATTAAGTAACCTTGAGTATATGACAGTACAGTTTCTTATGTAAAGCACTGGTGAAAATTCAATTGCTTCTAGCCACTCAAGTACACTATTTTATAGAATAAGTATGTACTGAATCTATCCTGTCATCTTTAATGTTGATTGATTATTCATGAAAACTTAGTGTTATTAAAAATATTGCAAATATGTTTTCGTAAGTGTATTTCCTACTCATCTGATCAAATATTTGTTTTATCTCTTGAATCTGTGACTATTATGTGAACTCATTGCCAGTCAAATATTCCCTGTAGCAGTGGTCAGGTGTCATATGAAAGTTAAGCAAAAAAGCTCTAATTTTCATTTTCAACGTTAGTAATACAATATTCTATTAATTACAGACACTGTGGCCTTGCAATGTGAGATTAATGACAGCCTAGTGTGCCAGGCAAACCTGAATTTCCATATGTTTCTTTCTTACAGTGCATCACAAATTGAAGTCGTGGAAACGAGCTGTCTTATTCAGCAGAGTGTATTGAATTTAATAGAAACACATACACAGTGAAAGTTAAACAAGTGCTTAAGTATCTCACTGAAACAGTGCTTCTGGACTGGCGAGCAGAATAATTTTCTTTCATTCTTTCATCCTTCCCTTTTTCCTTCCTCCCTGCCTCCCTTCTTTCCAGTAGTTTTTTCCACGAAGCTTCTCATATTAATTTTTAAGAATATCGGAAGCAACATTATTGATGTCATCTTCTCTGCTACACTATGCATGGAAAGAATTTTATGGAAAATAAAGTATATTGCCTAATTCAAATTTCAGCTACAGCACTAAGCAATGCCCTGGATTTTGTCTGGTACTGTCCTGTACCACTTAACTGATAGAATTGCTACTTAGAACCTCTTTTTGTTAAGCTTGACCTTGCCTTACGTATTCAAAGAGGTGCCTTATACAAATTCTATCCTTTGTGCACAGAAGTGAAGGGGAAAGTAATTTGGCTCCGTAAGATTTTATCAATGGTTTTTACAATAGGTTCCTATTCCTCCAGGAACAGGAATTTCTGTTTCCCAGGAAAGTGGATCTGAAGGATGAAAAAGGCCTGGAATATTCCTATTGCACCTTGGCCATGAAAGAATTTGATTTATTTTCAGTGCTGTCATGCCTAAAGGCAAATTCTTTTTTCCAAAAGAAAGGAAAAAGACTATAAAAATTCATAGAATTGTAGAATTCTAGATTCATAGAATGGTTTGGGTTGGAAGAGACTTTAAAGATTACCTTTAAAGGGACATCTTCCAGTAGACCAGGTTGCTCAAAGGCCCATCCAACCTGGCCAACCTTAAAGCTGTATATTAAAATCAGGGTTTCATTGCATTTTTGGAGTTTTTTGGTTGTTTTTTGGTTTTGGTTTTTTTTTTTTTGGAGTGGGGGCTGGTGGGGTGGTGGGTGGTGGTGGTTTCCCTGTTTTCACTTCTGTTTGTTATTCAGACTCAATTTAGCATGATGTTTAATAATTTATCATGATATTTAATTGGTGGAAGCATTCATGAGTTCAAGGCCAGGCATTTGCTGTAGTATTTTTTTTCCATTGGGGTTAAGTCATCTTAGTTTATTGTAGGGAAACCAGGCATTGTACTAGACACAGTGAAAGATTCAGAAGTCTTCTGTATGGGCAAGCACTCTTGTTAAATATATTGCTGGAAAATAATTAAGCTTCTTTGTGTGTGTGTTGTTTTGTTGGGTTTTTTTTTTCCCCAGGAATACTAGTCTTATTAAGGAAGTGTTGATTTGCTCTCTACTGACACAATACTTAACCATGGATATTTTTGTACACTTCTCTAACAGAATCCTACACCATTCTTTGCTAATGTTTTGCTGCTTAACAAGGTCTCACCATAAGGTCATAAAGCACTCAGACAAATATTTGGTATATGCTGTCATTTCCCAAAAATACCTTGACATATTCTCAATCCTGGAAAAATAACTCTGTTAGAAGAAAACATAGTTATTCTCTAAAGAAGGTGCATCTCTGTCTTGAATCAAGGGTGATCAATTTTCCCTGTATGCCTTCAAGACTGGACGGAGCTTCAAAAAATCACAGAGCTCCAGAAAAGGAAGCAAACTGCTCTGGAAGAGAAGACAATGTAATTTGTTATATGCTAGGTTGTGTCTCATTAGAGAAAAACTACTCAGTTCCTACTGACTCACCCACTTAGAGATTTATCTGTGCTTCATCAAGACCAATAAACTACTTCTCGTTGATTATGAGGCGCCCGGCTGAATTCTTGGGCAGGGGCAGTTGTAGGTTACAGCTAGTTCTGGAGTTGTCTTGTGGTTATGGAACTTGACTGGGATTCAGAAAATCTGGGTTCAGTTCCCAGCAAGGCCACAGACTCCCTGGGGTAAGCCATTAAAGCTACTCGTGCCTCAGTTCTCAGTCCAGAATTAGCCTTTGACCTTGGAAGTTTCTGTCTTTCCCAAGTAACGACGCCCTGAGACTCTTTTCACAGTGCTCACTAACACCGTGTTCAGTTTCCTCCCCATTACCAATTCTAAGGGAAGTTTTAGCTGAGGAAGAAACACCAAGAAGCGGATACCAGAACAAAGTTAAACTGCTATCCATACTTACAAAGTGTTTGAGTGAATGGTATGCTGCATTTTTGAGTCAGTCCTGTGTGTCTGATTGGGACTTAGCCCAGCCAAGAGCTTTCTTCAGTGGCTATGGGTGATTCACTTTATCTATTTAATTTTCTCCATCTGCAAAATAAAGCTACTGATAGACTTCAGAGGATGAATTAGCTACGGCAAATTATGGCATTAACTCATAATCCACAAAATTAGGAAGTGGGCAGAGAGGGGAGCAGGAGAGTCACACGGTGCTTGTGGCAGGAATGATGCACTGACACACTGCAAGGGCACAGCCACACGCAACCGTTGCAAGCAGGATTGTACGGGTGCCAGCTCTGCTGACCAGGGCCCATTCCTGATTCCAGAATGGGCTAGCATTGGCAGCCAGGCAAAACCAGCAGGTTTTCGTGTCCCATCTAACTGGTCTGTCTGGTCCTCATCTGTGTTCACAAGGTGAAAAAGACCTACATTGTGCTCTTGTCCTACTGTCTTGCAGACTAGCCTCTGATCTTTAGAAAAGCAATGAAGAAGAAAAAGTTGTCACCAATGGCTTCATGTATTTTATGGTTGGTAGGAGGAAGGAGAGTAGATCTCTGACTTCTCTTCAACTTTGTTTATTTAGATTGGGTGCACAATAAACCATTCTGCTCACGTCAGGATGTTATTTTTCTCTATGGAGGCTGTCTTACAGTGCAGCCCTGCTTAGATAAGTTGCTCACATAATAATAGGTGATGAACTGGCAATGCAATGACATTCACTAACCAAAGCTCTCTCATTTCAGTACTCCAAGGGGTAGCCAATTCTAAGAACAGCCCTGACTGTCAAACGTCCATTCCCTGGAATTGCTGCTTTTTTAAAAAAACATATGCCCAGAATGAACCAAGTTAAATACAAACATATAGCAGGGAGCCCAATTTTACTGTGGGAACACATCATCCTTGTTATACCATTATTTACATAGCATTTTCCATGCTAGCTACACATAAACTGGTGCAGCACTAAAAAACAAGGCTTTTGTACTAGTCATCTTAAAAAAAAGAAAAGCTAAAGCATTAAACAAGCAGACTAGGGTACTTTTATCTGGTTTGCAAAAAAAAAAAAAAAAATCTTCTATGGGCTTTTCACAAATCTCACTTGAGAATGCAGCATTTATCTACCAAACAAGTATTTAATAAACAGGACAAGTTATACTTCTCTTTATTCCTATCTATATAACTACATTTAATTTGTGGCCTTGTCTGTCCTTTGATGCACAAATATCTGATTGCCTACACAGACAACTCATCTAGCTATTTCTGAAAATATGTCCTTCATGTATAAGCAGTCAATTGTACATACTGTTACCTCGACAGAGCTACAAAGTGTAAGCGGATTCCCTGAAATTAAGAAAGTTATAATGAATAATGAATCACACTTTTTCATTTCCTGCTGACGTAGCCATTTTCACCATTTTTCTTGGCTATCTGAATAAATATTGATATAAATAACAATCTTAAATAAAAAAAAAATCCAAGTTGCTTTAAGGCTGTGATTCTTCTGAGATTTCTAGTTGGGTTTGGTATTATATTTTATTTGTGAAACAGTACTGTACTTTAAAGTCTTTGTTAAGATATTTAATGACTGGGACGGGTGCTGTCCTCAGCAACTGGCAGAATTCTCAGTGAACACATTTGTGTATGAATTATATTATACTCAGTTAAGTTTCCTCGAGAAGTGTGATCCAGAACCAATTATAACTAATGAGAAGGTTTCCAACTATAAAAGATTTAGGCATCTGACAGAGAAAAAAAAGAAAAGAAAAACAAAAATGAAAAAAAAAACCCCTGAAACCAAAAATAAATGAAAGGGAAGGGTAGGGAAGGGAAGGGAAGGGAAGGGAAGGGAAAAGGTAAGAAAAGGTAAGAAAAAAAGAAAAGAAAAGAAAAGGAAAGGAAAGGAAAGGAAAGAAAAGAAAAGAAAAGAAAAGAAAAGAAAAGAAAAGAAAAGAAAAGGAAAGGAAAGAAAAGAAAAGAAAAGAAAAGAAAAGAAAAGAAAAGAAAAGAAAAGAAAAGAAAAGAAAAGAAAAGAAAAGAAAAGAAAAGAAAAGAAAAGAAAAGAAAAGAAAAGAAAAGAAAAGAAAAGAAAAGAAAAGAAAAGAAAAGAAAAGAAAAGAAAAGGAAAGGAAAGAAAAGGAAAGGAAAGAAAAGGTAAAAAAAAGAAAAGAAAAGGAAGAAAAGAAAAGAAAAAAGAAAAGAAAAGAAAAGAAAAAAGAAAAGAAAAGAAAAGAAAAGAAAAGAAAAGAAAAGAAAAGAAAAGAAAAGAAAAGAAAAGAAAAGAAAAGAAAAGAAAAGAAAAGAAAAGAAAAGAAAAGAAAAGAAAAGAAAAGAAAAGAAAAGGAAAGGAAAGGAAAGGAAAGGAAAGGAAAGAAAAGAAAAGAAAAGAAAAGAAAAAAGAAAAGAAAAGGAAAGGAAAGGAAAGGAAAGGAAAGGAAAGGAAAGAAAAGAAAAGAAAAGAAAAGAAAAGAAAAGAAAAGAAAAGAAAAGAAAAGAAAAGAAAAGAAAAGAAAAGAAAAGAAAAGAAAAGAAAAGAAAAGAAAAGAAAAGAAAAGAAAAGAAAAGAAAAGAAAAGAAAAGAAAAGAAAAGAAAAGAAAAGAAAAGAAAAAAGAAAAGAAAAGAAGGATAACATATGACCAATCATACACCAAAAATTACTGAACCCAAATGGAAAGTAGTTCTAGAACAGCCATTGTTAGTACAGTGGGAAGATTATTCATCCAAGCTATCAGAGGAAACAAACTGAATAAAGATCCCACAGGTAGAAATTAGGTATGTTCAGTGAGCAGTTGCAAAAGGTCTCTTTTATCAAATCTTTTATTTGATAATACTACACAATAATTTTGGCTATGCTCTCACAGGAACTGTAGCTGTCTTTAATCAAGTAACAGAAAATCCTACCTGTTAAACATTGAATGAATAAAGCAAAACAAAGCATGAATCATTTAGTAATTTTTAATTATTTAATAATAATACAACAACACTGAGCCCCCTCAAAAGAATATTGATCTCCCTCCTTTGCCATGTCATAGTGACCTCAATAAATGTATTCATTTTTTGTGCTTGTAATTGCTTACAGATCTGCTTAACTCCTTGCAGAATGAAAAGCTGTATTAAAGACAATCCACTGAAGGCAATAGGACTCATTGTCTTGACTTGATCAGTATGATCAAGTCAAGCATGAATCTAAGCTTTTCCAGGTTCAGAGTCGAAAATTGTACTTAGTTCTGAGCTGGCATTGGATGGTGGTAGTTAAGAGACTACAATGCTGTCAGCTTTATTTAATTAAAAACAAAGACTACATGTTGACTGAATAATAAAAAAGATCAGCAGTATTTACATGCTTTGCTTTCTATCTCAAAGCTGAATGTATCTGAACACTGTAAAAGTGTAAATGATATTTTGTATTATCTGTTTCTTTAAAAAGAAAAGCCAAATTTATTCAACCTGGGGTTTGTTCTTTTTATTTTACCTTTCATACATCAATAATCTATACCTATAGAAAGCCACCTCAGAACTCTGGGCCTGACTTTTACTTATAATAAGGCATTTTATTCCACTCTGGCAGTACATAAAGACACTTCTAGTGGATGTCAATGTATTTTTTACCAGCTGTGTACTAGAAAATAGTTTTTCTGAAAATAAAAATTGAGAACTCATTTTAATTCAGTCTCATTGGACCTTTTTAACTGATGAACTTTGGTCTTTTTGAACAAATTCTGTCCTCTGCAGTGTGATCCAACATACATTTTTCTTGGTGAGTTTAAAAAGCAGTAGATTTATGATCTAGGGAAAACAATGACTGAAAAAAGTATTTAAATGACCAATATGAGCTGTGTTTTCCTCTGCTGTCTGCTTCAGTAGCCAAAGTACTTTGGCTTACACATCTTAATATCAACCTTGAGATATCTCTAAAGCCTGGATACCTGTACTTCTAACACAAAATTGATTTATAAGCCACACATTAGCATTGAAATTTTTGGGTTGGGTTCTGGTTATCTCTTTTGGTTCTTTTTTTTCACTTTAATTCTCTTTCTGGAGGTAACATCAAAACCCAGTCTGTTTTTGGGGGTCTGTGTTAAAACTAATTGGAAGAGTTTCTTATAAGAAACTTGCTGTGAGTTCCAGGTGCTTTCTTTATAAAAAGAAACTTTGAAAAATGGGCCCCAGGCCCACCCTACACGAGAAAGCCCCACAGCAGCAATGCAGACTTCATTTTCTTAGGGACAGGGAATACAGCAAGAGGGTTCAGTCTGCATATGCTGTCTAATATATGAGAAATCTTGGAGTCCTGATAGCCTTAATCCCTGCCACAGAAGTGTATAAAATTTCACAGCTAAGCTGCCAGAAAAGCCAAGACCACACCAGGAAAGCCGTCTGCTTACAAGAAGATACCTGCCAGGTCTTGTCTGCCAAAGCCTGGACTAATGAATGAATACACAATATCCCAATCAATCAAACTGGATTTGTCTTTGCCCCAGGTCTAGGTGAGGTCTGGTATGAGATGACCATATCTGTCAAGCATGCAGTAGTTGTGGCCAAGAAACTGTCTGTACATTTATGCATTTATCAAGGCAGATATGAATAGAAGTCTTTATTTTTTAACTAAATGTAGTATATACACACACTGAATGCATGTATCTAAATGTATAGCCATACAAAGAGAGAGGAGGACATACCCAAGCACAGATTGCCCAATTTAGGTATGACTGTATGAAGATACCTATATACATATACACACATAGTCCTTTTTGTTTTCCTACAAGATTTCAATCTTGCATATATTTTTCAGTGCAAGCACTAGGATTGTAATTACATGAAATACTGAAAACCTTCAAACCATAGATTTCTTTTTTTAACTGTAGTGGATATTATTGTTTCTAGAGTTTTAATCTTCCACTGCAGTCATTGCTGTCTGGAGTAAATAGACTGCATTTTCACAGATATGTGCATTTGCATGAGAAAAGGTAAAAGCATAGTGTGACAAAGAAGTAACAAATTAATCCTCACAGCCATGTTAGAGGTTGTAGTGACTAGTTAATGTGTAGGGCTTCAGCCTGACAATGGTACTAGGCTGGATAGTTGCTCTCATCCACAGAGGCTATAGGAAGCAGTAAGAGGATCTCACCCAGGAGCGTTAATTGTTTCTTTGAACCTAGGTGTGCTGAAGCTGATGACTAGTCCCCACTTCCTGGGAACATGCTTCTGGGGGTAGGGTGAGTCAGAGAGTGGTCTGATAAAAGATAAAATGGTCATAGACTAATCACAGATAAATTGTTGCCTGAGGGTTGGGAAGATAATTAAATGAAGTGATAGTAGCCAGATATGCTGGTGAGGTAAGGAGAAGGCATGGCAATAGAGTACCTTCCCATTCTGTCATCCTTCACTAATTCAAATCTATCCTTGGGTCTGTCCTAGCTCCAAGGTGGTCCAATGAGACAATACACAGAGGTTTATCACCAGCCTAGGTGTTAGCAGAAGAGAGCTGTAGTATAAAGCCTCGAGGATGCAGAACTTGTTGACTCATACTCTTGGTGATTTAAAAGTGTCTTCATTGATGTATGGCTTCATAGGGCCCTCCTCTAGCCACAGAGGTATGATCCATATCTCCTTTCAAAAAGTGACTTTGACAATTTTTATTGCAAATTCTAAACCAAATGCAACAGCATGAACATTTCAGAAATTTAAGTTGGAAATTTCCACTGTGAGGCGATGGCAGTTAGGGTCCTGAGTGCATTGCCCCACTGACTCCTGTCTGGGAGCTTGGCTGCCTGGTCTCAGAACCCGTGAGGATATGGTGCAGATGTCTGGCCTGCAGTCTTGGTGGAAACCTATCATTCCTTGCTTGAGAGCTGCCTTTAAGCTCAGGCCCTCACCTTTGGCCCCTTCCTGAGCTACACTGACTTGACTTTCTGGCTTGACTGTGAACCTGCTTCACCTATATGGACTTGAGGATGACCGCTGGACTTTGGCTGAACCCAGTAACTATCCCTGGAGCTGCTCTTTACTAGGATGCTGTGGTACTTCCCCCCATGTCAATGATGCTACTGCCCTCACCTGTCCTGCCCCAGCTCCCAGCTCCCAGCTCCCCTTGGCTATCAGAGTGGCCCGCTCTTGCTGCTCCTTGGTAGTCAAAGGGGGTCTGTCCAGGGGTTTCAGTGGGAGCCTTTAGGCCAGTGCTGAGAACTCTTATCGAGTTTTAGAATTATGGTCTTTAATTAAAAAATCTTAAACATTGTTTCATGCCATACATACAGAGAATTATTTTAATCCTACATGTGCCAGGCAGTGCCCCTACAGCTATGCCTACAGTTACGCAGAGAATATGCTGCTCTCCAGAGAAAACCCACTGAGTACCATAGAGGTTGTTTTAATGCAAACACTACATTTTCAAAGATAGGAAGACTTCCAGGGATCTACAGTCATTGTCAAGAAAGAGAAGCAGTATGGTGGGTAAAGCAGCTGGACTGACCCCTGAAAACCAAGGTACAAGACCTCGTGCAGCTACATACATACTGTGTGACCCCGAGGTGGTTGCAGTCACCTCATGCAATTAGAGTCGGATAAGCCTACGCTTCCTGTGCAGTCAGCAGAGGGAAGTTTGCACTCCTAAAGGATGAATCATCTTCTCTCAACACATCCCTAAAGGATGAATCTATTACCCACTTTAGGTGGCTTATGATCCCTGTGCATTGTAAAAAGAGTCTAGAAAAGGAGATTAAACTGATCTTTAGACTATGAAAGTTAGGTAAGATGGTTTCTCGACTATAAAATGGGGATAATTTCCTAAGCCTATGACATAATGAATAAAGAATATGACAGGTTTGGCTTAGGTGGCCTCCATTTTAAAATGTACTGTAGGTCTTTTGGGGGGATGTTTGGAGGTGGGGAGCATTGTGTACCCATAGCATTTTAGGCACATAGTGTGGACTGTGCACAATGTCCCATTGATTCCACTTGGTGCTCACCTATTGATATTTAGTAACTTCACTGACATTGTTTTGGATTCCAAAGCTCCTGTGGAATCACCTCCAAGTACACTTTCATATTAAACAGAGGGTCTGTTCTCCCCTAACTATTCAGACGTAACTTCTATTAACATTAATGAGAGTTATACATATGCATTGAAAGGAGAATAGACCCTGAGGGCATCATATGGATGGCCCTTCAATATTCTGTGGCTCTCATTGGGACTTGGTACAGTATGGCACACAACGTAATGGGTCCATTGACTTTGTATCACTCTAGGTCACTAGCCCTAATATGATGTTAATAGAAAGCTTCTCATTAAGATCCTAATTATGTGTGTGGTAACAAGACACACACTATATCTTCCATATTGCTACTTCCAAGTCACTACAGTGCATTCTCTCATAGGAACAATATAGGAGTGACCACATCAGGTGACCTCTGCTACATGTTAGCAGTACTCATAAATCGTAATCTGTCACATTCAATCTCTTTTGGCACCAGAAAGACATTTTAAATCTAGGTGCTTCAATCCTGAGTCTGAGAGAGAAGTGTATTAAAGTAATGCTGATACAGCTATCAGATCAAATACATTTTCCATGATTCTGCCTAGGATGGATTAAAATGTAGGTCCCTGTGATCAAAGGGCAGTGAATGAAAGCACAAGACTTGTCTCTGTCCTCTAGTTGCATAAACTCAATGTGTTTGCTTCTTCTTTGTTCAGTCTGCAGTGTCTAACGCACTATATTTGGGGCTGCAGGTGATGTTTCCCAAACTACCTGTATTATGTAAATGAACTGCTAAAACAACTGAAGCGTCTGATCATTATCAGTCTGAAAGTGGAACAATCAAAACTATAGAAGCTGAGAAGCAGAGCAGTTCCCTGCAATTATCTGTTTTGAAGGAATACATTGATTTGACATTCTTAAGAAGTCAGACACGTCTGATTTCATAATATAATTTGCAGAAGTAAAAAAGGCAAGTTAAACATTTGCTTACACATATCATGTTTACATGTGTTCAAAGAAGTTCCCCAAAACTTTGCAGTCTCACCTAACTGTATTATTTTTTGAGACTTGTTCACTGTTGCAGGTTTGCAAACAAATTCAGAAACATGTTCCAACTCAGCTTGCTTTGCTTTTGGGGATCTCTTCATATTTCAGTGCTTCTGTGTGTACATGTGTGTTTAATGAATGCACAGATGCAGAAGAAGAACAAAAAAAAGTAGTTTTTCTCCCATAGGACACATGAATATGGCATTAAGCAAAGCTGTTTTGCCATGTATCCTCAAAGCTACAGGAAGGTGAAATAGATGTAATATGGATTTCTGCAGCGTATCAATTCATTCTGCAGTGAGCTGAGCAAATAATTTGAAATGCATAAATCATCCAATGAATGTATCTTCTTTTCCTGCTCATGAAAAATCCACAAGCAAAACTCACTTGTAACAAAGGGGTTTGGCATTAAAAATATATTAAACTAGGACTCCTTTCAAAATTATCCCACGTGCTTTCTATTTTTGTGGGACTTTTCCCACATTTCTAAGGATCAGCACTGATCTGTGAACAGGTCATATCACTCCACTTCTAGGTCACTGTCCTCTCCTTACCCATATCTTCTCTACAGCCAAATTTCTTTCCAGCTATCCACTGAAAGGAGATAGCCATCGACAGAAGTAAAACATCGCAGTTATTCCTCACACTGTGCTTTCCTACCATGCTCTGCTATTTATTTGCTTAGTTACAAATATGCCTGCGTACCTTGCTGAATGAGGGCCACAAGGAAGAATGTAAATATTTTAAAACCTTTCTGGGTTAATCATGAACATCTGTCTCCAAATATTCCATATACAGTATTCAAGATGCGTAACTGAGTTACAAGTGCTTCTATAAGTCACGTGGCACTGTTTTGCTCCTTGGTGAATGAGCAATCTCCTATGTGACTACTCATGAATGCAAATGACTCTTGCAACTTCCAAATTTGCTGGCCATAAACTTTCAAGAGAATTAAGCTCCACCACATGACAGTTTACTGAATTTGCAGATGAAGGTAAGAGTGAACATGGTCCAAGAGGTTGTGCTGATGCAAGGAACCTCAGCAAGAGGCATTTTAGCAAAATCCTTGATCAGTGTTTCCACACAGCTCAGGTAGAGCTGGACCTGTGTCGGGGCCTTGGCTTTCAGGGTACAAATGTCTAATTTGGTATAAGCTGTTGTCTCAAAATGCAATTAGAGCAGAGTGAAAGTTTTGCGTGAGTAGATTTATTTGCCAGTAATGCAACTTCAGATCCACTAAGTACTAAGGAGTGAGTGCCTCAGATGATTTATTCCTTCCTTAGTTTATTTTCTGAAACCGGCCTGGGCTCATGATACCGAGGTAAAAAAGCGTATATGGTAGTAGATGTGTTTTTTGAGACAAAAAGAGAATTCTTCTTTTCAGGTAATTATTCTTCAGTTAATTTATTTCTTAATTTATTTCAATATTCTTAATTTATTTCAATAACCGGGTCAGGACATTTGAGTGACAGGTAGGTGGGCAGTAAAATATTCCTCCCACACTTGAGAAGTGAGAAGTGTCCACACATTCAGAAATATTCACATTTTTCCAAACCGATTCAGTCTTTCTCTTCTTTCAGTGTCCTGAGAAACATGCTGGGAAAGGAGTGCGACTGAAAATGAAATAGAAAACTGCTGCAATTAAATGTAATTTTAAGTGGCATGAAATTAAGCAAACCCAGAATAAGAAAATAAACAGAGTGGCCCCAGATTTTCCTTAGTGTAAGTTCCCTGACTTCAGTAGAGTTACATGAAAAATATATTTGTACTCCCTCCTTCTCCCTCTCTGTGCCTGAATTCTTGATGTCAGCTTAAAAAGGAGAGGAAGTGAGAGGGAGAGAGAAAGAGAGAGAGAGAGGAGTGTATGGAAATTAGCGTTTCAGCTTTCAGAAATGTACAGTTAATGAAAAGTTTGAAAATAACCAACCTTTCATGCCCCAAAGAATTACTGAAAAAGATCTTCTGTGTTTGCAACCTTGTTGGCAGTCAGGCTGTCTTGGGCAGCAGTAATTTTCAGTCAGAGGATTGCCATAAAAGCCTGAAAACCCACAGAGCTAATAGAAAACAGGCAGAGAAAGTGAAGTCTAAACCAGGAATTCATAGGCAGAAGCTTCCAAGCTCAGTTCAGCTGTGTGAGGTCTGGCTGAGTCACGCACTGCCACAGATTGGACTGGTACATCTAGAATAGCACCAGACTGAAGAACTTGGCATGTGAAGTCTAGGGTTAGGCTCCAAACACTTTCCTGGTGAGATTTCATCCAAGGGAGTACATTAGCCAGCAGTCTCCCTGCCTGCTAGGGAGCATCCCTGTTTTTAATTCTCTGCCCCTCTATGTTTAAGTTCCCATAAATATCATGGGAATTAATTTGTGCGTGCCCCTGCTCTAAACTGAGGCAGTGCTATGCATGATGCATCTTTATGCTTTCAGAGACTTTCTAGTGTGTAAATCAGTCACTGCGGACTGATACAGGCAAACCTTTGGGGAGTGCTACAAGAAGAGCAGTGAAAGAAGACATGCTGGGAAATGAGGGGAAGGACATAGGTATGATTGCATTAACATATAAACACGGACTGAGAGTAGTATCAGTATGAGCCACTTACTAGAAGAAAACAGGTTTGGACATTTGTTTCTAGATTTGTTTTATTTGTAAGCTGTTGAGAAATATTTTAAATTAAACACAATTTCCCCACTGGTAAGTGAGAAACAAAACAACCTGAAAGTTGTTGATGTCCTTCAGTAAAGGACCAGACAACCCCTTTTTATTAAATCCTTTGCTGCTAGATGACACTATATATGATTATTTTTTTTAAGATATATTTTCCAACTCTAATGAAGAAATGGAAGGAATCCTTTATGATTGTCCAGATCATGTAATAAGCTCACTTTTAACCACCGAGTCATGGCCTTAATTCTGTGCTTCCTCTAGCAGCACTACGCCGAAGCAAGTGGCAGGGAGGCTGACTCTGGCTGGCTTTCTTTGTCACTGTCTGAGGCCTCTGACAGTGCTGCACATCTCTCAAGTCTGTTTGCATGGTTTAGGACTCTCAGATCACTGCAGTAAAAGCAAGAAGAAATGGGCAAGTGCAAAAAAAAAAAAAAAAAGGTGTTTGCGAGCATGATTAGGGCAGGATGAAGACAACCACTTAACAAAAGGGTGGTAGAAAGACTATTAAAATAGAGTTTTTTTGGTTTTAAAACAGCGATGAAGTAGAAGAGGAAAAAAAAAGGAAGGTGAGCTCTACCTGGAGACACCTGCAGATGCTGACAATGAGTGCTCTGTGATGGGCTGGAGGCTGCCTTGGGAATGGCAACACAAATGGGAAAGGGTCACGGCTAAGAACAGATACTTCAGGGCACACTTGCTCCCCCAAGCAGACAGCATTCAGATCTGAAGTATTTGGCTGGTTCCTACATCTATACTGCTGGGGTAAATCTCAGACACAGATGGGCTCCAATTTTGTGAAAGTTCAAATCCCCGTTTACCTCCATGGCTTCAAATCATCTGCAGTAGCAGGCATGGTCATGAGGAAAACTGCTTTAGTGCACTCTAGCTACAGGAAAGGTAGTTATTTTAACATCTTTATGTGTGCAACAATTGTAGAGCCTCAGAAAGTTATGAAAATGAATATAAAGACTTCTAGGTGTGTTTTTTATTGATAATGAGCAAATCTAGAAGCACCTAAAAACCATTGAAGGGTGAACCTCTAAAACTGTGGAGGTTTCAGAAATTCAGTTTTGATACAGCTCCAAAACTTCAGCTCATGTGAATGGAAGCTCCAGAGTACCTGTATCATCCTGGAATGGCAGATGCTTGCAGGACAGGATTTTTTTAGGAGTCTGGGATAGCAGCAAAATTAGAGGAGCTTTTTTATGCCTGAACGATACTTTACATGGGTAAGTTAGGGGGTATTTATCTGACCTCTCACAAAGGTTTTGGACTTAGTTTGGTATGTAGATTAGTTCTTATTTTATCTGGCTGTCCTTATGAAAAATACATTTGCAATTTGTTCTCTGCAATACAGAATGATGTGGCTTCCCCTAGGGAGCCTGGTAGCCTGACAGTCTATCTCTGGGCACACTTACTATGTTTGAAGAGCTTTTCAGGACAACTGGCAATTGAGGACACTTTTCATGGACAATAAAATGTTGCAATCAGTAATTAGATTTTTATCAAACCCAGATCACCTTTTTAGGACTGGTGCCCTCTTCCACCCTATGTTGTCCTCCCTTTTGCAGGTTTTAATTTTAGTTTAGGGTGGCAGAGATGCTAGTGTTTGCACTAAGCTGACTGTCAAGCTGGTAAGGCTTTAACGGTTGTGTATTGTTTGCTGTTGGTGATTCTTGCTTTAACCTTTGGGTGGGAGGGTCATTTTGGTCTTGGTACAATTTGGGGTTGTTTTGATGTGTGTTGGTCACTTCAGCAGCAAAGAATTTCATAAATATACAGTGCAATGTGAACTCCAGCTCTGAACAGTAAAATGTTTCTAGACAGCATTAGTAGTGTGTCAACCTATGGTTCGAGCTGGAATCTGTCCTGTGCAGAGTGACTTTTTGTGGACTTTTACCGTCCAGTCTTGTGACACTGTGATATGTGTCATTATTTGCAGCTTGCTAATATAAAGGTGGAAAGGTTGAATTTACAGTCCCATGATTTTCTTCTAATTTCTCTTCTTGGAGAGACTGGCCCTATGAAGCTTGGCAACCACAGAAATAGTGCTTGAAGCTGTACCGAGCCCTGGGTAGAGATAGTGGGAAAGTGCAGAAGAGTTCTCTTTTGCCTTTCCACTCCGTATATACATACAGTGGACACAAACTTGAGCTGTATTTTTACCTACTAACAAGAGTCCACTACGAAGGAAAATGCATGGAATGGCTTGATTATGAACTAATTAGAAGGCAATTTTCTCTCAGACAGTGTCCTTTGATTACAGTGAGAAATCACACTGCAGTGTCAGGGGTTTTTCCCCCTCTTTATGCACAATTTTTGTCTTGAAATGTATGAAATATCTGTTTGGGGGTTTTCTTGGACATGCATTTCAGCGGCTTGACAGTAAATCTGCCTGCAGAAGTCCAGTAACTTTCTTACACTCTGCAGCCTAAGTGGAAGCCTCAGTTGGGCAAGTTTAAAATGAAAAGTTCTGGTGTTCGTTACAATAGCAAAACCTTTTAATAGCACCAGAGAGGCAGGGGAACTTCACCAGATAACTAAATCCATTGATCTCTAATCCTCTGGGCCATACTTACTGTGGAAGACTTGCATGCATGGCTTCAATCCAGAACCACATGCTGCCAAAAAACGCTTAGTACGTTAGCAGCCAACAAAAATGTAAGAGGTCTGCTCTGCATGTGGGAAACAACATAAAAAGAAGTGGCTTTTTAGCTTAGTCTGACAAACGTTAGCATATAACACTGATATTAAAATGAAATGGCAGAAATTCTCAATCATATCTTGGATGTAGGGGGACTTATATGTGCTAATTAAAAGGGACTGGGTGGCACTTTAGGCTGCTCTGTTGTAAGTTTCTTCTCAAGTATTCCAGTTCAAAACCTTCCTCGGGGAAGAAGTTGCTATTAATGTGCATTTCTTGCAGGCTGAAATATTAAAAAGAGATCTACTGAAGGCAGATGCATTTCCTCTATTTAGACACAAATACAGATGTTATTCATATCAAATATATATTATTCTCTGTCTCTGGTGACTGATCTTAAGGAACTATAAAAACTATCTAAATATATTTATGGCTTTATAGTGGTGCCCATACCCAGATAACTCTTAATGCACTTCTCTATAAATATAAATTAATAATTATTAGAGATAGGTCTGTGTAAAATAAAAGTTCATGTTATGCCTTCCAGGTACCACTGACAGTCTCAGAGCCTGTAAATACAGAGACTGAATTTTTTGGGTTGGTATTCTTTGGTTTTGGGTTTTTTTTTTGGTTTTTTTTTGTTTTGTTTTAATAATATCACTAAATCATATTGGTTCTTATGGTTTTCACTGTGCACTTGGTACTTTCCACTTTTCAGCTTACTGATATTTTATTTGTGTGTGTGTACAAACATATAGACTGTATAAATTACTTTTCAGAGTGTTTTTCAGAAAAATTCTCTGTGTGTTTCAAAGGACTTACAAATGTAATTCTTCTGGGGCAGAGAACAGCAAGAGCTGTATCAATTGACAAATACCCCAAACAGGATAATCATTGATTTTTATTTGGACCAGACTGACAATAAAAATCACATGGAATCCCCCAGTCCTCTGCCTACTGCATTCAGGGGTATTCCTTACAGGCACATTCCAGCTTTATGAGGTCTGCTGCAACTCCTGTGCCTGTTGAGACTTTCTTCAAATAATCAGGACCACAGGTGAATATGACCACAGCTGAGGTGGAGTCATGGACACACCTAACATCTTCCAGAGATACCCCTTAATCTGGTGCCTGTTCCCATTTGTACCTAGTAAAGCCAAACACACTTGCTCTTCAGGAGGTATCTCTCAGAAGTCTAGAGCAAATTGGCTACACCATAATGCCCAAGATTTGTGCAAGATTTGGTCTAGAATTTGTATGAGCAAGTAAGGCTTGAGTGTCTATAGGTGCAAACAGGACATATTTAAATCATATTCTGAGCAAATATTTTTCACTCAGGTTCCAGCCTACGTTCATATTCAACTTCTAATTCTATGATGTGGACAAATACCTTTGACCAGACATAAGGTCTGAGTCACACCCAGGAGAAAGCATGGCCTGAGCTACCCCTGGTGCAGCACGCCAAAGCCTGCTCTATGGATGGGCAGCTCCTGCTCACACCATACACACAACCTGCGGGTTGCAGCACCTGTGTCAGCTCTGGTGCCCTTCCAGAAATGCTTTGGAGGTTGCAGGCTTCAGGGAATGTGGGATTTATGGGTGACCTGAGCTTGGATCACCCTACAACAGAGCGGCTGCAAACTGTGCTGTGATAGAAATGTCCAGCATCCACCAATGGGAATGTGCAGAGCTGAGCCAGGGAATACACCAGACTTTACCCTGTTGCCTAAGCCAAGTCCTCAGGGTGCTTTGTAAGGCCTGTTTCTGATGCCTCACCTCCCAAGTCCAACATGACATGCCAGCTTTGTAGAGTCATTGAAATCAGGGAGAGGTAAATCACTTAGATCCTTGCAGGAGACAATCAACAACTTGCAAGCTGGGCCTTTTTAGTCAGACTTTTGGTAATGTACCCATTAGTTAGAATGGAGCCACTAGGCACCGCTGAGAAACGTGTCATCTGCCTCAACTTGCTTGGAATTAAAGACAATTTACAGAGCAAATGTAAGCTATTAATAGCCTGTATTCATAATGGTTACATTTCTTTGCTGGTTTTTTTTTTTTGTTTTTTTTTTTGTACTACTGAAAACCCCTACAATAATCTCCAGTCCTAATTCTACCAGATCGCTTTCTTCTACTTTACAATAATGAGATATTACAATATCCTCTGGAAGTCGGAGGCATTGACAGAATGCATTCCAGCACTACATGTTCTACCATACCACAGCACAATGGGATGCCATTACTGGGAACCAAGTCTGTTCAATCTTGTTATGTCCTTCCAAAGCCAAATCCTGCTTGACTTACTCATGAAAAAATCCTATTGAATTAAATGGGCATTTTGCCTGAGAAGGGAGCAGCAAAGAGTCCTCTCTCATACTTTTCAAAATTTCCCTGAAAAGGGACTTGAGCATTCAAGATGCTGAGTTCCTGCTGAGCAGCATAGGACCATGTCTTTTCTCAGGAGAGTTCCTGTAACCCCTAGGAAAAAATTATCAGGTGATTAAGAAACTGATTTCTGATGAACTTTGTATTTTCCGTTTTGTTTTGTTAATCCATTAAAGCAGAACTTCAACCCAATGCTTACATTTATAAACTGTTTTGATTTTCAGCGAGGTTTTTACTGACTTTAGATAAATAATACGAGTTGCTTCTGAAAGCAGAGTATCTAAATACAACAGAGAAACATCTCCCTTGTTCACCCAAAAAGTCGTAAGCTGCCAGGAGGACTTTCTTGACACAGAAGCATGTCTGCACCACAGCCCTTCAGACCAATTTCCCCTCCCCAATTTATGATGAGATTTTATTTTAAACAAGGCAAGAAATAGCTTAGGTGGGGGGAAAACCCCCAAAACCCAGAAACAAGCCCCAAAGATTTTAACAAGCATCAGTAGTAGAGGGATATTCAAACAGACCTGTTGAAAACTCAGGGTATTTTCACTTTCTGCTGGGTATTTAATCTAAGAAGTTCACATGACTTGTTTAATCAGTTATTACTGTCCTGATAAAATACAAATGAACCTATTAATGTATGAACTGTACCTAGATAATGATCCATCAGCCCTTCCTTTTTGAACCCCAAGATCTGTGCTCTTGAATACACATTGATTTTGCATGATATAACGATTTATCAGATTTCTGGCAGAGAACCAGAGATGAAGCTCTAGATGAGACTATGGACTTGACATACCTGAACGAACAATTGATGTCAATCCCTCGAGAACATCTGGGTGTTTTCACATGTGGGTTTCAGCAAAATTAGTCATAAGATCATATCTGTGATTCTTTCTCCCACCAGACTTAACCTGAGGACTAAAATGGTAATTTGCCACTTAACTACACTTTTTGCAGCTCATTTCTTTTGTATTTTTTAAATGATTCCCAAGCATTTGGTGCTTGTTGCTCACCCAAGAACCTAAACAGTAGCAGACAACCATAAATCTGTTTCTTTTCCCAATAGCCACTAGAGTTTAAAACCAGGAAATTGTCCTTCAAAGTTTTAATGACTCTTTCAGAAGGTCAAGTCACCATCTGTAGACACATTATTGTTGATGCATTTTCCAATTCATGTTACCTAAGAAATTGTGAGTGGCTTTTGCCACTTAATTATCCCCCTCCACCCCCTGCCAAATAAAACAGGATAAATATATATTGGTTTCAAGGGAGATTTTTGGTCAGAGTATTCTGTAACAGATCAGTTCCTTAGGCTGTAGGGATGTAAGTCCACCCTTTCCTTGGACTAAATATCCTTCAGCTGATTCTGTGGAGCATTGTGACACATGTACAGAGTCAACAGGAGCGCTCTGCTTGGAAGGTTAATGAATATATGATATTCCTCCTCCCTGTTCATCTTTCTGGATGTTTGAGGGAATGGTTGCAGCAGTGGTAATTACTTAACATGAACTTGTATAAGGGAGGCATATATCATGGCATTACACCTGTATACATATAAAGTGCCCCAGTTTTATGGGAAATGAGGTACTGTTGCCAAAGATATTAATAGACAAGGAAAATAAGAGGATGCCCTCTTCACTCTGATTCCTCAAATTAACTTTGTGTCACTCAAATTCCACAAATAACAGAATAGCAAGTCATGAAGGCTTTGTTGTTGTTGTTGTTGTTTTGGATTCCATTTTGCTTAAGTAACTGTGTGTGGGGAGATATTTACATCAAAATTAGTGAGCAGGGTTTCAGAGTGTTTCAGGAACATACAAGAAGTTCTTGGCATCCCATTTATTTAGGCTCTATCTGTGTTGTCTTTCTAAACTGAAGGTTGTATCTTTCATCACACTATTGAGAAAAATTAGATTTCTTATGGACTTCCGGAAGTCATGGAAAATTTCTGACTATAGGTTGGATGGGCTTTTGAGAGTGATCTCAGGCATCGATCAGCACGGCTACCCCATAAGTAACCGTAACTGGTAATAGGACTGACTCCTGAAAGCATTTAGATTGGCAAAAATACACTTGGCTTATGCTTATTGCATAGCTAATAGGGAATCAAGGTGCTGAAGCATTCAAGAATACACCTCCAACACAAAATGTAGGTGTCACCATAGGACATGTTCACACAATTTTGCTTACGTTAGCTGGCTGGGACAACAAGGTGTGGTGATACATGCCTTAACCCTGGCTGTGTTGTCCTGTGCTTGCAAGAACAACTTCACTGGTGTTGCTGGATGGAAAAAGGTCAGGTATGCTGGAAAACATGCCTTGATTTTGTTGGGTAGATACTCCCTCGCAAGCTTTTCAGGGGGAGCAGTATCTGCACCAGGCCATTTCGATAACCATTTCTACAGTTTTGTATGATGCAGTTCTTGGGTCTAACTGGCCTAAACAGCTCACTGAAATGAGGGGGGAAAAGTAACTTTGCCTTCATTTTTTTTACAGCATTTACAGTAGCAATATAGTTGATGGCTGTGTATTGGTACAGCTCTTAAATATGCTTTACTTTAATACCATAACACCAGCTGTATGTACAGCTCTTCTGTTAAACTGTCAAGTAAATCCTAACCCCAGGTCGGTATCCTTAATTTCCACCAGGGAGCACAATAAGAATTTTTTTTTTTTCTTCCCCCCCTCCCCCCCTTAAACTGGTGAACTGTGACAGAGTTATTTTGCCACTTAACAAGTCTGCAAATTATTCTCATTTCCACTTTGGCGTTACTCCTCACTGAGCTGATTTAACTAGTGTTAAGTACAAAACACTTTAGCAAGGTAAAGTTTATATATTCACAAAGCTAGATTAATGCACAAGAGTAATTTCTGGTGTTGGTTAAACATCGCTACCACTGAACTTCGTGAAAGTAGGATTGATGAGTTGAACTATTAGGTGCTGAAGTGTAGAGCAAGAAGAGCCGACGTCTTTCGTGTGATAATTGAAATCATTTCAATTCATTTCCTTCTTGGTTGGACAGAAACATGTTTTCAATAGTGAAGAAATCTTAAGGGAATCCATTGACCTAACCAGTCATATAATGCAAGAAGTTAATGGACAAAAATTATATTCATCTTCAGTTCATAATAGCATTTTCTTTTCACAAAACCAAAACCATACAAAGGCAAAGTATATTACAAGAGCAACTGCTACTCTGGTAGATACATGACCTTTGTTTTATGTGACAATTTTTAGGTTGGTGGAAAAATAAAATAAAATAAAAAAGAAACAACGCAAATTTTTATGCTAAGATAATAAATTATAAATTATGAAAGTCTAAGGCACTAAGCAACTTGTAAGCAACAGTCCTGTCTCTTAGCAACGAGCCAGGGAAAGCAGCTTGTTGATAGGAATAGAGCAGACAGGATTGTTTTGCAATGATTACCACCAAGGAACTAAGAACAACATTTTAACACCTGCCTCAGGGCACTTCTGCACCTAGCTATCCATCTCTCCAGTGGCCCACAAAGCCTGGGCTGGATGCCAAGCGGCTTCTGAGTCCTGCCTCCTTCCCAGAGCTGGCCCACTGCAACAAAAGGGACCCCAGAGGAAAGATCAAAGAGGTGGAGTTCAGGTGTGTTGCACACTTGTGCCTACTTCTATTTCTTTAAATGCCTTTTTACAAAAAATGCGTGATCATTAGTATAAATATTTTTTTTCTCTCTCTCTGCCCCTTTAAGTGCTGTGTGTCTAATCTATAGTTAGCATTATGAATGAATGCAGACAAGTATTTGATGTGAAGCCAACATTTTTTTACCATAGTTTTAGTCTTGAATACCCAATGTTCAGACCTGGAGCAACAGTGCAATCAGAAGCACCTAGTTATTATTTTGCCATTGTGCTGGTGTCAGAAACATACAAAGAAAATATTTCCAGAAATAAAGTGCATCAGAATCCGTCTGCTAAGTCCCTGGACTAACATTAGAGGTGGCTCATTCATTCTGCCAGGTAGAATGTTACAACAGTGAAGGGAAGCTGTAGAGAAAGACAGTAAAAGTTAAGGAAGAAAATGTTGATGTGAAATCCAGGCAGATGAGGCAAAAAATCTTAGGAGAGGAGCGAAAATGAAAGATGGGAAGGAAAGGAAATAAAATGGTGTGAAAGTAAGAAAAGCATGAAAAACAAAAGATAGAAATGGTACAGTGGAGAAATAGAAAAGAGGAGAATACCAGGAAAACACACACCACTTCGCTGTTAGCAGAAGTAATTTCCCTTGCAGAAAAGACTGCTGGGAGAACAGCTAAAAGGAGAATTTAATTCTGATCTGCTGGAAATCCATCGTTGACTCATGAGACCTGGCAATTCTTCCAGACCACTCTAAGCCCTAAGTGCGTTGGAGCGCTGATCAAAGCCTACAGGCCAGCTTAGCCTATAACCCTATCTATCTCCACATTATACCTGAATTTATTAAGCAATGCAATTGTGCTAAGCACATTTCTATCAACATAGCTTTCTTGCTGCTGGCTGGAATGCACATATGCCAAAGTTGTTTTTTACTCTGCCCTATATTTGCTAAGGATACCTGGAGTTGGAATGTATTCATTTAGCACAAGGTGTTGGCTTGGAGGCCAGACCCCCCATTGAAGAAAGACAGGTTTTTGTTACTTCTTTTTCTAATTTTGTATCCAGAGCAGACTGGTTTAAATGAAATTTGCTAAATATAACTACTGCCATTGCTGCATAGTCACATTACAGAAATGCATGGGTTGATCCACCTCAAGAAACTATTTGTTTTCCCTGATGCAAAATCCTGAAGGAATTGGTCATTGTGTCTTATACATCATTGAGGCTCACCAGGCAAAAGTGGGCTTTCTCCTTCACTTTTCTTTTGGGTGATTGAATATGAAGTCCAGCTCACAGCACATCCTTCTGCGAGATAGTGTAGCACAGTACCTCGAGGCTCTGCGGTCCCAGAATGCCGTGCAGCTCACTGGCAGGAGTTCAGCTGAAGACTAAACATTTGGCTCGGTGACAGCAGAGCTGCCAAGAGTTGGCAACAAGAGACTCACAGGGAAGCAGCAGGCTGCTAAACCCTTTCACATTTTTAATTAGATCCACACACCCATGTCTTTGAGCTATCATAAATATACAGATGACATAGAGAGCATTATTTGGGGTAAGGGGAAAAAAAAAAAAAAAGAGAAAAGAAAACTGTACTGTGGTATCTTTTACCTTATTAAAATAATTTACCTACAGCTACTCTTTGGAACTGAGGAGGGGGGGAAAAGGGGGTTGTGACATTTAACTCAAATAAAAGTCTTTCCCTGACTACAGTTGAATTCACCCTGCACATTGAAAATGCAGGGTCCTGAGATGACTGACACGTCGACTTAGTTGCAATAGCATCGCCAGAAGAGGGCATTATTGGCAGTAACTCCAGTGTGTAATTTCCCAGAAGAGCTATACATTCAAGCTCTAAGTATTCTTAAGTGTGTATCTTGCTATGATGTTGTTGTTAAAACTATTTGCTTTTTCCCCTTGTGCTGTTGTTACTATTTTCTAAGCACACCTTGATATATCCAAACTCCTTTTATTTATTTTTTATTAATTTCTGCAAAGACATTTTCCCAGTTCAGTTCTTCCTAACCTTTCTTTCTTCCCTACTCTCCTGTTCTGCTCACTCCTTCAAGATAATGATGAGGCTTGGTTGGTTGTTTAATTTAATTCCCTTTTTTATTAACTATTACACAGAACAATTCCTCTGCCACTCATCACTTTTTTTTCACCTGACACTGTTGAGATCTACAGCAATAAAGACGTGTATCAAATACATTTTATATTGGCAATTGATGACATCATATAGGAGAGTCTGATGCATAGGGTTGAAAGGTCTCTTCTTCTGTCCAGGGACAGTGACACTCAAAGTATTGGCTCATCTCCTTTGTTACAAATTCTTAACATTTTATTCAGAATAGAAACTGTAGCTGTATGTATCATCAACCTGCAGCATGAAAACTTGCACAAAGAATCTTTGCAACTGGCCCTGAAGGGCTAAGGTTTTCTTCTTGTATTTCTCCTAATTTTAAAGAAAATCTAATAAGGAAACAAAATCCTTGAAATGCTGTAGGGGGGAAAAAGAATCACATGTTGTCCCGCCTGCAAGCACAAATTTTATAAATAGACACTACAGCAAACATCAAAGAAATTGCTGTGCAGAGAAACCAACAGATCATGTATATTTTACATTGCCCATTTATTCCAAACTGTGTTAGCCACACACTGCCAGTTAACTCTGAATGTGCAAACCACAGTGTCTCCATTCTGGATATTTGGAAAGTTGCTCTTGTCATCTTTGCTGTTTTCTTCCTTATAAGTTAAACTTGGCCACATCTTACTCCTCCTGATTTTCTCCTCTGTACTTCACCACAAACTGAGAAGCACAGAGTGACCCAGTTCTTTCGTATGTTTGTGAGCTCATGACAAGACTGTGGTACACATTTTAACACACAAGATCCATGACCGCTACTAGCAAAACTGCTCTGAAGGGTCATGTCCCCAGAAGCTTGATATCTCCCTTAGCATGGACTCTACTCTGCACCAAAAGGCTGAATGTATAGGAAACAACCCTAACAAATGGGAACAGGAGCAGGGTATAAGGAGTAGGTTGGCCCTTGGGCTATGCAGAAGCAGGTCTGCTTGAGGTCGTTCCCTCCTCAGAATATAGGAGAAGCTTTGACCTTTCTTGACCTTGCCTCTTTACTCCTTCTTACGTCCACCAGAGTATTCTTACAAAATGCTTTGATGCTCCACAGGGCAGCCAAAGGGAAAGGAAACCTCCCAATGTCTTGACAGAAATGCAGAGCCTCAGTTGCTAAGAGGCATTTCATTGACAAATTTAATTTGAGGTAGACTGGGCCACTACAGACCTTCACATCATAAGGTCATAAGATTGTTAAGTAACACATAAGACAAGGCTGTTAAATCATTGTGTGGGATTTTTTTAAATGTTTGTAAGATGTTCAGTAAAATAAGACTGCTGGCTTTTGGTTACCAGTGTACAAGTGAATGAATAAAAATAAAAATATATGAATAAAGATAAAAATAATTGATCCTCTTATTAGTGTTGCTGTTGTTTGTAATAAGCGTACCCTTCTTAGGGGCAGAAACTATTTATGTTGAAAAGAAAATAAAGAAAAAACAAAAGAGATTTTACAAAAAGATGACTAAAGAACCTGCTTAGCAAATTAATTCCAGGTTTTCACCAAACTACCACATGCCAGAAACTAAAGAATGAACATCTCACAGGTACAGACAGAGAAATAACATCTAATAGTAATAGTATTAATGATAACTGTTTCTCATCATTAGCTATGGTATAAAACAGAGTTTTCTTTGAAAGCACACCCTTATTGCTAAAATCTTCTGTGTCAGTTGTTTCAGGATTAGGTATGTGAGTTTCAGCGTAATTAATACAAAAGACCTGTACCTCAGTTACATGTATGTTATCTGGAAGAAGACATTTTAATAGAGATGTATTCTTTAATAAAGTTTGGGCTTTCATTTATCAGAGTCAAAAGGAGGAGTGGAGCCTCTCTTGTTCCCTCTTGCTTGCTCTCTTTCTTCCTTATTTCCCTCTGGAAGGTACCTATCTTGATACTAACCAGCCCCAAGCATGTTTAGTGTAACTGTCCAACGGTGGTAAATACCTGTGCTGATTCATTAAAATTCTTGTTCAGATCTGATCAAAACCTGGATGTCAAGCCTGCGGTCTGCCCATGCAGGCTTACCCACACCACCTTCTTTCAGACCTGCCAAGTTACCAGGCCTCTGGCTGTTAACAGTTTGGTTCACAGGTTTCAGCAGAAAAATGGACAAGTAGAAGTCAAGGATTGAAAAACCTGTTTAAATCATCCACTCCGTCTCCATGTCACTGCTGGAAACTCTGCTAAATTTACAGCTTCTGCTGTCATCAGTGCTAAAAGAGGTTTCTGTGCACAGCCTTGATGCATCAGATCCATGCAGCAAGCTGTTAAGAAAGATGGGGTAGATGGGTGTGATTTTGACCTTTCCAGAATGAGTCATGCCTCTGTGGATATAGAAAGACCTAAACCAGAATTCATGCACACTGGTGAGAGTATTTCCATCAACTGCAGTGAGCCTTGGGTCAGCACTAAGGGGAAAAGAACCAAGAATGAGGGCTTGTGTTTGTCCTCACCAGCAACCTCCCATACTTACGCACCCGTAGTGTGAAGTAAGACCATGTAGACCTGGTCTTTGATCATTCTTTTGCGGACAGATAGGAAAGAGGTTACCCTGCTGATGTTTTGAACTGGCTAGGCTTCCTCAAAACTATCAAAACAAGTATCCCTCAAAACTAAAGCTGGACAGTGTAGCACAGTGGTGCCTCCCAACACCTTTCCCTGACATGTAAAACTTCAAGCACATAACATTTTGTTCAGAGCTGGTTGTACTGATCAGGCTTGGATCATGGGCAGAGTGAGTGTGTGCTTCACCATAAAACACTGTCAGCAAACTCGAAGTGAAACGCAACCTTCCGGTGCTCAAGCACAACCCAGTTTCAGTGTTGCCCCGTTCCAGCACTGAAAACAAAGGGTGGGAGAAAATCAAGCAAACAAGGGTTCATACCTTTGTACCACCATAGATCTGGTTTAGAGATGCTCTGCTTTGACTCAGCCACCAATGAGTCCTTCTTGGACGTCTTTACTCACAAAAAAGGCTGAAGGACAAGTAGGTTTGGCATATCCTCCCCTTGTTCCAGCCCACCCGCCTTACAGCCCAGCCAGGAAGGAAGCCTATATGCCAGACCATATGACAGCAATACTCAGCAGGGAGCACAGCACAGAGATCCTGCCTGAGACCCCATTACCAGGCACTGCTTAGTCCAGATGCACTGCAGAGGTCAGCTTTGTGATCTGACAGACTGTGCCATTGCAATTGTAACTCATACCTGTCCTCAAAATTTTCATGGTTGGGCTTACCCCTTGCAATGCAATGCTAAATTACAGGATTTTTTTTTTTTTTTTTGGCTCTGAAAAACTCAGTTCAATCACATTTTTTTTCCCTGTGGTGCTCCACCTAAAAAGGCATGTCCAGGAAGTATTTATTTTAAAGTAAAGAGGCAGCTTTCATAGTCTCTTTCATCTTTTAATGAGACACAAAAATACACTACTCTAAATCAACAGCACTGAATCCAATTAAAATATATGAGAAATGATATCTGGTTTACTGTCAGACTTTGCAGATGCCTCATGTCTTACAGACAAAAAAAATCCTATACACTTGCCTGTCAAAATAAAATAATTTAAATATTAACTTTTTTCTGTTTTGTTATTTTAAAAAATCATGCTTTTTAATTGTTAACGTATATTCATATTGTCCTCATTTCTGTCAGCAAAGTAGTTCTAAACAACCCCATTTTAGCAAGCAAAGTTACTACAGTTATGAATAAAGTGATTATGTTAGCAGCTGTAAAATGTTCCAATATAGACTGCTACTATTTCTCCAGCAAAGGTTCTAAACACACCAATTCATGCATTACATGCTATGAGCATGTAAACTACTTTTCCTCAAGCTGGCTTTAGCCAAGTCAAAAGCTAAACTCGCTCCCACAGAAGTCACAATAATAAAATACCATCCACTTTACTGTGTAGGACTGGACTTGCAGCAATAAATTCCTAAGCAAATAAAATGGACACAAGAAGTTTGCTTCTTGAGGCACGCAAGCAACCCCCTGCCCCATCTTTCCCTAGCAATCCTCTCATCCCTAACTTACTAAAAATCAGGTAAAAAAAGTTTAGGGACTTTCCTGCTATAGGGCTATTGTTCTGAAAATACAATCCAGTTTTTTTCCCAGTCAGAAGTACTGCAAAGGATTTATTTAGTGAGCCTTTATTTGTGTATAACTAGGAATATCTGATTTTAGACTTCCCCTCTATTCCATCCTGCAGATTGCATCAGTGCACTGGAGCCTGAGAGGGAAAAATCCCAAATCCTGTTGCAGTCGTTCTGAATTTTTTCTCTGACTTCACAGAGGCCAAGATTTCTCTCTCAGTAGTCTCTTGTTTATAGATCACTGTATCACCTTAGATCTTTTGGCCACAAAATTGCACTGGAAACTTTTATTTAGGTTTCTTCCCTTTCTTCTCCCCTTGCCCCACTTCATGCCTGTCTTTTAATCTGAGTTTAGAAAAGTGTAAGAGATGAGTCAGTCACCAAGGACAGGGATTGGGGGTTCAGAGATCGGAGCACTGCCCTTTACCACAGATACATTTGTGAATGAAAACTAGCAGGGTTCAAAGGAAGCCTGACAGAACAAGCTTAGTTCAGCCTGCCTCAGCCTTTTCTCCACTAGAAGAATTTTGTACAGATACCTCAGATTCCAGTTCCAGGTAGCCTATAAAACTGAACAGGTGCTGAGCACAGACCAATGCTACTGTACAGACACCACTGACTGAAGGGTGTACTCATTCCCAAAACGTAGGAGCAGAAGCATGAAATCTAATCATTGCAACAACTCTGCATTTCAGATGTAGCCTGTTTTCCGCAAGCAGAAACAACATCCTATCTCACTTCCATCCCAGAGGTACTAATTCTGCCAGCTAAACTTCCTAAGATTTCCTTTCCGCCATGGACCACAGCATGCTGAAACCAACAGGAACCTATCTGGCTCCAAATGCTGTTTCACAAAGGGCAACTGCGAGTCTTCTCCCAACCACACCCAGAGCAAGGTTCCCTCATTTATGAAATGCCCATAACAAGGGAAGATGTTTTCATTCCTTCTTTCTTCCCTGGCAAAGTCCCAGGTGCAAGCAGCAACAAGCACAGGAAGGCTGATACATAATCTGCTGAGCCTGACTCCAGCATTCTTCACTCCTCACATGACAGATCAGATACTTGGTCAAAACACCCCCGACAATGCTGCAGTCCCTCTAGCAGCAAGGTAGTCAGTTTTTGTAGGGAAAAGCTCAATCAATTTGTTACTGCCTCATCTATTTGCCCTGAATGACCTCTAGACATTTACTGTATTAATCACCTCTCTTTTTGGCTTCATTTCTACTCAACATTGTCATCTTTAAATACAGAAAATTTGTCATTTACAGGCACTTTCTCAGAACAAAGTTAACATGATTTTTCAACTAAAATTAAGCATGCTGTGCGCAGTTTTCGTATAAATTGTGCCCTGGCTGCATCTAAGGCAAGAAATGTTAAGAACCCTCCAGTGATCCAAGCTGATTCTGAGATAATAACAAAATCTGAAGTGAGACCAGGTTTGTGCAGAATTTCAGCATGGGCATTTTGCCTGACTTGGAACTGTCCTATTTACCCGTGTCACCTTCCTAAGAAACCACATACACAGTTATATACTCTCATTTGAATCTGAAAATACCATGCACCATGGTTTTTTCCTCACCTTTCCATTCTCATTTCCTACATCTCTCTGAGGTCCAGGTCTGACCTCTTTGTTTTGCTTTATTACACATGACAGGAACCTGGCAAAGAAAAGACCAGGATTCTAGTCCCAACTTTCTATTGACCTTGGTGTCCTCAGAAAATCACCCCTCTGCCTCTCTGCTTCCAGTCTCCTTACTTGCAAACACAGGCAAGACCGCTCTTTCACTCCATATTTGCCTGATGCATTTGAATGGAGTGCTGGTGGAGAAAGTAAAATAGTTGCTGCTATGGTGGCAATAAATTATTATAACACCCCTAATCTGTGAGAAGTGCAATTAACGTTAGGGGGAATACTGAGTAAAGCAATGCTCTACTTGTGTCTGTGTCCTAATGAGGAGGAACCATTTTCATCTCTCTCATCTAGCTTGTGTGCATGAAATTTAAAGAAAAAAAAAACCCAAAACCTAAACATACTGTTAGTGCAGTGTGGAAAACTCAGCCAGGAATTTCATTAGGTCCTTTTCCAGAGAAAGGAAGTCACTGGGAATATGTAATATATCATGAAGAAACGCAAACAACCCAGCAAGACCTCTTCCTTTCCTTCCCCAAGGGTCAGTAATTACTTCACAGGCCATTTCAGCTTCTGTGTTGGAAAAAGCAGCAAAACCTGTGAGCTAGATGACTAGCAGCGGCGTTACTTTAACCCCAAATGAGATGCAGGATTGAAAGCATCTGATGCAAGGCAGATGCAATAATGCTGGGGCCACAGCTACAGCTGTGGAGGTAAGAAGGGCTGCTCTTGTCGTGATTTAGCTGATTCATTAGCCATCAAGGTGCAGAGCCACTGGTGAACATCTTGTATGGTCACCTCCATGGTGAATCCTCCTAAACATATATTCCATCAGCCCGGTGGCTTTCAGCACTGCAAGGCCATGCCACTTGTGGGATGTCTTCAGTATCACTGCCTGCTGGCAGAGGGGTGCTGCTGAGACAAGCCTGGCTGGGAAGTGAGGGATAACGAAGGTGACCTATTTTAAGGATCTTTCCAGGAGCTGTACCAGTTTCATGGGAAGTTTGTTACTCCCAGGACAAAAGCTACTGCTGTGTTAGCTAATAGGAGGAGTATTACATGATGATGGATGTGTGAAAATGAAACACCAAAAGAAAACAGCACACCCTGTTTCTCCCCCAGGGGAAAGAATGGAAGAACAAACCACATGTGACCATGACAGTCATGTTGCTTAATGCACCGCTCTGGGACTTTCAGATACCACAGTGATGTGAGCAACATAAGAACCTGTTTGGGGCTGCATAGCACTGTGGTAAAATGGTCAAGGCTTGAAGGTCCAGAGTTTTAGAAGATGGCCCACAAAAGCCATCTATGTCATCTTTTCAGCATGATAATTTTTACCTGCATGCTGGTCAAAGAGTATCTTAGACGACCCCTCTATGTGGTTTCTATAGAAAGATTGTGGAAATGGAGGGATTTGTGAGGGATTATTCTTGATTTTGTTTCAACCTCAAAGTTAGGAAAAAAGTACAATTATTGTCAATGTGTTCTATCTGTATAGTTTGCATATGAAAACTTAAAGTAGGCTATTTGGTGATAATTTTCTGTTTGGGGATATTAATTATTTTAATGTTAGAAGAATAAAGAATTTAAAAGGTAAAATCAAAACAAAATTATTCTGGAATTGTTGAAGGAAAATTTTTGATTAATACATCCACATTTTCTTCCATTGAAATTATTTGAGAACAGTTTTATATTTCTGTTCTTATTCCTTATTTAATTTTATTTTGGTTTCAAAAGTTTTCATATGTTAGGAAAATTATTTCTCATCCTACTTGGCTCCAGACTCTCTATTCCTACATCTATGTGAGATAATGTAGAAGGCCACCATAAACATGACTGCGTGGGTTCTAAGGTATCTGAGGTCTTTTCTACAGAAAGGCAGCCCTCCACCAGCATATTTTGATGTCTTACAGCAGTAACATTTCTGCATTTAAAATTAAAATTTAACCTGAATGTCTAACAATTCATTTGGATAAGACTTTGGAAAGTAGACAAAAAAATAAAAAAAAAAAAGGAAAAAAAAAAAAGGATTAAACTATATATTTCAGGTTTCCAGGTTTCTAATATTTTCAGGTTTCTAAACAAAATTCCAGGTCCTTTACATTGACAGAAGTATTATGGAAAAATATTTCTCCTTTTAATAAGGAAAACATGTACACATATATGTACTGTATTTCTACAGTGATATTTAAAATTTAGGGGAGCATTAGCATAAAACAGAAGACACACAATCTCAAAAATAAAACCCTGAGCATTTGTAATTAGAAGAATCACAAAAGAAAACAAACTCAGCCAAGGTTCACTTCATATGTAAAGTCAATGGCAAATTGTTTTATAACAATGTCATATTGTTCTTTCATCTTTTTTCTTCTACCCCTCAAACTCAAACCATGGATGAGAAATAAGGGACAAGAAGGTAAACTGTCAAATGACAAAAAATTGCAGTAAATAACAGAATACACACATCCAGGTGCCTATGTGGTTTAAGCCCTCTTGAATAAGTCTTTTAAAGGGAAACAATAAGATAAAATTATCTTGGAATAACATAGTACATGAGTTTCTGGGTACAAAAAAGAGAAGAAGTGAAAGAAAAGCTGGCTACTTTCTGTAAAGCATTAACCATATTCCTTTCAAAACAAATAATCCGAAGGAAAACACGTAAGGAACCAAGTTCAGAGATATAATTTGCCTTGAAATTGTAAGGACCACCTCTCAGACTATACGTTATCTATTTAAAATACACTGATGTTATCTACCACCCCAATGGTATTTATAAACCTTTTCTTCCCTTTTCTCCTGTCATTTTGTTCTGGACCCATGGTTCTTCCCCTGTCTTCCGTCCTCTGAAGGGACTTTTATTTTTATTTTTTTATTTTTAACTTTTTAAGGGAAAGTTAAAAAAAAAAACCAAACAAAACTTAGAAAGCTGAAAATGCCTATTCAACCACCTTCAGCCTTATATGAACCTTTCAGCAATTTACTGGAAGAATAAAGAGCCAGGCAATCTTTAAAGCATCTTAATTGTTCTCTGAGTGTAATAGAACCCTCGGGAGACGTGACCCTAAGCTGGCTGTAAATCACACTTGATTCCATGGACTGTGCTGTTCCTCCCTGTCTATGGAACATACATGACGTTAAAGTAGACTATTAAATCACACACATGCTTATTTTCCAAACAGACCTGATAAGTTCCTGCCTTTACAGGTTTTTTCTTCCTTTTCTTTTCCCAAAGAAAGGTAGGAAGTGGATATGAAAATGGCAAGGGGACAAATGGTTGCCTGAGAGTGAAAAAGGGTGTGAGAAAAGAGTAATTAATCTGCCAAGGTTCTTACCATCCTTAGTCAATCAGTCTTCTTCCAATCTGTCTACCGTTGCCCTTTTACCACCAGTATATCATCTATTCACCCACAAACTCATTTACCAGTTGTCTCCATTCCTTTCCTGAATTAAAACTCTGCCAGCCTGAAATCGTTCAAAATCTCCCTCCGAGTTATGCCAAACAACTTCTCAAAAACCTTCGGCACACACCTCTCCTCTAGGCTGAGAACCATTTCTCTCCTTATTTAACCTTGCCAGAGCTGAGGACCACACCCCTGGCTCTGATCCCGTGCAGTAACCACCTTCTCAGCCTCCAACATGAAAGCACAGCAGGCGTACTGTCCTCTAATATGAATAACCAACTCTTGGACTCAGATTTTTTTTCTGCTGTTATGAGACAGTCCGCACTGAATTTAGAATTCATATCCTGTCAGCTTGTAACAATCTCGTTTGTTGTTGGCACTGAAAAATCAGGAGCATGTAGAATAGGAGGAAAAGGGCTGAGGTTCTCCATCTTTGCTTCTATAGGGAAGAAAGAAAACTACCCTACCAAAGCTTGTCTCTCCTCCATCTTATGTCTGTTGCTATGAGGTAAGGGGTTTTCTTGCCAGAAGATCAGATCCTTCAAGGGTTGAATCACCTCCAGACCTGAGAGTATCTGCCGATGGTACTACTCCCAAAAAGTATACTAACAAGATAATAGCTGTGTCTTGGTTTACTAAATCTACAGTAATCAGCTGCCCCTCTTCCACTCTGCACACAATGCACATAGTCTGTATGTCCACATCAGTGGCTTAAATGGGATAGCGAGCCACCAACCAACAGGACCCAGAGCAAGTAATCAGTCCCAATCAAAATAATTGTGTTTATAAAGCTGTATGCAAATGGATGAACTTGGGGCTGAAGTAATTCTTCATGTGCATTGTTGCCTGTACAAACATCCTCTGGAAAACTGAGTTGTGGTAATATGGTGAAAATCCTAGGCACGAATTACAATACAGGAAATTAAATTTAAATGTAAGAAACAGCTTTTCTACCTTGGGGGTGGTCAAACACTGGAACAAATTGCCCAGAGGGTTGGTGTAGTGTCCATCTTTGACGATATTCAAACCCCAAATGGACATCATTCTATGCAACCTGTTGTAGCTGACCCTGACCTGAAATGGGGTTTGGTCTATTGGGTCTCTAGAGGTCCTTGCCAACTGCAACCACTCTGTTATTTTTGATTCTGTGGATGACCTTTGTGCTTTAGAACTTTCTCAAGGGAAAATATATTTTCCATGAGGACAGACCATAGCACAATGTAAGGTCTTTGTCTCTCCTACTGTTACTGTGGTGGTCAAAAGCAAGCACTGTAAGACAAAGACAGCAGAGTTGTTTGATGTTGAATGCTGAAAGGGCAGATGGAAGTCGGAGGTGGCAAGAAAATGTAAATGTGCACATGAACTGCAGGGCTGCAAGAGTACTGATGGTTCCTGAGACTGACCAGCTCATACTCAGTTTGGAGATCTCCACTACAGCATGCCTTGGAAGAAAACTAGGATTCCTCCTGCCTGGTGCACAGCTGAAGCACTGAGGCACTGCAAGTGTGTTAAGCAGGGCAACCATGTCCCGAGGCCTGACCACCTCCTGAGGTGCCTTGGTCTGTTACCAACTCCAAAGGGGGATCTAAGGTAAATGGATTCAATCCCTAAGATAGTTGCCTTACCGAAGTACCTGAAGGTACTTATGTAACGTGGACTGAGGGGTGGCACAAATCCTCCTAAAGCTGCCTTAAGGTGCTAAACCACCACACCACTCAGGGCTCGCTTTAATGCTGCAATTCTGGCATCCTATTTGAGGAAAACAGTATTCCCATTACAGACTCACAAACCAGGTGGGTTATATAGCATTTAAAAGTTTTTCTGCAAGGAAAGCAGAAGGGTGGGAGATGCAAAATAAATACTGAAGAAGCATAAAGCACCCACCTGGGTTTCCTTAGCGAAGATTAAATGCCAGAGATTCAGCCAACAGTAAGAACAACTATGGAACAGTATGCCTGCAGTTCCCTTGAAAGCTCAGTACAGTCTGTTACCACTGTAATATTAGAATTAATTGAAGAAAATTGAGAAACAAACTCAGGTTTGACCTCTGAGTATTCTGCTCAATAAGTCCAGGTTAGCCCAAAGGCAGAAAAACTAGGAAAAATTGTTAACCCACTAGGTGCTGGCTTAACATATGCCAGCTACAAAACAAACATCCTACTGTCTCAAGGCAGTTTATTTTGGTCCTAAGAAGTGATGTATCTCGCTTCCCAGGAAGACAAGGCATTTCTGTGACATGCAGTTACAGTACGGATGGAGTGCTGGTTGATTGCATAATGGTCTGATGCTGGAGAATTCAAACGCGAGCTGTCTTCACAGGTTGGAAGCACCTTTCTTGCATCATTTCCAGGTTTGTTGTCACTCATAATATTTGAGGGAATGCTTCATGAACCAATAATGCAGCTGCCCTGAAAATTCTATAGGAGCTGTCAACCATCCTATTAGCACACTTGCTGACACTGGCCACAGCTGAGTCTCTATAAACACTCCAGTCCTAAAGTAAAAAATAGTTTTATTGAAGGATGTACTTGGCATTTTTCAATATTAAAATACTAAATAAATGATGGCATGTTTCCCTTTAAAATTTTAAAATGCAACTGTATCTATCTGGACTCACTTTGCAGACATGTATTAATTCATTTAGATACAGCATCTGAAAATCTGGCTCTCAACTTGTCAGTAATGTACATCTCCTAGTGAATAGGGAATTATCAGATTCCATATTTTCAGTTGCTAATGACCATTAAAGGCACTATACATACATGTTTCATATAAAATTTAAAATCAGGTGGATTTTTTTCCCCTAAATTGGGCTTATTTCTACTTTGTCAGTCATTCTCCAGAATATGGAGCAATGCAGTGTCCAAGACACGCTGTTCTGCTTCTAATCAGACTGAACATATATAAATTTAACCACTTTAAGGAATGCAGCTTCCTGAGGACCTTCTGAAATTATTACGGTACCTTACTGTAATCTATGTTCTTTTTTTGGTGCTATGTTATCTCAAGTATTGCCTAAAAATAATATCATGTAACTGCCTTCATTAATAAATCACTGGGAACAGAACTAACTTCCATTTTGAAGAGGATGTGATTTGTGACCAATTGTAGAAGCGACGATGGGAACTCATAGGACACTCATCAAGTGATCTCCATTTCCTGAACTCATCAGTTTTACCCTTGCTGTTCCTTGTCCAGTATGCCAAAGGTGCAATTCTGTCATGGAAGGTCATGCTTAATGCAGGAAAACCTGTATTTAATCAACCTTGTGATCTGCCAGCTGAAAGCTTTGAATAATCAGACTGAACCTGGGCAGGAAATTATCTTTCTTTCCTGAGTATTCTTATGGTATTAGGAATTGCTATGTAAACAACAACAACAAAAAATAATGCAATGCCATTACAAAGAAATAATTTTCTGGGGTGTCTACCCCGTGTAAGGCACAGAAGGCAATTCTTTGAATATACATGGAACTGGTGGTGCTTCTCAAGCTTTGGGAGTACACCGAAGTATGTAGACTTCAGGAATACACAGGCAAACTGAAAAGTTTGTTACCCATGAAGAAAGTCTGAAGGAAACAAGTTTGTTTAGATAAGAGAGGGCAAAGGGGGAACATAATGCATTTGCTCTATATCTTAATTCAGTTTTTTAGTTCCTAGTTTAAAACAATCATGAGGAATTGTGATTTATAGAGCATGTCTTACCTAAAGCAAACCAACACCCCACTCCAGCATCTGGAAACAACAGCTGCAAGACTGTCCTTTTCCTAGGCTTCAGCAACAGCAGTGGTAGCAACATCCCTGCTACTAATTTGACCCTCTCTCAGCCTACATTAGTTGTAGCTCCAGAACTAGAGATGGGAAAGAAGCAAGCAGCTCGTTTTGAAACAATGGAGATGGAGCTTGAACTTTAGGAGAAAACCCCCCAACTCAACAAACTGAATTCTGATGGTGTTCCATAAACTTCACATACTCATGTTTTACAAACTTCCTTACGGGGCGTCTTTCAGACATAATTAGGGATGGTATAGGCATAGCTGACTGTACATCAGCTATGACCTTGGACACGTCAGTCTCTTGTGACTCACTAGTGTTGCAACTCTTGATTTCAGTCGTGATTTTGTAGTGGCTCCAGATGAAAGCTAAAAATCATGATGATTTTTGTTAAAAAAAAAATCTAGAAAAATTATTTTGTACAAAGTGCTTTGTTTTCAAAACCTAAAATGTTCAATTAATCTTAATGTAAAATAATTCTATAGTTAATATTTTTCTAAACACACATTCAGGGAACCTACAATTTCTCTCTTAGAAAATATGGAATGTGGTTAACTTCAAAATTTTGTCCCAAAATATTTTCAAGTCAAATTGTTTATTGAAACTGCCTCTTCCCCAGGAACAGTATTCAATTCAATCAAATGTTATAGGCTGAATTCTGTAATTAGTAAATTAACAGCCACTATTAATCATCACAGAATATAAAATTTCCATGGTTTCAGTGACAAGGCAGTAGGGTCTTTTCACCTAGGATTCATGTGATCTACGTCTATGCACAGCACACACATGGAGATCCTGAGCTCATGGGTTACCGAGGCCTCTAAGAATTTGAAGCAGAACTCTTAACCTGACTAGAGTGATACGTTTTTTGCAAGTAACTGGTTTTTTTCCAGTAGCATCATTAACATCTTGCCTAGATTTAGCTTGAGCCAGAGACTGTTCATGTGAGCACTGGTCTCATTCAGGCCCTGGGACAGTGAGGAGATAATGATGTTATCATAAACATTAAGCATCCTTACATACACCAAATAGTCCTCTTATTGTAGTAGATATTCAAATGTATCTTTTAAATAATAACTTTCCCCCCAGTGCTCTCAAAATATTTTGCAGACTATGGATACCACACCACTGAGATGAAGCCCCTATTTCAGCTTTGGGAAGCTTATGAACTGTTTCATGAAATGCTGTCTCCATCTTTAACAGAGGGGATGATCTTTGTAAAACATTCTGTCTCAGGAGTATTAACAACTGATTTGGTCCCACTAGCATTTAAAGGAGCAGATATGACTTATTCCTAGCTCACTAAACACACCCTTGAAAATTCCAGATATTTACAGATGACCCACCTGCTCCCCTTATCCTCCACCTCCCTGCATCCTGAGCAATGGTGGAAACTGAGACTCCTGTCACACCAGCCTTTTGCAATACTTCTTTATATTAAGCCAAGTCGGATGGGGTCACCGGTCTTTGATCTACTGTATTTGTTCATTCTTTTTTGAAACTATCCAACCTTTCTCACATTCCCATAACTCATGGCAATGAAAGCAGCAGCTGTCTGCTCCACTTCCTAACTAATAACTTCTGTTCAGAGTGGGAGGGAAAAACAGCTTTATAATAATGCAGGATTTTCTGTTGGAAAACTGAGCACTAATAACTTCGTGTTGTGTCCTTGTCTCCCCTCTTACTCCAGGAATACATAAAGACCACCTCTGTTTTCCCTTCGCCTGTTTCTACCCCTCTTCTTTTCTGTACGAGTGCAAGAAACAGAACTATGCTACCTTTGTGATTATTAGCAACCCTGGGTCCACACTGATTAGTCCCAGTGGCACAGGGTTAATGAGTTAAGTGTGCTTATTCAATTAAGCCACCTCTTTGTTTTAGCTCACATAAATTTTAACCTGATCGCTTCAAAATTACCTTTGGCACTATTTGATAATAGAATAAATTTAATAAATTTCATGAAAATATTTGTCCTTAGTAAAATAAACAGATGGAAAGCTTAGTAGAGGTATTCTGATCAGGTGATATATTGATCAGCGGAATCATGGAATCCATCATCATGGAATACTGGCAAACAGGAATCCTCTTGAGTGTTATTCTAATGCTTGGAAGTATTTGGCACTGTTATGAATTTTAGGTTGTTTCTAGTGAAAGTTAGTCAGTTATTTATTTTCCTCAAAATGCCCTTGGACTACACCTTTCTCACAGAAACCACTTCAGCCCATTGACTTGAACAGAGGATGAACGAGCCATTTCACTCATAATACTGGTGCACCCTTTCCAACACAGCTGCAGAATATAGGAATTTACTTTCCTCAAAGTTGTGTTTTTGGAACTGTAAAGCAGTCCTGGATATCACACTGCAGTATGGGAGGCCAGATGATGGCTACAGTTAAGGCACCACAGGATGAAGTATAACAGTAGAACACAGGAATCTTTTAATCTGTAAATAAGATGTTGAAAGAAAAGCCTCTGGATCGCAGTCCATACTTTCCTGCAATGAGTATTTGGCACACTAAAAAGGTATTTGATTTTGAATACTGATTATCATTGGAAAGCATCACATTTCAATCTCTTTGATTAAATGGAGGACTTTCATAATGGCATTGCTAATTACATTTGTATACACACTGACTGCCCTTAAAAACACCCTTTTAAGGTAAGATTCACCTCGTCTAACATTAATCATTTAAAAATTAAGCATGTAGTCTAAGCCAATTATTTCAACTGCCTCTGTATTCAGCAAAGAGAGACAGACACCTCTAGAGCGTGATTCATCACGCCAGTCTTAGAAGGGGATGAATCTCTTGTTGATTTGTTCCACTTATATCATGATGTCATCAAACACAGTCAGATGAAATTACTTCTGCCCTGAGTAGAAATGAGAAGCTGGGTGAAGGAAAAAATACCCCAAACAAACCTCAAAAACCCCACCAAATAAATGAACAAAATCTTTCAAGTAATCCCATATGAAGCGTTTTCATGAAAACCGGTGTGATGTTATTTATCCATCTGTGTTTCTTCACATAACAAGGATATTGTCCTTAAAGTTGATGACTCTCTGCTTATATTCAGTGGTATACAGAATGCCCCAGACAGGAAGCAAAAGTGAAGCTACTGCACTAAGAAACTTCTAGCAGACAAACAAATCTCCCTGCACAAGAATGATTTGAATCCATTCTCTTGGGGATGATTGATACTAATATTCCTATCGGACTGCAGTAACTACACTTCTGAAAATGTCTGACATATTTTGTCATTTCCTATAACATCTGTAGGTAAATTTCCAGCTGGAGCATACTCATTTAATTTAGAAACTTTAGGAAACCTTGCTCTTCAGTGACTTTCTGCTATTGCTAGTGTCACGTAATGGGACGTTTACCTGATTCACTCCCTGCACTGCAGTAACTAGCCTTTCTTCTGGGCTGTGTTGTTCTTAATCATATGCCTTTAAATCAACCTGTAACTTGCCCTGGGAGACATTCAGAAAAACAGCCTTTCACAGTAAGTGTTTCAAGGGGCAAAAGAGAACTTGTGTGTCCTGTGAAAACATAAAATAAAACTGTAAATTGAATTGCATTAGGGTCCTGCACGGAATAAACTCAAATTAAAATAGTCCTAGAGATCACTTACTTATTTGGCAGTTTAATCTGGCCTAGGATCCAGAACTGATTGCTGAACTATCTCCTAGAAACATTGTCTTCAAACTTCATCTTATTCACAGAGACCTTGGCAGCACAAACAGGCAGTACATCACTCCAGCTCTATCTCTGCTGCATTGGCCTCTGGTTCTGAATTACAGCATCTATCACATTCTGGCTTTTGCTTGCCAAGCTTTTAAAGGTGTGCTCTTGCTCACTGTACCTTATGAACGGCTTTCCCTTCCATCATTGGGCCTGCTTTTGAAGTTTACTGATATCGACTTATAAAATATTCTCTCTTTGCATGCCTACCCCCTCTGACTACAGTGTAACTGAGACATACATGCATATCGCAAGTGTCAAGTTCCAGTTTGAAAGTGCTTTGTCTTGCTCACACAGACTGTGGAAACTTCTGCCCATAAATATCTGAACCTCATATGCTTTTAAAACTAGACACAACATACATCCTTTGTTTAAGATCTATTTATAATTAATAACATGGCATGGAGTGGCAGATACTTCACTGAAAAGACTATAGACATAAACTCTCTCTCTCTGTATATATGTATACATATCTATCTGGAGATGTGCTCTATTCCTCTTTTCAGTTTTAATACCATCATATATCATATTTGTTTTTAAATTATGCTTTCCGCTGAACTTTTATTTTATTATAAAAAGATGAATTTTGCATGTGAAAGAACTGGCCCAAAGTCACATTCTTACTCTTTAACAGCCTGATCCTGAAGACAACCCTGTCGCTTTCACTACCCTGTCACTGGTCTTGTTGTGTGTTACCAAAAATGTTGAAAATCACCAAAATTAAATAATCTGTTGGCTACTCAAAAATTGTCTTTTTTTTCAAGAATATAATGTTGTTGCAATATAGCCCTTTCTATATACTGACATTAAACATAAATAAGAGCATTTGGGAAGAGTTACACTCCAGGCTTGAGAAAAAATGATGTATTCAATGCTGCAGTCAATGATCCACTGTATTCTTGTCCATTGATATACGACCCTATGCCGTGAGAGGCTCTGTCAATACTACTGTGTCTGGGCATGCTGCCCAGTCCCCTCTTCCGAGGTGTGCCCCAGCACCCTATAACTGGGAAATACTCAGAAGGCAGAAGGACTAACCTCCTTCCTCACCCTCCCTGCAAAGGAAACACATAGGTGTAACCCCACGTGGGAACCACAATATTGTCTGCAGAGATGCTAGTCTAGGTGGTGGTGAGCCCTAGACTGCATTTTGCCTTACATGAGATGGTCTGTTGAGACACAACCTAGGATACCTGAAATGTAATTGTCTGGTTAAAAGGTTGACTAGGTGTTCATATCTACTGTGAGTAATAATGAACAATGGACAAAAGCGGACAAAAATCATGCAGCTCATGGTCTAGCATACAGAAAGAAAAAAGTGGAGATATGGTATACCATAAAAATTAGGCTGTATTGTGTGCTATGTATAAATTTAAGTACGAAGACTCTTTTCTTAACTCTTCTGTAACTGTAAATGCATTTAATCTACATTATTTTATTACAATCTACAGAATAAAATCTAATTAATAGACTATTTTCCACCTACCACACCCTTTAGTGTGATTTTGAGAAAGTAAAAATACTAGACCCACTGTATGAGACAAGCTGTTGGGAACCCATTCAAAGAAAAAGTAAGAGGAGTAGCCAAAATCTGAATAGAAAAGGTGTGAAGACTCCACCAGACTTTTCCTTTTCATCAGTTGAAACATAAACCTTTGAGTACACGTTTCAGGAAAGGTCTCATTTGTGAGATAGCTATATAGCTCTACTCTCCAAAAAAGAAAAACAAACATGCCTTTTTGTGCAAGTGCTGTCTTTGTCATTCATTAATACACTATTTGATTGTGTATTGGGAGTGATTATTTTAATATAAATTCTGGACTTTTTTCAATATACATTGATTATTAAAATACATTTTAAAAAGTATTGCTAGCAGTATTTGGAGAAAATGCCTTTGGAGCCCACAAGAGATGGGGAATCTACAGAAGGGCTTCTGAGGTATAAGCAGCAGTAGTCAGAAATCACACCTGTAACTTCTCACTCAAACTCTAAGCATCTCCAAGCCTGAAGACTTATTTAAAAGTGAAAGAATGAAGGAAATAACTTTGGACCTTTCCGTGAGACAGAGGAGCATGGCTACAGTCATTGTCCTCTTTCAGAAGCCCACAAGAAGGCATCTGTGGGAGAACAGGAGATCTGAGATCTTTAACAGCTGACCCTTCTCCAGAGAGGTGACAAAAAAAGAAGTCTGGATCAATAAAATTTTTTCATGAAGAAAACATCCACAAAGTGAGTGGAATTGCAGGCTGCCTAACCATTCAGCTATAGAAGGTGCATGACTTCATTTAGTCATTTATTAGATGCAAAAAAATTAGATCTTTAAATTACACCAGTTGGCAAGAAGGGATGTTCATAACAAACTGTCAGTTCATAGATAAAAACACTGAGACTATATTCCATACTTCTGAAATCACAAAGCATTTGAAATAAAGGGTTAAATTCAGTCCCTGGGGAATGGAAAGTGAGATAGGGAAACATATGCAAGCTGATGTACACGCAGCTAAACCGCCTTTGTACACATGAATTAGTTGCAGAGAACTGGGGGAAAGTCTACTTCAACAATGAAAATTGTGCTACATTTTTATATTGAAAAAAATCACTAAATTGCAGTGGCTTGTAAAGCTGGAAGATGTCACAGAAGTTCTGCTTTCTCATACAGCTCTTTATTATACACTTTGGGAAGGGGGAAACTTTTGGCATCATTATTGTTATTGTAAGCATCATTAATGCCACTTTCTGCTTTTGACAGAACATTGTATTACCTCACTTTATCACAGTTTATGTTATTACATGAATGTTACAAATGACAAAGTTTGGAAAGCGCAGGTATTCCTAGAAAGTGCCACAAATGAACCATAAATCATATTAAGATAATCTGGGGACTTGAAAAGAATTGTGGGTTGAATAGCTTTGTGTGGCTCAGACAGATAATGGTACTTTTAGACCATTCACGTGCTGGCTGCAGCATCAGGGATTGGAATGGAAGTAACATCTAAGGCAATGTATAAAAGAGACCTCACACCTAATTTTCTCCTCTGTTATTATGTACTTATTTATTATTGGTTATTTATAACTTAACAGTAGCAAGAGTTGCAGACAAAGATCAAGCCTGCATTTGAGTAAAAAAAAAAAGAAAAAAAATTCTGTCTCACTTAATCCAAATATGAAGTGAAAGACAACAGTTAGATTCAATGTGAGAGAAGAAGAAAGGTGACAGTGATGATTATTGTGGTAAACAGCAGTACCAATTACCTAGTCATTGTTTCACCTTCTTTGTAAAATATAGTACATCTGGAGGGCTTGTAATCATTATCTTTAGATCTGTCTATAGTTTTTTGAAAACTAGCAGTGTCCTTCACAGCTACCTGGAAAATGTTTTTCATCCAGTGGAGAAATATAGAAAATTTCATATTTTGTCCGTATGAAAGAATATAAAAATAATTCACATATTTCAACATATTAGGACCTGAAAGAGCCAAGCAGATCATCTAGCCTGACCTCTCGTACATCTCAGGCAATGTATTTTCTCTTAATTATCTTTGGTTTGATCCAAATGACCTATTTTAATTAATGTAGAATGTCATCCTGACTTGATCCAGAAAAGCTGGTACATGAAGTATCCTTCATTCTCCTTTGCTAGTTTGCTGTTCTGGTTAACTACTGTGACTGCTAAATCTTTTGCCTTCTTCCTAGTTTCATTGCTTCGGTTGCCAGTCATTAGTTGCTGTTATGACCTACCCTGCTAGATTAAAATGTTGGTTGGCAGCTGCAATCCTCTTCCAGGAAGGTAATTCAGGGCAGTTTTCAATCAGCTTTGGATAAACAAAGTTTCTCAGTTCAAAACATTTTTCACAGCTTCAGAATAAAATTTCTGTCTTTTTTTATACCTCCTCAGCTTTTGGACATCTTTTCTTCCTGACAGTGACACAAGAACATAACACAGTACTCCACCACGCTTTCCACCAATGCATTATGCAGACACATAGCCACCCCCTCACCACACGCTCTGTCCCTAGCTTGTTGCTTACATACCAAGGAGTGCCTTAGTCCTTTTTGCCATGGCATCAGATAGGCAATTTAACTTGCTTCCGCACTATAACTCTTAAATCTTTTCCTGAGAAACTAGACTCAGAACACATTGTCCATTCTCAGTGTGACATTCCTTGTTCTAGGTTACAACACACTCTGCTATGTTAAAATACACATTGCTTCAACGAGCCCACTTTGCTTTGTTCTCTTCTGATCATTATGGCAAATGTTGCCACTTTTCCCAGCAGTAATTATTTTTCTTTATTTCCAGGTCATTGATAAAAAAATATGAATAGCTTTAGGCCTATAGGCATCATCTCGAATTCATATTAGAAATCATTTGATATTTCACGTTAACACCTACCCTGTCACATCTATCAATATGCTGTTCTCACAGTGTTTGATATATAATTGATTTGCATTGTTTTGTCCTAAGTTTTAAAGAGTGTCTTCTGGTACTATTGTGTTTATCAGGTATCCAAACATGCTATGGCAATGACATTATTAAATTTGTCCGTCCAATCTTTAATTTCACAAAAGGGATATCCAAGTCATATTGGGCAAGTTATAGGCAATTTCCCTTGGGTTTATTTATGCAAATGTTAAGAAAGCATTCAAACAACAAGGACTGAAATGAGGTCTCCATGATGATACAGAGACAGTATGTCCCTTTGACAGTGTGAACTTAAAATGAACACAACATAGCTTGTTTCTGTAGACAGCACTTCATATATTTGAAGCTCAAATGCACAAAATACAGAAGGATACTGGTTATGTGGCTAAACACACCACAGCTGGCTGGGGGAGATGTCAGGAACTTCCTAGTGAAAGGGGAAGAATTGAAGCTGAAAGCCTCAGAAGCTGATTTTCTCAGATTTTCTCTAAATGCAACTACTCTGTACTGTGTTTAAACATTTCAGATTAGTTGCCACAGTTCTCTGACTTCTGCATTTATTTGTCTGAAGAAGGTAGGTGCTGGGAAAGCAGAGAGGTTAAAACGTAACTGTTTCTGCTGTTTTTTGTACTCTGTACTGAGGTCCTGCCATGAACAGGTTCCAGCAGGGAACTAACATTACAGTATCAAGACTTAGGACCTGATTCAAGTTACAGTCCAGTCTACTACAGAATGAAATCAGCTGCACTTCGCACTTCTGCAATCTCCTCTCATCTGTAGAGATCACAACCCTATCCTCTTTCATTCCTTTTTGGGGGTGAAAGGGGGAATAGTCGAGCTTTTCCAGGCCCCCTGGAAAAGGGGGCTGTCTGTATGTAGCTCCAGCATATCTCTCTTGCTTTCCTTGTTTTCCTCTGAACCAGGAGGAAAAGTCTTGCTATTGAAATGCTAATAGAGGAATAAACTGTATAATAAGACTGCATCCCCTTTGGGCCTACATGTAATTTACACATAAAATGAAATTGCACATGGCCTTGTTTCATAGCATATTTGTTTAATTATCTTTCTTTAAAAGCTTTTTTCAATTAATTTTCAATATTTAAAAAAGGAATAAAAATGTCAATTTATCTGTGTACCTGATAATTAAGTACAGTTTGGGGAATAATTACATTATCTAATAGCAGAAATTTGTCCAGCTCTAATAACTGGGATTTTTCAACATTTTTGCTTGCTTTCTTGTTCTCCAACTGCTCTAATTCAAAAGTTTACATTCTGCATGTATCGGTCAGTCCTCACTCATCACACCAGACACTGACCAGCTGACCAGAATGGTTCTGCCTTCCCTGGCAAATGAGTCAGGAAAGAGTGGACAGATCCAGGCTAGCTTGAATCTCTCCAAAAGGGCCATCTGTAGTTCATATGTAACAGGAAAAGTATAACCAATAGAGCTAAGTATTAAGTTTTTCATGAGCTCTTATTGCCTTTGAGAAACGTCAGCCTGATATACACTGTTGAATACTGAGGATCCTTTTCCAAGAATGCTGGAACATTGCTGTTCAGTTTTAGTTGGAACAGATGTGGAAGAGAGCTGTTCAAGAGCTAATAACACAACAACATTTTGGAGAAAAAATAATATAAATTAATTATTTAACGTAGTCAAGGAAGGACCGAGAAAGATAGACTTGTTGTCTGTAGGCCCCCCACAACAGGAGGGACTACAACTTTCTCTTATGGACCATTTATATAATACAAAATACATGTTTCTGGGATTAGCACAGAAGAAGTAAAACACTAACCCAATGAGATCCAAACAGCAACTTCTGAGTCAAATCCAGCCTGCTGATTTTTCCACTGAGGATGTAAGGAACAGCTGTTTGAGCAATAAGCCCTGCCTGGACAGCCATTTCTCTCCTTCTTCATGTAATTGACCTAAAAGTGGCCATTACAGCTTGTTACAGGGCTGTGAAGGGGCTGAGGAGGTGCCCTCCTGCAGGAAAGATACCTGGCCCTGCGTGGTCCCAACCTGCTGCCACTATTGTATCAGCTCACCATAAACGGGGAAGCCCCAGTTCTGAGATCCAGCTTACTCATCTGTGAGAGCTGGAGCAATCTGATTCCAACTAAAGGGGTACTGGAAATAGGATTAAGCAAAACAAGCAGCTTGGTGTTCCAGGGTAAATAAATGAAATTACCTCATCAGAATGCCTGAACATAGCTGATATTGGCTATTGCAGTCTAACACAAGCCAGAACAAGCAGCATTACTTCAAGAACTCAGTCTTTAGCTAATCACAGCGTAGAACAGACAGTAGTGAAATGGACTCTGCAGCACTGTGGGCTCCTCCACCACAGGACCAGCTGTAACTTTTTCATATGGACCAGACACAATATCAAAGACTTATTCTATCCCTGTTAAGTGCAATTGCTTCTGTACTGCTTGACTGCACAACAGCTATGCTGGAGTATCGGAATCATTTTGCCATTTAGCAGATTCAGTAAACACCACCCAGAAAGTTCCACCTAACTTTGTTTAAGGAAAAAATTTCCACCTATATGAGCTGTGGTGCTCTGTTTCCACAGCTGAGATAGATGCAGTAAGATGGAAAGCAGTCATGTCACGCATTTCATCAATCTCAGGGCTAAGTAAGGGCTGATTTGTGCTATCAGAATTGTAGGGAAAAGATAATGAGAAAGCATTAACAAAAATTCTTCTCAGTAGGTTTTTCCAATACCATTGTTATTAGTCACCAGTTATACCCTCTGTTGCTGACTCATGCTAGGAATGCAAGCGGGACAATGGGGTTTCAGGTCAAGTACTTGTCAGCTGCCTGACAAGAGAAAGATCAGGTTTTCTTCAAACTGTCAAACATCTTAAGGCAAAGCTTGGTTTCTCAGCTAATGCTCTCCACTCCCTAAGAATACAATGCCTCTCTCAGCCTGCAGCCCTGATAGAGGAAATGGTAGCAATAAAAAAAAGTTGAGAAACAACCTTACCAGCCTCATTTAAACTTTCCTTTGCACTTTCCCCTGCTTCTTTCTCTGCTTCTGGTTTATATCACCTCATCTTGTAGTTAATCAGGCTGGTGCTGACAATTAGGCTTGTTAACACCCTCCTTTCAGAAGGCTTGCACTCCAATTAGGCAGCCTGCCCCATTCCAGGCAGCCAGAAGATAACGTGGCTGTTCCCTGTGTTTAGAGTCAACAGCATCTGCAGGGACACCTGGCAGCAAAGGGCAGAGCTTTTAACCCCTGAACTGTCAAGGCACTTTAGCATCCTGGACAATAAAGAAGCTCATTTTGTAATTAAAAAATAAACATTTTTTTAAAACCTCTTTCTTTTTTTCTTTTCTTCTTTTTTTTTTTTTCTTTTTTTTTTTTTGTGTGTGTGTGTGTTTTGGGGGATTTTGTTTGTTTGTTTGTGTTTTTTTTGTTTTGTTTTTATAGGAGTTAATGATCTAGCTAAGTCCCGTCTAAGAGCCAAAAAAACACCTGTTCGAAGTTTAGTATATAAATTGTGTGGTATTCAGTGGATGTTAAGCACCTAAACAGCTTAGGCATCTAACTACAAATTTAGGTACCTATATACGTGAAAATTTAGCCTGGAGTGCTTCCTGTGAATCTGAACACTCATTACGTATGTTCAGTTACTGGACCTGAAAGACTAATTACATTTAATTCTTCAAAACCTAGATGTTCCTCTTTATTATCTATTAGGTAGCTCAGTCAACATCAGAAGTTTCTATTGCACTCATAAAAATATCCAAATCAGGGTCCTTTTTCTGTCCCAAGAACAGTCACTCGTTATTTTGTTTTAAAGAACACCATTATAAACTATAGAAGCAGTAATCACGAAAGGATGAAAGAGATGATTACCTATATATTATGCCGCTTCCATTTCTGGTCCTGGAGTGGAAGCTCTACATGATTAAAGTTGCAGTACAGATGAACCATAATACTTTCTTGACATACATCATACATGCAATTCCATCACAGACCATTTGCTGCCTTTATTTTGCATAGTCACGGAGTAAGGTCTCAGTGCTGACTGCAGCTGTTCTCCATGCAGTCAAGACCTGATTTACCCTCACGAGCTTGCACTGTATTGTCTCTGTGCTGATCGCTCTCAGTTAGGCGTATGCATTCTGGCTTGCTTCAGTATAGTACCATAAAGAATATGATGATGATGCAGACCTAAGGCAGAAATCGTTGTGAAAGTAGCAGCTGCAGTCATGAGACACAGTAAAGCATTATGGTTTGGAGGCTGTGAGCGGAGACCAAGATTCTCAGAGAAGTCTTTCTTAGTTAGTGGGTGGTGATTTTTAGTTGGGGTGTCGAATACATCCAGGCTCGGACCATGGCACTAAAACTGCTCTGAAGGGCATACCATACATCACAGAGCTTGATTTTCAGGCAATAACATGCATTTCTATTTGGGCATATTAATAATAATAGTCAATTAAAAGATGTCCATGGTTGCTGATGGCATGAGTGGATCTATAGACTGAGTGGTCATGAAGAGTGTCTGGAGTTTTCATTATAGCACTGCAGACTATAGTTTGTCAGTGAAACAGCTAGATGTCAAATGATACCTGTCAAACAGACATGTTTAACTTCATTTTTGTGCTGGTATCTGTACTAGCAAGTTAACAAGATGACTACTCCTGCTGAAGGTCAAGCCTCTGACTAAGTATTTATAGCTTTATTAAAAATAACAGAAATTCTAAAAAATAAACACCTATAAAAATCAGTATTCTCCAAATCAGTCAAAGTTTAACAATGTTTATTTTGTTCCTTACCATACTTCCTTCATGCTATGTATCTGGGGCCCTTGCATTATGGAAGTGTTTACTGAAGCTATTGATAACACTAATGTATAAACATCAGTTGTTTCCATGCTGCTGGAGATTTTATGGTTCACTTTCATAAAGACTTAATTGAAGAGCACTGCTGAGGAACCCAAAGTAGACACTCCTTAGCTTGGTTTGATGAGTTTAAGCTTCACTGACTCTTTTGTGGAATATTAACGATAGCAACAACACCATTTTCAAAAAACTAAAATTTAAGAACAGCTACTCTACTGTCTCCCAGTGGGTTAGCTCCTAGTTATATTACATTGAAAATTGTGTTATAATCTTGACTTATGTTGAAAGTAAAACATTAAGGACAGTTTTGACTCCTACAGCTATGCAGCGTTAAATGCCCATCTAAATGAAATTGGCGTAATTAGCTCCCAGAAAAATTAAATTTCCTCCAAACTTGACTCTACCTACCATAACACAATCTCTGTAATCCAGTTTTATTCTTTAGGAATTGAAACACTTCCGAGAGGTTTCAGTGGACATTGTTTGTATGCAACTTTTGACTTTGATACGGTGTAGAGAAAAATAGGCATATATGATCCTTCTCTTTTTCAGACAGCCATTCCTACCCAACTCCATTGCAGAGTGGCAGATCAATGCAGAGAGGACAGCACATAAAAGTATTGGATACAGGGATGATGGAGTTGCAGAAGAATGTGACAAAATGCAGAGTATACGAAAGGTGTTGTAGAAGTTTAAAGGAAAGAACCCTGAGGTGGGGAGATGTGGAAAGAGTATTTTGTAGAGCTGGTCAAAGGTGTCACACTCAAGTATCTTTTTCCTGAGAAAACATTGGTTTTGACAGAACAACAATTTTTGTGAGAAAATTTGTCATTTTGGGGGAACATTTTAAATTGCTGACATATTTTAACAAAACAAACAACAGAGATTTTGGTAGCTGAAAATTCAAACTATTTTTTTTCCCCACATGACAGTTTTAAGGAGATAATGTAATTCTGAGAGGGGTAATTTTAGTGGGAATAAAAAAATATTCTCTCCAAAATAATTTTTTTAGTGTTAGGATAAAAGCAGATATAGGAAGGGTGCGAAAAAGAGGAACACAGAGCTGGAAAGGAAAATGCGAAAAAGAGAAGTGAGATGGAATCTGTTTGAGGGAAACTTCATGGACAGGAAAGTGATCAGTGAAAAGTGGAAGCCTAAAGGCAGATATATTGTGAACAAACATGTAAGAAGGCAAAAAAAAGCAAATAAATGAAAAAAAGATGGTGCAAAAACATATGGTCAAAAAGTCATCTTTCTTGTGCCTCCTGGTAAAGATAGAAGTTTTATTTTCGTCATTTGAAGTCTGTCAAAAACCTCGTGGTTTCAGTTAAACTTGCTCATTGTTTTGCTTCAATTTACGCTTTTCTTAATTAATCTTTGAAATCAATAATGGCTGCATATAAAATGGCAAGAAGAAAGCAGGTGCTGTTCTGTCAGTAGTGTTGAGGCACAGTTGGGGTGCAGTATGTGCCCATCCCTCTGGGGCTTATGGGTTTTATCATGGCCTTCGAAGTCGCAGTCTGTACCGCAAGGCAAGGTGCAGGGAGACATTGCAGAGCAGTTGTAAGCCTCAGGGAAATCCTGAGGATTTTTTTGTTTTACTCAAAAGTTGTAACTGCATGCCCAAACTTCTCCAAGTTCACCATGCTTTGCCCCACAGTTTTTATGGTGCTGCCAGTCTTCTGTGCCTTTCCCTTTTGTTTTCCCTGAGAACCCCACTGATATCTCATATATAACTCGTGCCCCTTTCAGGTCTCCTTTCTCTCTGCCAGCTCTCCTTTGCTACCCCAGTTCTGATCCTACCTTTGTGCTTTTCGGCAGCACTCAGAAACTTCTCAAAGCCAGAGTTCAAAAGAAAGCCCAGAGAAGAAAGGCTACCCAGGGCTATGCATTTTCAGTCTTAAGCCCACTTTTTAGTTCCTATCAGGATTTATTTTATCATATCAATGTGTTACAGCAACACAATCCTTTCTATACGTCTCCTGAATAAACCAACTCGGAATAGTTTAAAACTACAAGCCTACACCCTGTGTTTATAGGGAGTCCTGTAAGAGACTTGTACTCTAAAAAAGAGGAAATGATGTTAACAGCTACAACTAAACAACTAAAATGAAAAGAGGAGGCTAAGCACTTGTCCTAGCTGGAAACTTTTGCTGTACACAGCAGCAAAACACAGACTATAACACAAGGGAGGAGCCACTGTAATTGCCTTTTGCTGTGATCTCTAGATTTTTGATTGAAAGGATCATGTCTAGGGTTCTATGCTCGTTCTTTTCTCATAAGCTTTCAGTACTTAGAAGTCTTTTCTTCCACTCTTAATTTGCCTGGAGCAAGGCTTTTATCTAGACTTTTAGCCAAGAGGCACCTGCTGAAATATTCATTGGCAGAAATTGTGCCATGGGTGTTTTTCCCCATTTGTCCAGTTCTATGTCATTAAAATAAGGTTGAGTGCAATGAAAATAGGTTTTGACACAGAAGAATGGCATTCTCTCAAAAACTTTATATAATAGGCAATTAACCCTTTTCAGTGCAAGAATTTAAATACTAAAGACTGCTGAGTAATATCCTTTGTCAATGGCTCTTTTGCCCACATCAAAATGGGATTGAATATTATAACTTCACTTTGTGGGAGAATCAAATTATAATCTGAAATCTTTTATGAGAATGATTTAAAAATTTTGATATTAACTCTTTATACTGATCTCTACCTAAACGTGATGGTTATTTAGGAAAATGCAAAACTCCTTTATAATCTTCTCATGTGTACCTAAAGTCCGTATCTCGTTCCTTCCTTCCTTCCTTCCTTCCTTCCTTCCTTCCCTCCTTCCTTCCTTCCTTCCTTCCCTCCTTCCTTCCTTCCTTCCTTCCCTCCTTCCTTCCTTCCTTCCTTCCTTCCTTCCCGCCTTCCCGCCTTCCCTCTTTCCCTCCTTCCTTCCCTCCCTCCTTCCTTCCTTCCTTCCTTCCTTCCTTCCTTCCTCCCTTCCTTCCTTCCTTCCTTCCTTCCTTCCTTCCTTCCTTCCTTCCCTCCTTCCTTCCTTCCCTCCTTCCCTCCTTCCTTCCTTCCTTCCTTCCTTCCTTCCTTTCCTTCCTTCCTTCCTTCCTTCCTTCCTTCCTTCCTTCCTTCCTTCCTTCCTTCCTTCCTTCTCATAATACTCAGATGATCATACAAAATGATTCAAATGGCATTTTTTTGTTTGGATTTTGATCTAGAAATCAAAACTGAAAATCTCAAAGGACAAAAATTAAATTGAATCAAAGAGGACCTCAGGTGTACACAATTATACCTGGGATATTTTTGACCTTATACAAAGTTGGCCTCAAAGCTCATCAATTAGCTTTCCTTTAAGCATGGGTCAGGTGAACTCTGGGTGAAGTCTGAAGGCCCCTTCTGGTCAAAATTGTTCTGTGATTCTATTTTATGAACAGATACTCAATATACAGAAAGGAGTATTTTTCTTTTTCAACAAAGTTTTAAATTTAATCAATTTTGCAGCAGTAGGAGGTAAAACAAAAGTCTTCAATATGATATTATTTCACCCTGTGTTTGAGGGACTAATCCTAAGCCTGATCTGAGAGTCTTCACAGGAATATAAATTCAGTGACATACAAGATATTCCCTTGTAGACATACTGGAAATCTCCTTGCATGGTAACTGTCAGATTGTGTTATCTGATAACACGGACACATACTACTTTAACAAACTTTCTCTAAAGATCTTAAAGTACATGAAAAGCAGTCAAAAATTAAACCTTGTAAAGGTCTTTTAAAATGGGGAAATATTTCATTGTCTCACATATATCAGTATAAAAACAAAGAAATCAAGCAGTTTTCTCAAGATTTTGCAACAAAAATAATGGGCAATTACTGTTGCTCATCTAAAGGGTATAAGATAGGGTTTGCAGCCTGTGGGTAGCAAAGAATGGAACAATTTAATATGACATCTCTCTGTTTTCTTGGCTATCACAATTATGGACTCTTTAGAAAACAGCATTATTTGCTTAGGTAACTTACAGCAAAACTTCTGCAACAACTGCAGTGCTGTGTCTTTCAACCTTACTCTGAATCTTCCTCTCTGTTACCCTCCCTTGCATCGGACAGACTGCCTGCAGGTAGGAGTGGAGAGAGCACAGAATTCTTCTGGGCTGTTTAATGGCAGTTCTCTATTATTTTTACAGTTGAATACTACTCCCATGTGTTACTCCCTTTTCATGCTTCTTTATGCAAGAGTAAGGGTGTAGCCAGTTCAGATATGAAAATCTTAACTGCCAGTACTGTGTTCCATGAGTAAGATCATCAATCTCTTTAAATATATCTTTGTGTTGAGTGAACATTTTTGTTAGATACACAGATTATGAGGGGAGTTACAAATATTGGTCTGTATTATAAAAAAAAAAAGGCTCAAAATCAGTAGCCAAAGTAATGACTGTGTAAAGGATGTATATATTTATTATAAGACAAAAGAGGAGAGTAAAACTCTGACTTGTGTTACACCAGGTTGAAATCTAGTCTTTCTCCACAGCTTTACATGGAATTGCATTGGATTGGCACTGGTGTGACTGAAAAGTAAACAGGGCTTTCAACTCATCCATCACACTACAATGATAACCTGTGGCCTGATGTGTGATTTTGCTTATCAGCTTCCATCGATCCATAGGTAATGGAAGCCATTTGATCCATAAATTATATTTAAGAAGATTCTGACATTTTTGTAGTGTCAGGTCAGAATACAACAGTACTCCATTCAGTATGGGTGCTCTTATTGCAAGTTTCTCGGTGGAAATAAGTCACACAAATCTAGCAAACGAGATCATAGCTCAAGCTCTTCAAAGACCTGTGGCAGGAATTTTGGTCATTAATTATTCCCACATAGAATAAAAGTAGCTTCACAGACAAGTGAAGGAAGAATATTTTGTATGAAAGCAACTCAAAGGAAATTTTTTTTGTTACAAATGCTCATTTGTTTAGGTTGCAGTTTATGAAAACTTTTAGATGTATACTTATGTCTGTCCTTATTCAGCAAACATTCTAACAGAGCCATTAAAAATTTCTAAGTCCAATATTTAATTTTTTTTTTTTGAAGTTAAGTGAAAGAGTTTTTAAGGTTAGACAATGAGATACTTAACTTGTTGGCATTTGGCTGATGGGAAGGAGTCCAGACCCATAAGAGATAGTTCCTGGGTATCTACAATATTCCTCAGGTAATATCTGCAGGAACATATATATATTTATATATATATATGGAAGACACTTCAGAATGCCTCAAGGTCTCTAAAGTTGAGGCACTTCCACACTAGCCCAGCAGGAAGGTTCCAGATTACAATTCCAGTTGTCCAAAGTTATCTGAGCCCTGTGTTGGTCCCTCATGTCCCTTTTGAGTTGGACCATATTTTATTTTTTTTCAAAATAGAGATCATAGAATCATAGAATCATAAAATCATTTAGGTTGGAAAAGACCTTTGAGATCATCAAGTCCAACCATTAACCCAGGACTGCCAAGTCTATCACTAAACCATGTCCCTAAGCACTGCATCTACGTGTTTTTTAAACACCTCCAGGGACAGTGATTCCACCACCTCCCCAGGCAGTCAGCTCCAATTCTTGACCACCCTTTCAGTGAAGAAAATTTTCCTAATACCCAATCTAAACCTCCCATGGTGTACCCTGAGGCCATTGCCTCTTGTCCTGTCACTAGTTATCTGGGAGAAGAGATCTACCCCCACCTGCCTACAATCTCCCTTCAGGTAGCTGCAGAGAGCAATAAGGTCCCCTCTGAGCCTCCTCTTCTCTAGGTTGAACAACCCCAGTTCCCTCAGCTGCTACTCATAGGACTTGTGCTCCAGACCCTTCACCAGCTTCGTTGCCCTTCCCTGGACACTCTCCAGCACCTCAGTGTCCCTCTTGCAGTGAGGGACCAAAACTGTACATGATTCGAGGTGAGGCTTCACCAGTGCCCAGTACAGGGGGATGGTCACTGCCCTGGTCCTGCTGGCCACACTGTTTCGGATACAAGCCAGGATGCTGTTGGCTGCCTTGGCCACCTGGGCACACTGCTGGCTTGTGTGCAGCTGGCTGTTGACCAGCACCCCCAGGTCCCTTTCCCACCAGGCAGCTTTCCAGACACTCTGTCCCAGCCCGTAGCGCTGTGTGGGGCTGTTGTGGCCCACGCGCAGGACCCAGCACGGAGCCTTGTGGAAACTCACACAGCTGGCCTTGGCCCATTGAACCAGCCTGTCCAGATCCCCCCGCAGAGCCTGCAAGACCTCCAGCAGATCAACACCTTTCCCCCAGCTTGGTGTCATCTGCAAACTTCCTGAGGGTGCACTTGATCCCCCCATCCAGATCATTGATAAAGATATTAAACAGAAATGGCCCTGGTACTGAGCCCAGAGGAACACCACTTGTGACCGGCTGCCAGCTGGATTTAACACTATTTACTACCGCTCCTTGGGCTTGGCTGTCCAGCCAGCTTTTTACAAAGAGTAAAAGCACACCCATCCAAACCTTGAGCAGCCAGTTTCTAATTAGTTCATTAGTCAGTTTCTAATTCAGATGAACATCTGAATTAGGAGCTTTGAGGCTGACACACAGATGCAGACCTCATGGGAGCTCTGCAGAGTGGGCTCTGCGCTGTTAGACATTGATGCTGTCCATGCTCTATCCTGCTATATTCCACCAGGAAGGAAGTACAGGGAAAAATCCAAAAGCCAGGGTTGAAAAGCTTTGATTCTTTTTCAACCTTTACCAAGCTAGGAATGATAAATTTGGCATGATGTCTCTGGCCTTTTGGACCACCAATTACACAGAAAAAAAATCCAACAACTTCAGTTGCTTCAGATTTTTCCTAACAGGCATGAGAGAGGAACTTGGCACTCTAGGAGTAATATGCTGGGGTTACCCCTTTTTGATTATGTGAGGCTATACTCCCACCTCTCTGCAGTAAAAATCCTGAGAAAAGACCCTGTCAGCGGGACCTTGTGTCCTATCACAATGCTGTACATACGTCACCAAATTCTGCTTTCAGGTACCTCAGCATAAATCTGGAGATACTTTATTGAAGTCAGTGGATGTGATTGCAGATTTACAGCAGCATCACTGGCAGCAGAATTTGGCTTTTGGCTGCTTTTTCAGACTCTTCTCAGTGCATAGTAGCATATGTGCCATTTCAAAAGAAAAAAAGTCATAATGTTGCCATGACAGAAGCACAAGTGCAGCCAAGGGTGTTAGAGCACAGTTCTTGATTACATCAAAATTGCTTAAGACAAGACTGACTGCTTCATTGACGTAGCACAGCTGTGGGATCTGAAAGATTCTGATGGAAACAGCACTAGTGCTTTCCACAACCTCCTTTAAAACCAGCCTCCTACACTGAAAATTAATAAATAAATAAATTAAATGGAATCAAGGAATGGGTTATGAGAAACTACAGTAAATGAGAAGCAGAATTTTAATGGATAAATTTAAAAAGTTTTCTAAAGCAAAGCAGATAACCTGATAACTGCTTAACACCACTGAACAGCAGTCAGAAAATTATAATCTAATAAAAAGGCAGTTGGCCTTAGCGGTAAATGAACTTTCTCCACTACTCAACTGTACTCTGTCCAATCTGACATGTTACTAGTAGAATAAGCTTCACTTAACCCTTGGACTGGAAGGATTAGGAGTTAAATACAGGAATTCTGATTACGATAAATAAAAAGAGATGGAGAATAGCTATAAACTACTTTGCATCCCAAGAGTATGAAAACATTTAAAGTTTATGGATCTGGCACAGGAAAGAATGATCATGATTACAGCTGGAATGCATTTCAGTATTTAAATTGTGATCTTTGATTGGAGACAGTTTTTCTGATTGGAAGAGCAAGTTAATTCCAACTTTCTTGTGTTAATTCATTATTAACCAATTCAGCAGTGACTGTTCCAAATATGTGCTCAATATTCAGCATGAATTTGCTGGGTTTGGTCAATTCTCCTGCCAGTGCATGTGGATATGTAGATATGGGATATGCAGACCTTCAGAATGAATTAATTTTAAACTCCAAGTGAATATTTGTGGAGCTGATCTGCAATAACCTCCAGGAATGATTCATATTGAAGATACAGATCCTGTTTGGACAGTTTCAGGAATTCCATGTGTTGTAGGGGTATGCTTGGGAGAAAAGGAAGATTTCCTCCTGCTGCTACACCTCAGACTCTAAAATGGCCTCTTGGGAGCACAAGGTGGGTACACATGCAGGTATGTAACACACAGATTTCTGACATTTTTATCTCCTTCCCATCCTGGACTGAGAAATTAACCTAAAAAAGCTACTTTTTAATGGTTTCTAATGTCTTCTTTTTGTTTTGTTGTTCTAACAAGAACAATGAATCACAACTAGGAGAAAAGCTGCTTTCATACTGTTGTTATTTATTTACTGTATCTGTTATAACAAACTCTAAAACGCAATTAGACAAAACACACACTATTTCTGTTAGTGTTGATCAAAATATTCAGTATTACACCCCAAATTCCAAGACATACAACACTGACTTAAAAACTACCAAATAATTTTGGTCTTGAAAACTGAACTAGAAATAACCTTCAGCAGATTAATTCAAATTCTTTCATTTAGGTTGAAGAAGCTTCCACTAAATTTTTAGTACATCTCTTTCCAGACAGATCTTAAATATTGCAAAAACAATGATTGTTTAGAAATTGGCATCACGTAGATTTTTATTTAATTGTTCAATGGTGTTCAATGAGCTGCTTTTCTGATACAGATAAAATCTTGCATTCATAGTTCTGTCAAGTTTTGTATTTCCAAGGACTAGAGTGATTCCCTGTGATATATACAGTTAGTCTGCCCTGCCCAGTGGTATCTTTAAGGCAGACAGAATGCAGGGTCAATAAAATGCCTACTCTTGCCTCTGAAATTAGAAGTAACTTGCTATAGACACAGGACATCTCACATGAGATCTTCAGAAATACAACAGAAACATCTTATATAACTTCCCTTACATGAAGACACTGAGACAAGAAAAAAAAAAAAAAAATCACTCCTAAACCAAGTCAGGATAGAGGGATAGTGTTAGTGTTCATGTCTGGCTTTGAGTTCCATCAGAAACTGAGCACAGAGGAGAACAATAGCACACCTGAAAACTCCCTGCGATCACAGTCTTTAGGTGATTACTTGGCGTGCTTGGGTTCTTCGATAACTTACATCTCAAAGGTTTTACTCCACAAAGAGTGAGAATAATATATGACCTTTGTACTGAGAAAGTTATTTGTGGAAAACCTGGGCTCACTTCTGTCTTACAGAACAGCTCCTGGAAGTGCAAGGCCTTCACTTTCACCGAGTTAAACTAGGCTAAAAGGGTACTGAACATCAAGATCAAGTTCATGGAGAAAGAGATCTCACAGAGTTACTCTCCACTTACCATTGTCATCTCCAGGGATAGAAAAAACTGTACAAATGCTTTTGCTGTATAGAAGCGGCCACAGAAAATTGCGAATATCCCTCTAATTCCTTTTGCTGAAAATCTCTGTGGAATTGGCTCTATTCATTCAAATTCATAGGTAGTACTTCTCTAAAGTAGCAAAGATTTATCCAACTATTTTGTGTCTAAATATGGAGCTCAAAATCCTAATCACAATTTAATTTGACTAAATACTTACATACTTTACGGTCAATCATCCAGATCTTTTACAAGGTCCCTTGGCTTTGGAATTGCTAATCTCAAATGGTACTATATATGAGCCTTGTCTGACATGACATGTATTGAAACAGACTGCAGAATGATCGCTTAGAGATGAGAACCTTGCTACAGTTTTAGTGAAGCAAAGCTAAGAGGCAAATTATTCAATTATAGTAAATTTACAGTAGCTTAATATTTGATAGAAGTGGTTCTTCTATCATCAGAGCGTCATATTGAAAACCCTTGAGCAGCAAAATAGCTCCAGAAATGCTGAGGATGTTTTAGGCACTTATTAAGAAAATTCATCTGTCTTGATTTGTTATGAACACTTTGGGTCTTGGTAAAATAATGGCTGCTGAGACATCTTTGGGTTGTGCATTGGCGGTCTGATTTACCTTGGACAGCAGCGCACTAGAGGGAGGGAGAGAGCAGTGTTATTGCAGGTAGGGCATGGTAGGACTTGTGGCTCCATAATTAACCCAAGGGCAGTTATTGCTCTGGGCAGCATCTGCATAAGCATCTAATGCAAAGAAGTCTGGTCTCCTCTTTCAGTATAACATATTGAGAACTCCAAAGAAAAGGAATGGTGTCAATCCCAAATTTTTCCCCAGACTACACCTCAGGCCACTGTAATTTGTTCCAGTCTGTTATATGTCTCACCCTATAGGTCTGTCTAAGTGAGATAGCACTCCAATAGTGAAGTTAAGACAAATAGTTTTGTAACGCAGGCAGTACAGGTTCATGAATTTGAGAATACTGAAGCTTACAGCAAGATTTCAAAGGCCTCTATTTTAAAAATGAATAGTTTGTCTGTCCTCTTCTGAAGCCATATATTAAGTTTATATTCAGCAGCTGCATTATTTTGATTTAATATTTGTATAAATACAACAGTAACAGATTGCAGTGTATTTTAGCCCACCAATTTGTTCTGAATTCAGCAATCCAGATGCTCACTTTTCAAAATGGAGGATGTCATTGTGTACGGTCTCAGTGGTGATGTAGTTATAACACATATATCCTAGAAAACCCTGTATGGGGTGACTACACCTGCTGGTGACAAAGTTGTGAACATCAATTCCTCCTAAGGATCATCTCCCAGGTGATTTGCTGTTTTCACTCTGGAAATTAAAGAAGTTCTCTGTATGGCCAGGAAAATGCAACATCCTGGGCTTGGATAAAAACATGTATTTTCCATTAGTAATTCCTGATCACCCTCAAATTTCTTAGCACTGGTGTAGCCAAATGGTCAGGCCTTTGCTCTTCTCTGTTTGAATGAGCATTCTAAGCAGTAAAGGTTCAGCAAAGGTTTATGCAAATTCGTACTCTATGTTCAGTACTTTAAGTTAAAAGATACTCCTGCGTAAAGCAATGTATAAGCGAGTATAATAAAGATTGCTTTTTTCATAATATGTACACCGAGCTGTTCTTTGGGAAATTATTTGTCCTTAGGAAAAATCTGCTAAAAGATAAGTTCAAAAATCCTAATTTTCATTGGTTTTTTTTTTTTCTACTTTGGATTCCTAACTTACTCTTGATTCATATAAACAGCAACCTATTAGATTAAATGATGATGTGCTTAGAGTGCTCAGTCATTTACCGTGGAATTAACTCTGTTATATTTATTTCTGTGACATTTATAGTAAGTTGCATTGCAGTTTCATTTGATTTAGACACTTATTTATTTTTAAGTCTGAATATAGCAGACTACATTTTTGCTATAGTGCAAAAGATATGTTGTTATTGTTACTACTATCGTCACTTATGAAGATAAACCTTCACCTTTCTATTTTTCTTATTGTAATGGGCAATTTAAGCCTGACTAAGCAAAAAGATGCTATCTGTAAAGTGGAGAAGGTAGAGGATTTTTCTTGCTTTTTAACCCAAGAATTGTCAATTTCTATCAGTAGTAGCAGGGCCTGACACTTAGGGTAGCTTGAACCTGCTTTGCATACTGTGAAGTCTTACAACAGCAGCATGAATTGTGACAGGGGCTAATTAGCATTTCCGCCCCCTCTATTCGACTCTTTAATTTTTGACAATTGCCAGAACCAGTAAAGGAAGTTTAACTAAACCCAGATTAAGAAGTTAGTCTCCAATTTTGAAAGTTAAGAAAGAAGAAGATAGCTCAACATTCGGGGCAAGTAGTTCTAAGCACGTGCGTATGTGAATTTAATATGTATTTATTTACACCTTTATTAGTTTGTGTTGGATACACAACTGTTTGTGACTCTGACATTTGAGAACAGTACATGCAGTGACTTCCAGCTGCCCCCTCAAGGTATCCATCCAGATCCCAGTGAAGCTAGTGACTGTCTTTCTGGTGGCTTCACTTGATATTAATTCCTAGTCTTATGTACATAGGGTGCAAACTGGTATTTCTGCAATATGGAAATAGGGCACGACACTTAATTAACCTCCACCCAGTGTAACCAGCTCCTTTTGGTCTTTCTCACATAATATGTAAGCCTCCCTGAAATCAGGTGAAATCCCATGGGCCAAGTGTGCATACATCTACTGGGGTAGACTGTGATTAAATAGACTGCAGTGTGAAGACACAAACATACAACCTACATTTGTTATTATTGTCCCCACTAAATATTTATATTGCAGTAGGCTGTAAGAGCCTCACTCAAAATCTTTGCCTGCTACCTGCCACTGTCCTTCCATATAAAGTCAAAGACTGTTGCAGCTTGCAGCATCACACAAAGGTGCAGTGGCATTCATCAGCTGTATGGCTGAACTAAGAATTTTGTCTGATGTCCTGATCATTGAATATGCTGCCTGACATATTTATATATTATGTTTCTAAATACAGTGCAATCCAAGCACCAGGTAAGAAGAACATAACTTTGAGTTGTAATACAACAAACCACCCTGTCATGTACCATTGGCTCCTCTGACTGGAGTATGATGTGGCTCTTAAGATAGTGTGTGTTTTCTCACTGTTGCCTTGTGCTCGTGACCAGGGTATATCCATGTGTGCGCTAGTGCACTACGAATGAGTCTCTAAAAATAGAAGAGCAAGGACACTAATGACAATGCAGCCAAAAAAGCAAATTAAAATAGTCTGCAAATAAGTTTTAAGTAATGATGATAAATAGTTAAAAAAACCCTAGTACAGAAGAGCCAGTGCTCCTACTCAGTACAGCACTTATGCACATGCTTAACATTATGCATGCAAAGAGCCCCAAGATTTCAAGGATACTAGTCATATACTTAAAAATTAAGCTTCAAGTTAGTGGAATACAGCCTTAATGAGGATAATTTGGGTAGTCTAATATGCACAATGAATTAATCACCTGCCAGACTAATTATGCCTTATTGAAATGTTGATCCCAACTGTAATCATATCAAACTTGCTAAGCTGTTCAGAACCAAGGCAACTTGTAGGGCTGTCCGTGCAGTATGCATGCAGAAATTCAGCCAGAAATCAGCCTGCCTCAAAGTTAACAAAGTTCCATGAATCCTTTGTGTCCGTTGACTTGGGAGGGGTGTGTGTGTGTGTGTGTGAAGTTTTTCATGTAGCAGGCTCGAAAGATGAAGGTTTCTACTTTAGGAACAAGGAGAGAGTTCCTGAGCATAAAGTCCAAGGCAATCAAGTCAAATTGAGGGTGGGGAAAACAGCTGAACGCAGTAGACTATTATGGATTCCATCACCAGCCAAACTTGTGAGTGGCACATCAAAAAAAGCAGTTCCTGCATTATTAGTTTCATATCAATATATCAGAACAATGGATGCCCTCTCTAGTATGCTTCGCTGGGCAGGGTGTTGATTTTAAGAGAGATGTTAAGAAGATGATTTGATGGTAGGATCTTCTGGGTAGGTGTTGAAGGAGGTCACTTAAGGACTTCCAAAGCTATTGCCTTTACATCTCACTTTCGCATGCCTAACTTATTGCTTTGGTCAGCACATTCTAACTATGAATGAGGGAGCCGTTTGATTCAAGTTATTTTGGGAAATCTCCAAGCGTTCACTGCAAACCTGAAAAGCTAAACTTGTAACCTGAAGTTCCATAAAACACTGCACATGGGGAGAGTATGAGATATCTTTGGCTGTCTCAATCTAGACTGTTTCCTTCATGGGGAGTTTTCAGTCTTTTTCTTTCCTTCCTGCTTTTTGATGTTGGTTTTTACAGTTAATATAAGAATTGTGGAAGGCAGGCCTTTTGCTTTTAGCAAGCAACATCACAAATACTGCTTTGGTTTCTACCTGACTTGTTCTTTAATTACACAAAATTAAATAAAAGAACTTTCCCCTCCACTCTAAGTGTGTTTGGGAAATGTTCAGACACTCTTTTAAAAGTGCAGAACTTTAGTGCCTCTAGGATATAACAGTGCTTTATTTGGATTCAAGTGATTAAAGAGCTAATTTTCTTAGTGGGAGGTTAGTACATTTATACAGAGAAACTGCATTACAGGAATATGGATACATTTGAGTTCCACGGGGGCCCAGGGAATTCCAAATTCCCATCTCTCTGCTTGTAGCAGCAAAGACCATAAAAAACCAAAGAAAAAAACCTCCTCAATGTTTCGTATCTTCTGAGTCTGGTGTCTTCTATATAGCTGGAGACAGTTGCATTCATTTTTCCCTAGGGGTCTAACTTTTTCTGAAGTTGTCTGTTTGGTCGTTTTAATTGTAAAGTCATATAGCTAATTTCCTCTGCATTGATTTTCAAATGATGCTGTAAGTGTGAGGTTCAGATTCTATTCCTGTCTAACTGACTTGGCTCTTTCAAATAAGTTTGATTTCATTCACATTAAAAATTTGAATACAGGAAAATAAAGATCAGAGCATAAAATTTGGGCAATACTGTATAGTTTTTTTATTGTTCCATGGAATTGTTTCCAGTGAAAAAGAGGGCTTTGCACCTGCAATATTTTCCATTCTTTGTACAAAGCAGGATTGCAGCAAGTATTCGGAAGAAGTATTTCTCTTATTTTCTTATGCCCTACCTTATTTGCTGAATTCAGTCTGATGATGCTGTTCATTGTTCTGATAAATATGTTGTCTGAATGCTTTTCTACAGTATTATCTGCAATGGGAGTGCCAAGACTTAGACGATGAAGGGTATGGTCTCCAGTTGAAAGCCAAGCAGGCATTTCACCCAAGAGGAATGGAATTAATCAACATGGAATTTGGCCTGGATCCAGGAATTAGCACATTTAGGCTTGCAGCAATGTCATCTTCAATGACTACGTGTCATTTGCTTTGGTTCATCTGAATGAAGACGTCTCTTAGAGAACTGGTGGTTCATGTTGGATTACCACAATACTGAGTTAGAGTGAAATGAGTTATTTGCTGAGTGAAAGGTGTGAACACCTTTAAGCACATGTGTTTTACTCCTACTTTGTCATCCAAGCACTAACCAAACACAGCACTGCTTACAGTGTGTACATGGACACAATTGCTGTCCAAGCTGAAGTGAAGTATCTCTCATCAGCCTCTGGGAAGTCTCATGCTGCTTCTCTGACAGTGGAGCCACAGTTTAATGCTCTGCACACTCCTTCAGCTCATCAGCTGGTGACTCCTGTGGGTTACTCATAATAGTGGAACTGCATTATGGAGAGCAATTTATTCCCCTGCGGTGCAGATGGATGACTGCACAGGAGGCCAAAAAATGAAGAACTGGAAGAAGATTCCCTCAACAATGGCTTCTTTTTACTTCTTCTCCACCTGCCACCGAAAAACATTTTTTTCCCTGATAGTAGTTCCATTCATTCATGTTTAGATGTTTGTGCTTTTCCGAAAGCACTGGCATTGGAAGTGACTTATGATGAATAGATTTTGCAATGTATTTCTCAAGCAATAAACAACCAGTCTTTAATTTTCCATCTAACTGAGTGCTGGACCTGCAAAGCTTGGCTAATTACTGACTAAGGTTTAAAGAGCTAACCAATGGTGGGTACAATATCCAGGCAAATCAACCGTTTCAATCCCAGTCTGAGGTCTTCTTTAGTTTTATAAAGATTGATGTATGAAATAAACTCCATTACCTGGGGAAGAGAATAGCAAATACTGTAGATATTTTATATTGTTGTTTAAAAGCTAAAGAGATTAATGCTAGATCCTTTATTTTAGTGACACAGCACAGTAATCTGGGTGCACACAGTTGGTTTATTGAAGGGAAACCCTTTTTTGTCTGCATTCCAGGTTTTAAAAGAAAAAATAGAAGCTGGGATTAGAGCCAGACTGAGGAGAACTGATGCAGTCTGTCAGCAAGCCCTCAGGTAACAATATCATAATTTATAAATTCTACCAACAATAAGATAGTAATTAAAGATGTAAGTTTCCTTTTTCCTGTCCCTATATTCAACAAAACAGATTTCAGAATGCTAAATTGTTTGTATGTGTGTGTCCCAAAGCAAGGATTTAAACCAAAACCAAAAAAAATCTCTCCAAAAAACAAAGACTCAAGCCATACACAAGAAAAGGGCTTCGTTTTCCTTCTGTTATGGTTTGCAGATCTTATCGCTTTTGCTATAATAGGCTGGTGGCACTTTGGACTTTCTGACATACATCACTGCACGATCCAGAATTACCTCCTTAAAACATCAGGTTGGAGCTTTTTGTGATGTGTTTTGATTTAAAATGAGAAGTAGCATGCTGGCCCAGATCTTGTGCTGGAGAAAATCTGCAGAGTTCCTTGGAGTTTGTGAATTTGCCCTGCTGAGGGTCCATCCTTGCTCTATCTAATTTTTGGCCCATTAATTCAAATAGCTTGGGCTGACTGAACTAATAATGTGGCTACACATAGGGAACAGATATAGTTGGCTGGTGTAACAGGACCTGATTCCCCAAATTACAGGAACCCTAATAATTTCATGCTCTAAGAACAGTGTAGGATCATGTTGAATAATACAGTGAGATTATTGTTGGCAAATGCTGACATTTTAGTGGCAAACAAGGATACAGATAACAGTTACCACATCATTTTTGTTGGCAGAAAGTAGAGATTTTTCAGTGCCTATCTAATTTATGCTTATTTCATTTGTAATGCCCTTGAGTTATGGACATTATTTTATGTGATGTTTCTACAGCGCCCAGTATAACGGGGTTCTATTTGTGATTGGTGGTAGAGTAATACTAATAACAATAATATTAATAATAATAATTTAATGATATCAGTTTATACTGTGATCTTGTCAGCACTCATGAGTTAAGCAGTGTTGGACTAGTCCAATAGTTAAATGGCAGGCTGTCAGGGAACACTTCTGTTTAACAGATGGTACTGAACAAGTGCCCAGGCACGGTGTTAGGACATTGTGCTGTACCAGGTTCCACCAGACATAAAATTGAGGTCTTGACCACTTGCAGCCATAAAAATTAAATGCCATAAAAAAATTCATATACTAACCACAAGGCCCGACTGCAGTGCTGACCATAATCTGGAAAGAGACTTCTGACTGGTGGCCACTGAATCTGATCAATATCGGCCAAGTCAATCTTTGAGACTCTCTCTGCCACGTCTGCTTCTCTAGTGTCCCCTAATTCCTTTTCACCTTGCACATCTCACCATTTAGCAATGTTTCCCTGTAGTGTCCCTAAACAGATCCTGCATGTCACTGTTGTTTTTTAACAGGGAATGGTGCTGTCTTCCCACACACAGATCTGACAGTTAAGATAAACACTGCAATGTTCTTCTGACCGCTATATCTAGGAATTGGTCTTCTGGTTTTCCTTGGGGAAATGATGAATTGTCGATATCAAAGTATTCAAAATGGATCTGTGACTCAAAATTGTGTATCCTACCAGGAGGGAAGTGACGTGTTTGATTTTTACTTTTCAATTTTTTTTTTCCTTGACTTGCATAGCTGTCAAAAGTAATTTCAAAGACTTCATCTGCTTTATTCCTTTTCTCTTTTACTGAATGTCTCATGAAGAAAGGATGAGTAAGGATAAAAAGGACGGTCTTTCCAAACATATCTCCTTCTTATAGGAAATCCTCATTTTCTTTCTCTTTCACACCAAAGGAAGACAATCTAATTTTAAGTTCAGTTTGCTTTTCTTCTTCAGTCTTTGGCAAACAGTTCAGGAAAGAATTCAGATCTGTCCAAATTTATATCCTGGTGAAGTAGCCTGAGCTGTATCTGAGTAGATGAGTAGTAGCTCTTTGGATTTACTATGCTGTTTCTTTGGAGACTCTGTCCACTTGAAGACCTGAAGTGTGACTAGTAAGTCCCCAATTTAGGACAACTGGGAGTACTCACTGGTGCACACAGCCGCTAGGATTGCCTCTGTTTTGTGCAGTGCAAATTGCTCAGACAATAAACAGGTATAAATGAGTATCCAAATGCTTCCAATATTTCCATGTGCATGTGATTGTCTTTTCTTTCATATCCTCCTGGCAATATCCTTCAGAACTCATATATACAACTTTTCCTTAGCTAAAGAAGAAAATACTAATGATTATACCGGACAGTCCTTGCAGTCATTACTGTATGGATGGTACAAGATTTGCGAAAACTGCGACATTCTCTCAGATCTACCTGTTTTGATAATCTCACTTAACCCAGCTGCTTAGCCCATATGTAAAACCAAATATGTGAATTGATGAAAAATTAAGAATGAGTAGGAATGTGCATTGGTTAACGAAATAAAATCCTAAACAAATAATGTCTCAGGCTGTAATTATTTAAAGCTCAGAAAGATTTCTGGGAAAGCAACGAAATAAAAAATAATAGGTGAATTCATGAAGGCTGCCATCACCATGAATACCACCATGACCTCATCGACCTTTTTCCAAACAGTGCTACTTACTCACTTCGGGATTCAGTTCACAATCGCTCTCCTGGCCTTTAATGGAAGTGAGTGACTTTGGGGTATAAGCAGGGCATGATTATAATACCATAATGAACTACCTCCTGCATGTGTATCCCCTACTTTGTACTAGAGGGAATTAGGATGACCTCAGCTGCATGTCATAGGCTGTTAGCAGTGAGCCTTGGTACGTGAGGATGAGCTTAGTCTTAACATGGGAATATGTAGTGAACTGGGGGCTGGGTCCATAAAAGGACCTGGGTCATGCAACATGTAATTTTTAGGTGCCTAGCAGTTTAGTGGAACTCACAGCCCCCATGCAAAGTGTCACAGGCAATACATGAAACGCAAGGAGTGAGGAACCTAGAAACTGGACCCTCAAACATCAGGAACCTTTTGGCACCTCATAAAGCATGCACCAGACAAAAGGAGGCTTATTTCCCCTCTCAGGGACCAGGGTCTCTTGAGATTCTTAATCACAGTGGAGATGGGCACCCCTAGCTCTGGCTTGGCCTTTCCTCAGGAAGAGTTACGTGTATAAAAACAAATGCACCTGCACCCCAAGCACTTGTGTTCAGACTGCACTCCAGAAAGTCAGAGGGCAGTTTTTATGTCTTTATCTTTGATCTTTAGCAGGGGCTGAGGTGGTTTTTTTCAGTTTTTGCTCCTGCATCCTCATGCCCCACCCCCCTCCAAGAACACTGCCCAAATCACTTGGTTATCTGGCACTCTGGATGGAGTTTTCAATTGCTCCTAGTGAAGAAGTTAAACACTGTATATATAATTAAAGATTGAGAATTTGGCAGCAGATGAGTAGGAGGTTAAGGATCTCTGCAATGCTTAAAAACTGAATTTATTTGCCCAAAATCTCTCTGTGGACCCAACCCTGAGAAAACACAACATTTGGAGCCTGTAACTTGCTAGAATTATGTTCTGTAGTGGCTGTAACAGTGAAGCTCTCTGGGCTGTGCAGTGTAGCAATGAAATCTTAGATGACCACTGAATTTAGAATACTTACCTAATTAGCAAAGCCACACTTGATGTAATACTGTAGATGTCAGTAACTTAAACGTTATAGCTGGGTAAACTGAGGCACAGGAAAATTCTGACTTACACAAAATTGCACGAAACTTTCAGAAAATGATGTGTACATACCAATACCCTTTTATTTTGCATTTCTGTTTTTCATTTATAGTAACCCACCTTCTTTGCTACATGCATGTCTCCAGGAAGGAGAAATGTCTCTGAGACAATGGTTATTGGGTGTCACATAAATTTGTAAGAGCTGCTCTCTCCAAAGGTCAGATCCTCATGGAAATAAAGTAAAATCATTTAGTGTTTTAAATGGAGGTTACTTAGCTCATGAAAACAGGAGTGTTTGCAGGATACCCAGTCCTGTCTAGTTTCCTGCTTTCAGGCACACACCCATTCCTTGAAATGTGTTCTCTCATGTTAGGAGCTCTGGTCTAACCATCCCAATATATAAGGTTATGAAAGGATTTGCTTAAAGCAGTTTTATTTTTATCCAGGCAAGCAGTCAGGAGAAGAGGGAGGTGGTAAGGGGGAACAAAATGATCTTGGTTTTAACATGGATGAGAAATGTGAAAAAGTATAACTCTCAAATGCTTGTGCTTTGGGAGACAGTACTGCTTCAGTTTAAGAATGAATGAAAGAGAAAGAGACAAGTGGTGTGTAGTTTCTTGTTCAGAATGAATTAGTAGAAGAATAAAGGTTTGGGTAAGGGATTTGACAAATAAGTTTAAGAATAATCTAACAACAGCGGACCGGGCAGACTATAAAGCAAGATGGCACGTGCCCATCTTTCTCAATAAGGGGGAAAAAAAGTGAAGATAAGTTGAAAAAAATATATCTGTTGAAGGAAGGCTCTTGCCCAAAACATTGGGCCAACAACATTTGAATCTGAATCTCACAAAATCAATGTGAAGGAGAATAACACAAGGTCAATGCATTTTTCCAGCTTTCATTTCAGCTATCTGGGCAGGCAGTGTGATATGTTGAAACCTTTATTTTCAGTCAGTGTTAAGTGAATGTGCAGCTAGAGATGCACCAAAATGATGATATTAAAGTAAAAAAAAATATCCCTTGAGAGTATGCCTCTGTACCTCTTCATCCCCCCAGCATAGTTAGAACTTCTTCTGGCCAACAAAGCCAATCTATAGCTATTATATCTCTTTGTCTCTTTTCATATCTCCTAACAGAAGCACTGTTGTAGCTGCTGGCTAGAAAATTAGCCAAGTGAACTCTCTGTCTCTCTCCCTCTCTTCTCATCAGATTACTGGGAAAATTTAACAGTCTCTCTCTCCTTTTTTCTTTTCAGGCTGGCAGCACACTGGAGGGGCTTAGAATGAACCGGTTTAACTCTCATATATCTCATGTAGTCTTCACTATAGTTGGTGGACACATCCTTATTCTCAGCCTTTAGGGGGAAAGATGGGTAGAGTGTGTAGTTACTTCCAGATGGTGATTTGGCAATATGATTCATTAAGAGAAAAGTAAAATCTAAAGCAGAAAAATTGAAGGGAAGCCAGTAGAAAAAGCAGTGATCTATGGGCCTTTTACTGAGGAGCCTTTCATTTTGGGGTGGAGGTTGAGCTACAGCATTCCCATTCAGGTTACTGGGAAGTGCACAAGCATTCTAGTTAGAATGGATGCAGCTGAGGATCCAGCATTTGATATACCTTGTTCTTGAAAAAACTTGAACCAGAAACCCTTGTTTTGAATGACTGTCCATTTCGTGGTCATCCAAAGAGTTGTAAAAAGTAGGAAGTATCCATCTTATTTGAAGAGCAAATATGGATGAGAAGATATAAACCAATTCACCTGTTAAGATATTCCTTTCTTTTTCATTTCTGTCATTCCCTATAGAATGCATAGAAAGTATTTCTGTCATTCCCTATAGAAAAGATGCCTGGTGGAAGTGTGAGGCTACAGAGATACTTTCTTGTCTCTTCGCAAAAGCTTATCTACCCCAAAATTTTTGTTGGAAGGAGGAACAGTGAAATGGGCTCAGAAAGTATGTGGATTTTGTAGGGATTGACTTAGCAAGATAAAAGGGTCTTTTGGGGAATGAGAGGGTCATAACAGCAGTCAAAAGGTACAATGGTTTAATGACAGGAAGAAAATCTGAGAGGTCTCACAGACTTCAGAAATTAAGCCAAGCTTTGCATTCATGTCTATGAAGAATACTACTCTAAAACGGTTTATTTTAAAATTTCATATAGCATCTGAGTATCAAAAATTCATATATTTAATATTTACTGTCAACTGAAACTCACAAATTGTACCTTTAGATGTGTACATGCCAGATCACAGAAGGGAGACCTGTGTAATCCTGACAACCTGAGAAGAGGAAGAACAATAAAATGACATTTCTTTGAAATTGCTGGTCTTATTCTACAGTTACTACATACATTTGGGCAACAAAGTTCTCAAGCAATTAACTAAACGAGCATCTTGTTCCAGCTGAGGGGTCCACAGACCTGTTTCATCTAGTCCGCTGATTTTCAGTGGTTTCACACAGGCTGGAATGAGAAAAAGTAGCTGCCACTGGCAGTTTCTGAAACCCAACAGCTGCCAAACACTTGCTAGAACATCCATGTGCACTCAAGAATGGAGCCACTCATTCATCTGAAAGATGAGGATTGCTACTGCTTGTGACTGGCCAAAGGTGTCCATCGCCTCTAGAGATGCTCCCAAATGGTTTCTGGCCCAAACCACTAAGCCAGGGGTCCTCAAACTACGGCCAGCAAGCCAGATACCACCCGCCAGGGTCCTCAATCCGGCCCCCGGTATTTACAGAACCCTCTGCCCACCCCCGTCGGGGGTTGAGGGGGGAAACCAAGCAGCCGCAGATGGCTGCCTGCCACTGCATCCGCGCGCCAGCCCCCTGGTTACAAAGTTTGAGGACCCCTGTACTAAGGCAAAGCACAGAAGCAGGCAAGCAGGCAGCTTCTTAACTCTTTCATCCCTTACTGAAGTAGAACTTGATGGACATTTTTTATGTGACTGGAATTTTATTGAAAGTGGTCATATAGTTGGCATCAAAACATTTATGTCCAAATTGTGGTGTTGTGGTTTTTGGGTTTTTTGGGGGGGGTTTGGGTTTTTTTTTTTGCTTTTTTTAATGTTTGTTTTTATATTTCCAATATATTAAAGGCAAATTTCCCCTCAGGCCCCCTTGGCCTAAGGAATATTGTACGACACCTTGACAAAAGAAGGTTGAAAATAAGTTCAGTTGAAATGTTGAAAGGGATGAAAAAGTCTGGCATTATTTTTTGCTCACTGCATTCACTGCCTTGATATCTGACATTGGACAAGGCAGACCTAGTTCACTCATCTAAAAGGTGGGACTGATAACGGTACCTCAAGCGAGGTGTTGAGAGAATTATTTAATTAGTGTTACCGAATGACTTAAAAATCCTTAACTAGATAATATTCTGAACATATCACATTTCTTTCAATAAAGATTGCTTGCCAGTTGGGAGTACCCATTTGGGATTCAGCACTTCCAGGGTTGCACAGTGCAGAAGGTATATAAAAAGGAAAAATAAGGAAAGTCTTTTTAAAAAACATAGTGGTTTTTGAAAGATTACATTATGCTTGAGACTGTGTAGATCTACTACACCACTGAAGAATCATTGCAATGATTGCAATGCTTTAAAGCAAGGGGCAAACTCAGTGTTTAGACTCTTAAACGGGAATGGTGAAAACAGTATTTGTTCCTCCTGTGCTTTAGAAACAGTACTCTGAAATATCTTCCTAACACAAAACAAATTCTCTTCCTTCTCTCTCTACCTCCTGTTACAAATTACAGTTGAGCTAAATAACGAATTAATGGAGCTGACGTTTCCAATAACAAAAGGAAGCAGGTGAGGTGATAATTGCTCTTGTTTTGAAGCAGCCCTCACTCAGGATCATGGAGTGAATGAGTCACATTGAATTTTGAATTAAGAATATAGGTAAAAGCTGGGGAACACACTGAAACACAGGCCAGAGAGCTTGGTTTCTGAAGATATAGCATCACTTAGAAAAATCATCTTCATTTCAGTCCTGGTTTTGAATTGGCCTTAGGAAGAGGGATGTTAGCAGGGATGTGAGGAATGGTGGCTTAGCCTGGGCTTTGGCCTCTGCTGTAACCTTCACCCTTAGCCTTTATCTACATGGCTTGACTCTTCTTTATCCCTCAGGACTCACTCATTTGCTTGATTACTGTCTGGGGGCTATCCCCCTTTTCTTGTCTTTCTGATCTGCATTGTGTTTCCACTCTAGAGGTCATTTGGTGTAAGTCCTCTCTCCATGGTACCAAGAGAGCTGAAATATTCTCCAGCTATAGCTGAATCTTCCAGTCATCCACAAGAAATATCCTACACTATCAGGTTGAAAAGTTTCATTGGCATAACAATCTAATCCTACACTTTTTCCACCATCTCTGGCACTTTTTACCATCCCACCTGGCAGCTGATATTGGTACTTCAGAGGGAAACATGCGACTGCCATATGAAATTACTTCCTAAGGGCCAAATCCTGCTTGCATTAGTAATGCAAATAGTGCCATTAACTTCACTCTGAATTGATGCTGTTAATTAACATGGTGTTATTTTTCTGTTATTAGTGGTTCTTTTCAAAAGTCATTAAAAATCAGAACACAAAGCCAATGTAATAATATTTAATACATGCTACAAATTACTTTAATTATGGAGTAGCATTAAAAGGTGGCTAAAAAATACATTAAATATTTTCCTCATGTTATTTTTACAGGTATGCAATGCTGCGGTTGCCAGAAGGTAGTTGTACTATTGCAATGGAAGGACAAGGGTTCATGAGACTGTCATACTCTTCAATTGTTTTCCGCATTAGATAAACTTTAAAAAGCAACAACAGCAAAAAAGCACCAAAAAACAACGAACCAACCACACAGATACAGAAAATCCACCAAAAAAATTCCAAACCCCCAAATGCCAATCAGATATTTAACTAAAATATTTAAATGTTGAGAAGGTGATGATTTCCAGGTTTTACCATGTGCTTAATTTTTTTATTATTATTATTTTTAGATTTGGGCTTTTTTTTTTCTTTCCCCCAGTCATCGTAAATTCTGAAGAGGATTAGGACCTTGGTTTTCTGGGTAAATGATGTTTATTTGCTCCTACCACAAAGATCTGGTAATATTATACATATACCTACCCATAAAAATTCACTTTAGCTTCAAGGGTCTCAAAGATATTTGAGAATCCTAATGAAATTTAGACTTGCTTCTGTGAGCAGATAATTGTATTCATATGTTACACAGAAAGCATTGAAATGCTCATGCAGAAGTTTAGTGAGTTGCCTAAACTCCTGTGACAGAAAAAGAGGAAAACACAGCTCATTGCTGAGGTACATCCACTGGCTATTTTACCCCCTTTTTTTACTAATGTTTTCTGTATTTTTGAATACATCAATCTTAGGGTGATCTCTGCACACACACACAAAAAAAAAATCCCCCAAACCAAAAAACCACAAAACAACAAAACCCCCACTTCAAATAAATAATGATTATTCATCTATCTGTCAGGAACATCTAAGTGGGGCTAGCAGCATATATCAAGTGCATATGCACCTTTGTGTGTCTCAGTATTGTACCCAAGCCACAAAACAAATTCAGAAATTAAATGAGAGAGAACAGAGTAAGATATTTGGCTTCTTCTGTCTAGACATGATCAAGAAAAGAAAGAACTAAAAGCTAACCCTATTGAAAGGAAAACACCTAGTATTGCTCTTAAATTGACACTTGGAAACAAATATCACAAATCCAATAAGCCTGAGAATTAGTCAATGTAATATAAATAACAAAAGCCATCAAAAGATAAAAGTCATGCAGAACAGAAAAGTCTTAAAACAAGATAATATTTTTTCCCTCTTTCCCAAATTATAACAAAATCTACCAACTCAGAAGGTCTAATAAGATCATCTGTCAAGAAGCATCCTCTTCCAGGTCATGTACATGAACATTTGTCAGTATTTTGTAATATTCTCCTTGGATCTGATATAAAAATTAAGTTACCTGATGCCATCTAAAGCTATCAAGGGGAAGAAAGTTGATTTTGATCTAATTAGGAGCTTCTGCAAATAGGCAAAAACCAGGCGCACTGAATCGGGAGTTTAGGAAGTCTGTGGCAGAAAAGTAGAGAAGCTTTGCTGGGACACTCTGGACTTCTGAACTGGCCATGACTTGTGCAGGGTAGATAGTCAAACAACAGAACCAGGTCCATTGACCAACTTCTATGGTGCTGACCTCAGAGCAGATTTTAAAGAAATTTCAGGAGCTGAGCTGCAGGACCTCTGTGTGTTCTGTTTCTATCTGTAGTGTAACCTGTAGTTCAGGCACAGATCTGTGACAGCTTTTTTCCTAGGAAATCATATCCTTTATAGATATAATATACTGAAGGATGGGTATCAGCTCCCGACAGAAAGTCCTACCTGTGGTCTTCCACATCTGAGGATTTTGGGATGACCACACTGCAGCGCAGAGAATAATGCAATTATAGATGAGAATACCTGTCTCCCTGGCATAAAACCTCCCCTCTAAGACTTGGACCCTGATCTAGGCCACAGGCTGAAACGGCAGAGGAGCTAGACAGGTCAGTCTGTGGGGCCAGCTGGGTACACTGGAGGGTTCAAAGCCTTCCACTTGTGACAAACTCACAGATGCCGATGCAGAACAATGGATATGTGCCTATTTCTCATAATTTCATTTTTATTCTTAATTCTGTTTGAATGTAAGATTTTGAATAAAGACTTCAAAAATTTTACCTGAAAGGGGAAGAATCAAAAAGCTGTGAGAAAACTAAACCGGATTTCCGCTGGAAATTGCTTTACAACCTGAACTCGAGCTGTCAGTACCATGAACCTACTGCTATAAGATCATACAGCTCTCTTGTCACATCCCAGAGTATTTGCATGTTCTGCTTTCTTCCATATCTGAAATTCTTATTCTTGATCTGGTTTTATTTCACTTCTCCTCTGTAAGAACCACATTTTCTTTTAGCAAAGTAGAAGATATTTGTTAGAACATTTTCTAATTCTTTATTTAAAATGGTAAGATATTCAATTCCTCCTTGGATATTAAAAATTATCCTCATGGTTACAGATGAGAGACGCACATGTCTCAAATTTAAGATTAATCCTTTCCTCAGGTGATATATAAAGGGAAATTTCCAAGGTTAAGTGTACATCCTATGCATTTTTAGCTGATTACAGTTTTATGAATATAATTTTAAGAGGTGCTTAATTCCCACCGAAACCATCAAAAATTTCCATCTACTGTGCACACCTCACTGTTAGAGAGACTCTTTTCCAAATGGACCTTTATTTTCAGCAAAAAGAAACAGCAGTTCTCCCAAGGCAAATCTGTGGGAACACTCCAGCTTTATAAATCTCCTCCCATCTTTTCCCCCGAACCCAAGTGAAAATGGGGGGTTGTTCTACAAATAAGCAAGCAGACATTAGAGCACCACTAGAAAGCAACAATGAGAGACTTGGCTGATGGTGCGGGTTCACTTAAGTTATGCCAACAACTACAGATAAATCCCATGTAACTATTGCCAGTCTCCCTGCCCTTCCAGCTTCACTTCCTACCGCCTGTCCCCTCACAGGCAGATCAGGCAGCAGTCTTTATTTTAGGCGTTACGGAGATGTTTCCAGGGTGGAAGGGATTTGTGGAAAATTACACCTTATTCAGAGTGGACAGCCACAGTCTGGCAACATCCTTTCAGCTGGAGAAGGGGTAGGTGTCCTGCTCCTCGAGAGAGAATGTATCTGGGCAGGTTGGGGTTTTGTCTACCCCAGTGTGCTCAATAAAAACAGTCAGAGGAAGTGTTGAGGGGATTTCAAGCTACATCTTTATCATGGCTTAGTAAAGTGCCAAAGGCAAGTGTAATTTACCTCATGATTCAAAAGAGGAATGACTCAGATGAAATAAACCGCAAAGGGGATTTTTTCTTTCAGGGCTCCCACACAGGACCCTGTAGTTTTCCCAGCCTTCACTGTGTCCTCTCCACCATGAAGTGAGTAGTGCTCCCAACAGCTAGAATCTTTCCCACAAAACCTGCGTGTTATTTCCTGTTTTCTGTAAGCCCCAGTTCTGTGAGTGCTTATATGAAGTTGCAACCTGTTTCTGGCTGGGATGGCAGCACAGGAGGTTATTTTGGGTAAGACTGCTGACAGCAGAAACTCTCAGTGGTGCTGTCTCCCCCACAAGTAATTTCCTTTTTCCCATCCAAGCATCCTTGCCTGCTTGCTTCAATTTTTCCTACAGTCTTTCCATTTCCCAGGCTGACATCTGCCCTGGGATCCATATACAAAGTTCCTGAACTGTATTGTAAAGCTATGGCATTATAATGTAAGAACTTTTGATATTCACAGAACTCATTTAACATTACAAGCATGAACCAGAGAATCCCACAAAGCCCAGTGAGCTGTCCTGAAGAAGTGTTTATCAGTCTAGCCTGTTTTACAGGTGAGGAAACTGGGACAGAAGCTTTCCCAAACCTGATGGAAAGCTTTGTCCAAGACCAGCCAGTGAGACAGAGATGGAAAGAAGGCGGCAATCCAGGAGTTACTGACTCCAGCCATGTGGTCACAGCATCAGTCAACTGTTTCAAAATGAGTATGTTTTTGGGTGTGGAATTTAAATGTCTCAAAGTCTGATATAATTTCAACAACTGTGTTCTCTAGTGCTTTCAAGAGGCAGAGATTTCTGATGTTTTCCAGCCTTCACTAAGTGAAAACAGATCAGGGCTCCCATTTACCTGTACAGTGACATTTTTTTCCTTCTTCCCAGCAGGTAGAAGTGGTAACAGTGCCAAGAAAGAGCTATTTCTTGTTCAAGTAATTGAGGGCAGCAGGTGCAAGAGCCCAGGAGTGTTCAAATGCTAACAAGAATGTACCAGGAATACATAGAACACATAGCAATTCACAGAAATGCGAGGGTGTCGAGTTCTTGTGAGTATTGTAATATATTATGGGTAACCTAATGACCTAAATTAAACAATTCTTTCTCTGCATTTATTAGTTCTGATGAATCATCTTTTTCCAAATTCCAAGAACACACTGGCTTGCAATTGCGATTCATAAGTGGTGCATGCCACAGGCGGTAGGTGACTAGAATTCAGTTCCCATATAACTTCCCTTTCAGTGATGATGTATTGAAGAGTTAGTACACAGAACCGGTGTTAGGAGGTCTTCCTTCACTTATAGTTTTGAGGCCATCTCAGTTGCAAGTCAGCAGCACCAGAATCCTTCCAGGCACCATCCTACCAGCAGTACCAGAAGCTTCTCAGGTTATTCAGGGCTTGAAAATTGTGGAGATCTGCTGGGATCCGTTTGCCTTGTTTAATATCTGCCACTTGAAATGGCAGTCCCAGCAATGCATAGCTTTTATTAACCATGAATCTAGAATATAATTTTCATGGCATGATAGTTACTTTTTTTTGGTTTTTGGGGGGTTTTTTTGGTGCACAAAGAATTTTAAGGTGCTACTCTGAACTTCGCCAGCACTTTATTGTGTTGCCTAGAGAAATTTTTGCATGGCTTAATTTCCTATAAAATGGGATAGCACAGTACTACTTATATAGTGCAAAGGAAAATTTCATGAAATATAATTAACGGATTATAAATCATGAACCTTAAGTGATATTTCCTTCTAGAATGTATAGTAATGATAATGTTACATAATTTCACAAGGATTTCAAGAAAACTCCTAACCCTTTTACTTTCTGTGCTTCTTAACAAGTATGTCCTTGTCACTGTCATCATCACCTCACACTTCACCTCTTCTTCCAGTTTGCAGTGTTTTATATATACTAAAACCCATATGCTGGCATTAAAGACCTGAAAAAACACAAACCTGATCCTTCTGATATGGATGGTTCTAAGCGAAAGAACGGCTTGAGAAAGAGGAGGAAAATGAAGAGAGGAGCCAGCCAAGAACAACTGCTCTGAGTGACTGTGGATGACGATGAACCTGGCTTTGGGGGACTGTTTTTCCATTGCCTCTGTGTAGAGCCATACAGCCTCTGGTGAACCATGGGACTTCACGGTTTTCCTGCTAACTGCATTTCTCACTAGATGGAGGTAAACCAGTCAGCTCCCATGCCTGTGGTAACCATTAACTCCTGCTGGCCATCAGATAGGCACTAAGCAGGTAAGGAAGCTGACACGCAGAAGATGCATGATTCTCATTGGAAGCGTCGGGCCATGTTCTACCTCACATTTCTTCTGCCCTCTCTGAAACAAAATCCCACTTACATTCCAGAGGGAGAATTTCATCCTGAGGATTGTTAATGCCGGTAATAATATGAGAAAAGTAATGCTGAACTCACTTCCCAAAATCCCACGACTGGTTCACCTTTAGTGAACTACAGCTCCCTCAGCTTTCCCATCAACGCTACAGTGCTGCATGTGCAAAAACACCCACTGGGCTGAGCAGAAGCTAGCAAATCCAAGGGTATCCTGCACATAGTTGTACAACAACAAGCATTTCACTGCTGCTGCTGCCAACAAGCAAGGAGAGGAAAATCACAGGAAGAAACAGAAGTAACAGCTAGATCTCTTTTTTGGTGATTTTTTTTTTTTTTTTTTTTTTTTGAATGGAGGTAATATTAGTATTTGGAAATATACCATTGGCTCCTAGGAGGCTGGAGGAAATTCAATAGAACTATGTTCTTTTGAAATCTAAGGTTCTGTCAAAAATGGCAAGCTTTTAGAAACTGGATGGTCTTTGCAATAATTTCATTTAAAAAAAAAAAGAAAACTTCTGATGATGTCACAACATTGCATTCCCATGTTTTTGGAATGAATCATTCAGACTTTTCACTTGGAAAAAAAAATCTTTTTTTAAATCCAGATATTAAATATATCAACGTCAAAATTAATATTAAGGAAATATTTTGAGTACCCTGAAATTATTACCTTTGAATTATTTCACCTCATGGAAAACTTGAAAACAATTTTTACTCAAAGTCAGAACTAAATTTTGGATTCTTAAAGTCCTTTGTGAAGTAGAATATCTTTTTTCTACATAAATGCTAATGTTACAAAAGAGGAAATGTTGTCAAAACCTGATGAATAAGAGAACAGAGAAATTGTGCCTCTGAAGTTTTATTGGTGGAGAACCATACAAGTAGGGATATCAAACCTGCTGTAACTTGTTTTCCAGGGTAATGAGATGCACAGAAGGGAACTTAGATTTGTCTCAACAAAAAATTTTATGAATCTGGTCACATTTTATGGCAAACTCAGCCTGAGTTTTGGATTCCTCATGAAAGCTTATTGGAAGTTTATGTGAAAGCAAGTGTTGCATTACATACCACATCCATCCAAATGCTTTGGTTTCTAGCCCCAGAGGTGAAAATTTGTTTCCACTGGGTGGAATTTAATCAGGTCTGAATGAATTCTTGTCCCTGTTTTTCCACTTGTCCATTCATCTTCCTCTAGGTCCCTTTTCTGGTAGTGTTATCTGATACCGGTGCATTTCCCGTTGTTGGGTGAAAGAATCTTCTCCTCCTACTGCAGCCACCTGGAACATACTCTCACATTTCTCTGCCTACCTGACTCTCCACCTTTTTCTATATGTAACCTAAAAATAAAAAATGAAAAAGCTTTGTCTTTTGACTTTCTCAATCTCCTCTCCATCCTGCCAGTAATATTTTTTTTTCCTCTGTAAATAATGTTATTTACCACTGTAAAGCCTTTTGGGATAGCCTTCATGTGATAGACATTATAAAAATGAAGTTACGTTGCGTTGTGAGCACTGATACTTCAAAAGACTTATTTGCCTACATCCTTCCTCTCAACCTCTGTTCCTTTATAAGCAGGGAATGGAGCATGCTTGAAGAAAACAAGATTTATTTCCTTAAAACCCTCGAAGCTAATGCACAGTTATATTTGTTACAGTGGTTTCTGTGAGGGGAGAGGCAGGTGGATAAAAATGTGGACACTCCCAAAGCAATACCTAGATCAGGGGTTTTCTGCACCAGCTCTTCCTCTTTCTGCTTTTTTTCATGTCAAAATATCTGAGATCCTCCACATCTGAAAAAAAGTCGTTTTCCCACATGGTAAAATTTTACTGGTCTCAGAGTGTGATTAGATATGGCTACACTATGTATTAAACATGCCTCAAAGCCCACAGTAAAATCCAGACTTAACAGCCATCTGCATGGTGTGAACACAAAGTGATACTGAGTATTGATATTATTTACCACAAGGACAACAGAGAGCTGTCGACAGCATGCACTGGGGTTGCACAATACAGCAAGATTCATCTCTTTCATGGAACAACATGGATATGCAAAGCCAAGTACACAGCCCAAATACACACTGCATTACGGTCCTTTGCCTGGCTCAGGCCCTGGAAGTTGCTCTCCATACAGCCATATAAGCTGATGTGAGAGCTGCATACAGGACCACGCTTCTCCATCCCATCTCCTTCAGAACAAGGAAAGGTGAAGCAATACAATGGCAGTAGCTTTGACTGTCCCTTCATCAGTTTGTACAAAGAGCGGGAGCATCTCTAGGCCAGGCCTATCTCGGTGCGGGTCACAGCTTGTGCACACATGAACAGAGAAAGCAGCTGTATATACAGTACCCTTTACACCAGTATGTTGTGTCTGTGTGTAGGTCCTCCAGAAACCAGATAACTATTCTGAAACAGATGTAAATCCTGATGCTAAAAAGCAACCATCCAAAAATCTGATTCTTTTAATAATTAAAAAAATAAAAGTCCTCTTTTTTTAAAAGCATGATCACCAACATGCGCTAACTAAATCAGTCTCCAAGATCTTGTCACTAGCCAGACTAATAATCCAACATTCTTTCAACAGTCTTCACAATAATGGACATATTTTCTGCTTTCTCAGGTTGGGCAACTTATCAAAGAGAACTATGTGGCTCCATGCAGAGCTGCAAGTGATTCTTAGCAGCTTACCCTACAGTACATCATGCAGGGACTTGTGCTACATTCCCCTGGATTATGGACTTCATCAGGCTCTTTGAAATGAAGTAGCTACCCAATATATGCAGGGATCTCACAGGCAGCTAAAACTTTATTGACATTGGAGGAGTGCACGCATTTATTTATTAAAGAAAATGTCTTATACACATGCACATGGACACATCACATACACATGCCATCAGAGTACATGGGGATAAAGAAATCTGTGACATTATCACCTGAGATAGAAGAGGCGAGGGAAAGAGACTTCTATGCACCACACTTATTTTACCCTTGTTTTTCATTACATGGATAACCTTAGAGCAGTTCTTGTTAGCATTTAGAAAAAGGGAAAAATCTAGCCTCCTGCAGGGGAGCTATTATTGCTAGAATGTACTAGCATTATCTTGCTTATGGGGGGGCATATTGTTTATGCAGTCTATTTATCAGTGTAGGAATATATCTACCAATATAGCAATATCTCTGCAGTAATGGCATACAAGAATAAAAGAGTTTTCATGAACAGAGAGTTCCTGCCTGTAGCATGTACATCTGAGATACTAAAGGATTATTTACCTATCATTAAGATATGGATTTTTTTATCTAGTCCAGTTTTTCTTGCAGCAGAAATCATATTAAACTCTCTAGCTATTATATCTAACATCCATTGGGCAGCTTTTCATTCTGGGTAACCTAATATAAATGAAGAAAATAAATCCACGACAATTTGTTGAGCCGTCTTTTTCCCCCTCCCCCCTCCTCCTTTTCCTGAATTAAATTCACATAATAAAATCCAAGGGTTGCATTTCACTCACATCTGCTTCAATTAATGTGCATGACATTGTATGAAATTTTTAATGGAAGAAAAAACCTAAAACACAATATTTTTAAACCATTGTGTAGGGTGGAAATGCTGCATACAACACAATGTGCTTATATGTCACACAACAGTCAGATGGGCTTTAAAATTCAGTGTGAGCCTTCCCAGTGTTCCCTTTCTCTTGTATTTTCCTGTTATAGGATGCCTTTTTAAGAGATTTCAGTGATTTTCATTTAATGAAATACTACTCTATAATATTGTTTTAAGAAGTGTTTGCTTGTTTGAAACAACCAGAACTAATAATAACAAAAGCATTAATAATAATTATAGTCATATGATGACTGAAGACTGAAGCCAGTCAAGAGATTCTAAAGGAGTATATTTTTTTTCTCTCAGATAATGGATTTCCATTGAATGGTAATTTTTTTTTTTTTTAAGATTCCTTTTTGTTTAAAATTTCCCATTTATGCTGAAAGACTAAGGGTAGTTTTGATACTGATAGAAGAATTTCAAAGGAAAACTGTAAACAATGAAAAAAGTCAGTTTACTAATATTTTTCACCAGGGAGAAAAATATTTTCTGACAGTATTATGTGAGGAGAAGGCGTAAAAATTGATTGCATGAATCCATTAACTGTATGTGCAAATCGGTTCATTTACATAGCCTTTCTGGTACCCCATTTTAATGTATCCCCCACCCACCCAAGGTTGCATACATTTCTTTCTCACTCTGGTGGGTCAAAAAGGCCATGATGACACAAAGCCATCATACCATCATACCTGATTATATATCATGTTCTGTGTCCCTTCTAAAAGTCACGGTGTTTGGCATCTCAGGGCAGCAACAAGGAGCAAAAGGAGAACAAAGATGCTGCTCCCATCTTGCTGCACCCAAGACACCTGCAGCTAAAAAAAATATCTACGTTGCCCCTTTTGGTTTTGCAGTTTAGATTGGCTGAAAAATTGTCCTGTGCTATATAAAGGAATCAGCCTCTATGCTTTTATGCCACTGGAGCAAGAAGACGTTGTAATTACAGTCAGAGTTACAGTCGGAGGCATCTCTTCTCTCAGGTGAAGAAGATGGAAGAAGGTATCTTGTTTGTTGCATGAATTAATCTCCTAACCCATGGGCTTTCCCAGCTAGGTATCTCACATGCTTGCTTCCCCCCACCTTAAGTAACTACAAGGGGTATAACTTGGCATGTAATTTTGGCTGTGTCCTGTTGGAAGCTTCCCTCTTTAGTTCAGCCATTCGTGAGCCTCAGCCCAGGTCCTTCTCAGACTGCCCTTTTGGCTTCTTCTGGAGAAACAGTGCCAGTGCCCTGGGTGGCACAGGGAAGCGTGGACCAAGCACCTCCTGAGAGACAGCAAATGAGCTCTGTGCAGGTCACGAAAGATAAAAGGGGCCAGACAACACAGGGTTGAACCATAGTGGCACCCAGGAGCTCAAATGAGGTTTTCCGTCAATTACTGGAGAGATATACTTGTTGTTTATTGACCCTGCTTCATCTTATTCTGTTTTTCTTTTGTAATATATTTAAGAGAATGAAGTGCTCTAATAAGGCTGAATTGAAATGTTAGAGACTACACTCACTTATTTAAGGGCATTTGTTAACCTAAAGGTTATCTTATCCCAAAGCTTTCCTGCAATAGTCATATCTCTTATAATAATGAAACACTGCTGAAATACTACAGTTGGGTCTTGTGTTCTACTTTTATGGATGCATAATACACATACAATGATACTATGTTTATTCATTCTGTTTATTGTTTCGAACATGATTTTTAATGTGTAACATAAAAAGAGGTTTTCAAGTTTAATTGGAGTGTCAACCCTATCATGCTCATCTTTATCTCTGGCCGTTTTTACTTCCAGACTAGCATTTTTTATAGGATATCCACACATAATAAAGCATCCAAACAACTTTTTCACGTCATCTTCAATGAATTCAGAGGATGCAACAGTTTGCACACTCCTCTGCACACATTTTATTACTCCCACTTTCATTCTACAAGGCTGAAGCAAATCATGTCATAAATATCTGTCTTGCACTCGTGAGCTTGATATACTATTTTCTTCTAAGATCCTCTCTCTATTCGTAACTTAAAAAATCTGGCAAAAAGTATTCCATGTTCTATTTTCTCACTTTAGTAGAATTCCAAAATGTTACAGAAAATCCTGTTCCAAAACTGACAACATCTCTCAATCACAAGGTGTTATTTTTAGATAATCAGGGAGTATGTTTGTGTACAATAAATATATAAGGCCAGGCTCAAAGCTGGTATAAAATAGACACTGAAATAAATGGATCTATGCCAGTTTATACCTATAGAAGCTCCGGTTTGGAAAACATGGTGCTGGAAGCCTTTTGTGGCATTGTAGTTTTCAAACCCACCTAACTGTGATTGTATTTAATGTCAACTATGTCAGGTACCTTACTTATGAATATAGACGTGTAAATATTCATATAGTTCAGACTGTATCTGTATGTAACTACGTACATGTGTGTGTGTAAATTAGGTGGCATTTGTTAACTCTTCCAGCCTTTGCTGACCACAAAACTGCAGATAGTATTCTAGGCTGACAAAAGCTGCTGCTCAAAATCAGCTCCACCACACTATACCTCTACAATTAAACTGCCTTTTCCTGCCCTCTTCTTTCCCCAGTCATCTTGTCACAATAAAGATCTGTGTACTTCATGTCATCGTTTGTAATTTCATGATGAAAGCTCCTTGGATATGAAAATATACTAGTCGTTGTGTAATGAGATGCTCCTTTTGCCATTTTGCCTTTCTGTGAATGCTTATTTTTATCATCAACAATAGATGTGAGAGTTGGTCATCAATGACAGATGTGAGAGTTACTCTGAGGAGACCATACCCATCTTGTGGTCAGATTTGGGTTTAGACTTTAAGCCTGAGACTAAAAGAGGTCTGGATTTTTTAATTTGGTTAATAGCACAACATTTCTGTAGATTGTTCTCAGGGAATTTTTGGCCCGAGTAGTGGCATGTGGCACAAACTAACAGGAGATTTTTTTTGTCCTTTGGATGTCAGAGGTCTTGTGAGATCATCTGTTTTTTTCCTAAGTTTCCTGCCATTTGGGGCCAAAACCTCATGAGAATAGTTGTTCTTGGAACATTTTTTCAGTATGAAAACCAGGATGAGAAAAATAGGTCTCTTCTGGTTTTGGATCTACCCCACAACAAAACCTAATACTTTGTTTAAATACACACATTCTGATCCGAGGTCTCCTTGCTGTCCTTCCTCCCTTAACACTCAAAAAAGGGGATCTAATCTTTACATAAATTCTAAGTTTCTTGCAACAGATTTTCAATAACATCATATTCCATGGTTACTTTCTAGGCTCCATGAGTACTCTCTTTTTACTGCTTGTTTTTGTGGCTTTTGCTTCGGGTTTTTTATTATTATTATTATTATTATTATTATTATTATTATTATTATTATTATTATTATTATTATTATTTGGGTTTTTTCCAAATAAGAGCTAAACATTACAGAGTGATTAACACACCTGTGACTGCTTGTGTAACATAGTATTTGGCACTGCCTGTCACCCAAAAACAAATAAAATGTTTTTATTTCTAGCTATTATTTGTTAGTTATTATTTCTTACAAGAAAAAGAGAAAAAGACATTCAAAGCTATTGAGGAGAAACAACAGAAAACTGACAATAGATCATTCTTGATCAGACAACAGAAGCTAATGCCACAAAGGAAAAAATGCCCAAGAATTTAGATGTTTTTTTAAAGGTTTGTGCAATGTATACATCTTAAAAGGCTGTTCCAATGTAATCTTACTCTAAAAACCAGGTTTTGGAGTAAAAGTAGAAATTAAGCCAATCTGCGAGTATTTAAGAGAGGAGGAAATTTCTTTCTGGGTGATATTATTGTTGTGTAACTGCTATTTGTTACAGAGCTTTTCTCTTTAAATTAGCTCCTGTATACAAATGCAGCGAATTAGCTAGACATCCACCCAATCTACAAGTTTATTATTCAGGTTCCTACATAATAAACAGGGGAATCCTCATAAACCAAGCAACTGAGAATAACAGTTTCTTTTCTAACCAAACTGCCTAGGACTTCTATCCTGAAGGTGGCCAACTTGCCTTTTGAGCTTTTTTTGGCTTCCAGGTAATTGAGGTGCTCCTCCAGTGTTGAGTCTGACTCCTCTGACCACAGGCAGGAGGTCTTGTTTAAGGCAACTGCTCCCCTGCAGCTGGCAGCATCCTAAGGAATCAGACCCTGCTCAGTGGAGGAGCGGCACCATTGTCAGTGTCAGCTCTGCTCTCTAATCAGTTCCCAGAACTTCCCCACCCTTTGGCTCTTCAACAATTGCAGCCTGGGCCATGAAAAAAAAAAACAAAAACCAAACCATGAGAGAGCTTTCTGTGTCAGGAAAGTTAAAATCTTTCTTCTAAGCCATAATTATCAACAATCTCAACCATTGTTCTGTAATGAAGTTTGATGTTTTAAACTACAAAGAAGCACATTTAAGATATAGAACGTTGTTGCTGGGGTTTGCGTGTTTTTCTTTTAATTCTAGAATTTGTTATTCTTAGTTGATATAAATCTGAAGGCAGGAACTTATTCTAGATACACAAGTACATGCAGTATGGACATATCAAAAGGAATTAATCTATACAGGTATAGATAAAAGAAACAGGAATAATTGTATATAGGCAATGGATAAGAGACAGAGAAGACAAAAGGCAAGGAAGAAGTCAAATACGAATAAAAGAGAATATGAAAAGACTATTGTAATATGTTAATACTATGTGAAATGAAAATACTTTAAGATCCTCAGATGTAAGATGCTATGTAAGTGTAAAGCATTAAATATATTTATTTTTTTTTATCCTAAAATTTGAATTGAGTAGATGCAGCCTGAAAGCAGCTTCTAAATATGATTATGTGAGACTATGGACACAATTTCTGCCAGGTAGCATGAATTTCAGTGCATTGCTGTGTTATTAAAAGCAACCAGCAGTGTGAACCTGCTGTATTATTAACACGTTACATTAGCCTTAATAGTTAATCCAGTATTCATATTCATGTTGTGGGCTCTCCTTCTAAGAGAGAGAAATAGCTTTCTAAATGCTTTTAAGAGTTCCAGGAATAAAATTAAAGCATGTTTAAGTACTTGTTGGAAATGGTGTGCAGAATTCTGAATAAGGGAGTTATCGCATTGTATCAGAACCCTGAAGAGATTCAGCTGAGAAATAAATTATGTAAACAATGCAATATGTGTGTGTGTCTACAGCTGTATATCAATATCACCTATATCTATGTATACAAATATCCTTATCCTTTTCTGTCAGTCTGGAATGTGTTATACTGGAGATGCTGAACCTTTCAAAAGAGATGCAAGACATGTTTTTAATGTTGCTTCAGAATTCAAATGTATAACAAAAACTGGATAAATACTTCATTACATTTTATAAGCAATCTGCTTCCTGATAAATTATTATAGAACAACTTTTCATTCTTTTTTACGAAGTCTGAATGTGCACGTGGAAAATGCATTTTGGTGAAAGAGGTCAGTTCAGATTAACATATCCTAAATGGGGTTTGTTGAAACCCATGTGGTGAGTACAGCTAGTGAGAGGGCCCGGCATCCATGGAGGAGAGGAGGACAGATGTCAGCAGGAGGCTGTGAGGACTGCCTGCCTCTGCCCCTCAGTTCTGAAGGGAGTTATCCTGGAGCTACACAAAGGCCCCACATTCAGCTTGGCTGCAGGCTCAGTTTGAATTTCCTCTCTGCAGCTGCTCCACACTCCACTTGCAAAAAGTCCAAACATATGGGTTTAATGTAAGTGGAGTGGATTTCAAGATTAATTCTTCTCTTTGTCTCTCTGTGTGTGAATACGTTTATGTGTGAAATAATCTTTAGAATACTTTATTTCTTTCCTAAATCTTTCATTAATTTTGCATCCTTACAATTTATTGTGGTATGAGGTACACGATCTGTAAAGATCCTTGTGTCCTGTCCTATCTCCTGCTCTGCCTTTGGAACATACTGTTACTTGTATTGTCCAGAACACAGACTGAAGACTTAACTGAAATACTGCTAACCATTAACATTTTTTTAAAACTTATTATAATGTAGGTGTTTCAGGTGCAGAAACCCCTGCTAACATTCCCCCTATCCCCCCCCCCCAAAAAAAAAAAAAGTAGGAAAAACAATCATTTATGTCACCATAAAGACTGATTTTTGAACTCTTGTTTCTTGTCAGTCCTATATCTTCCCCTCCATTTATGATGTCTTGGGTCTGACATAGATTGGGCACAGTATTAAATTTCATGTGGGAGAATGGAAGGAAAAAAAAATAATTGGAGAGTAAATAGCTGGTTTGCTTATCATGCCTCCCAGTTTGATTATGGTAGGTTCCGGAGACCACAGGTGGAGGATACTGAATTATAGCAAATAAAAGACTAAAACATAACAAAGCTACCTGAGGGTTTGGCTGAAGTCCCTGTGCAAACTGTGATTAACTGAATACCTGCCCTGGAATGCTGGTTTGGCAAGAGGTTATACACACATGAATGAATCTGTCTGCATACTTAGACACTGCAGTTAAACTTCTTTCTCGTAAAAAAAAAAAAAAAAAATGGGTGCTACTTCCAAAGTTCCTGAACATAGTTTGATTCTGTCTGTTTTGATTTAAGCTCAAAAGTGAGGCAACAAGTGTCCTACACATATAATAGAGTGGGAAGAAGAGATATCAGCCAAGGATGTGTTTGACTGCATGGGGCAGATAGTCACACTTTCTCCCTAAAAAATTGTTCCTCTGGGAAATGGAGGCAGATCTTCTCCATGTAAAACAATGAAGGTGTATCGATGTAAATTCACCTGAGCTTATATCCCAAAACCAACAAGACCAGCAATGAAGAACTGACTACATATGGAACTTAACAGATAACATACTGAATATAATTATAACACATACAGTAGGTGAAATACAAACCCAAAATTTTCAAAAAGCCTAAGGGAGCTGAAAGCCAGTGTTTTTTGAGCACCTGAGGGCTTGTCTACATGGAAAAATAGACAAACACACTGATAAAAGATTCTTTATGCTGTAGTTACACGATGGGTGCAGACACACCCTTACACTCACAGGCCCCTTTTAAAAATGCTAGCTATAAATTACATTTCAGGCTAATGTAAATTAATCCTGGGAGGTAGTTCATGGGCTTAGGAAGGCTAGACAATGATTATGTGTTAGCGTCTATTAGACTGGTTTCTCTGTGATCTAAAGCTGCATATGATTGTGTGGGGCACAGTACAGTCAGAGGGGAAAAGTCATTGCCTGCTATGAAAGAGCTTGTGCTCTGAATATATTTCCTGGCTTTTTATTTTATTTTTTAGTACTGTCCATGTATATTCCATATGTTGCTAACAATTTGGATCCTGGACATTAACCCTGAATAGACAGGGCAAGCCCAAAGCCATTTTACTCTATTTCCCTGCTTCGAGCAGAGAGAGCCAGAACATATCTGAACTTTTTTGTTTGGGTAACTTTCCAGCTGGGAACACAATAGCAATTGTGTCCTGCACAGAAAAGCACAGTATGGTCCTAGCTGCCTCTAGCTCACGTGATGTAAGATGGCTAGAACTTTCCTCTGCCTTTCCTTAGGTAGACATGCCATGCATGAACTTGCAGTGCAGAGGGACCTCGCCCTTGACTTATAATCAAGTCATGAGCTCATCTATGCTCTAAAAGAGTCTATTGTCCAAATCTTGTTGGTTTTTCTCCAGGAAAGTTTTGCCAATGTGTGGAGAACTGGCCTCCAACAGTTTTTCTTCTCCTACATTTATTTTGTTTCTGACCTTTCCTGATTTAATTCTTTTTAAATTTCCTCACCTTTTCCTCCTAATTTCCCTGGAAATTCAAGGCTTTTCAGCAGCAATTATTTCTGTCCATGCCAGCATGATGGGGCTTCTTGTACCTGTTGTTATCAGGGGTGTGAGAGGAAACATCGCTTCCCAGAGCCACTGCATCAGATAACCCGATTTCCACACACACACACACCCCCGCCCATGTGTGGTGGAAGCAGTATCAGATATGCTGTTTTTGTTTTTGGGTTTTTTTTTTGTTGGGTGGTTTGTGCTTTTTTTTTGCTTTTGTTTTGGTGTTTTTGTTTTTTGGTTTTTTTTTTTGTCTATGGTGGGGACAGTGGTTGTGTGACAGTTTAGTGACTCCAGCAGTCTTCTCCCCTTGGCAGCTGTGTCTAAAATCAGCCTCACTAGGAGGTCACTAGATTCATGTGACAGCTACTGGGGAATAATTTTCTTCTGCATATCTCACCTGGTAACATCCTAAACCTTGTGCACCATTATGATTTTTTTTTTTTTTTTTTAATTACAAAATTTTCCTAAAGATTTCTGGATATCCTTCATTTTTTATTACAATGGGCAATGAAATTTCGCTGTATAGGTACATACCATCTGCAGTCTCCGCATACAGTTGCACACTATACACAATAAACCCCCATATAGCAATTAAATTCAGAGACGTGGTGGAAAATGGCCAGTTTGTTTTGCTTCTACTTGTTTGAGAAAAAGTCTTCCCCCTCCTTTATCTGAATAGGCAAGATTGACATAAAAAAGTACTTCAAGAGCTGAACTCGTCTACTGAACACAAATACAGTGAATTTCTGTATATCTTTAAATGTTTTATATGTCCTAGTCATATATAATTTATTGTGTTGTGAAGCTGAGCCCTTCTTTGAATGAAAATTTTACTGTCAGAGCCTGGGGTACTTTAGTTTGATGATTTAAAACTCCCAATGCGCTCATAGCAAATAGCACTTTTTATTACAGCGTGTTTGTCCAAGAGGTCAACTTTCAGCACAGCAGGATTTCTTCCCACTGTAGAATTATTTCTGATGGCAAGACATCTGCCGTCTTAATTCATCTGGTGCTGAATGCAGTAGCCAACACTGTCTTAGAAGCTCATTAGACTGGACCTGCCATGCACAAGAAAAGAAAAGGTGAAGCTTCCTACCCTTGTGCAAGAATTCTTGCCAGCAGATTATACAGCATGTTAAATGCTGTATGCCTGCTTATACCCCTTTGGTTTTAAGATTCCCATTTATAGTTTTGCTCCAGTATTTCATTTCCTCAGAGATGATGCTGAATTTAAGCTGCCTTGTGATGATGCTAAATTCATTTCTGAGATGAGTAAAAGTGACTAAAATTATGTGCATGTTTCCTGTGAAATATTGTATACCGAGCAGGTCCTAGATTAAAAGATAAGCTTGACTTTAAAGGTAATGTGATTAATTTCCTCAGCCAAAACCAGCTAGATAGTTTTCATGCGTATGTTGATACAGGGTAGATGCCCTATTACACCCATTTACAGTCTCCATCCCTCTGCCGTTAGCCCCTGCTGAGCCTATTAAGTTGGTATCAAGTCAACTTGTCCCTTAGTGATAGTACACAAACTCTGAGTGCTGCAGAATTCTGCATCTGTCCTTTTACCTGTCACTTCAGCCTCCTTTTACTGATGTTAAAAGAAATCTTTACTGTCAGTCATATAACCAATTCACTTTGTTCACGGGCTGTGACAACCTTGTTGTGTTTCTCCCACCACAGAACCAACTTCTGTGAATTAGTATTCTCAAAATTTAGACTAGCTCATTAGTCTGAATAAATTTGAAAGGCTGCTGTTCACATTTTTTTTTTTTTTTTAAATGTAGCCTGGCTTTCCTTGGATATAATTTAGGCATCTTTAGAAAAAAAACCAACCACCACCAAAAAACCACAAATAAAAAAAAAATACATCCCAGCTTCCACGCATTCACTTTACGATTTCGGAACTAAAGGGTCTTTCAGTGGCTTCATTTGAGATAAAATAAATTAAATAAAATCTTCCAAGTATTTTCCAGCCCCACCCCCTTCTTTTATTTTTCTGTCATTATTTTGGTATAATTGAAAAGTTGGCTATTCTTCCAGAAAATGAAACAGAAGTTCAAGCACCAGTCTCCATCATCTTTATGGCTATGTCCGCCAGACCAACTTGTTTCCACTTTATCACTGAAAACGTAGAGTAACCTTTCTCCCTCAATTAATCAAATTTTACCCCACCTTCCAGTTCTGTATATATGACTGTCACTGCACCAGTTAGATGGAATGAAAGAAATCTTTTGCCCTAGAAATTGCTAAGGATTAAGCAAAGGAACCACCACTTTTGCTCTTATTTTCGAAGTCCTACCAGCTAAACTGCTCAATTCTCTACATTCATGATGTCACAAAGGTATTTTCACTCTATCAGTTATTCTACAGTTAATAAATCCAAGGCAATGTTATTCATTTTTCGTTTCTTTGTAAGGGTTGAAGATCAGCTACTAGTGGACAAAGAGGTATGACAGAAGGTGAATCTGGCCTGCCCCAGCATGGATCTTGTACAATGCAGTAATATGCAGTCACAGAGTACCCAAGAGTTCAATGTATCAAGTGCACTGCTGTCATTCTGCCCTCTGAGCATTGTCCTTACAGAAACTCTCAGGCACTGGTCATAAGATGGTACCAGGATGCTGGATGAATTTTGCTGACTTTCCAGGACATAATTAGGAAACCATAAAGGGCAGGGAAATTGCTTTCCAGAAACAATAAGCTGTATAGTAATTTGTATCAGTAGAGTACTTTTCACAGGAGGATTTAAACATTCTATAAACAAATTAAACATGGAAGGAAACAATGATAACACCTACTTTAGGCATGAAAAATGAAGTACATGGGAGCAAGTCTATCCCATTCAAATCTCTTTCTTGCTGCTGAAATTCCACAGATTTCACTGGAGTCTCTTCTGAGATATCCTGGTAATATAAAAATCCAGCCTAGAATCCAGAGAGGTTAAATAATTTACCCAAGGTCACATCAATAGCACCTGAGCCTCAGCATGGAGGACAGAGGTCCTCAGAGTTTCACCTAAAAGGGGCTAATAATGACTTCACTATTAGCTGTAAAATAAAAATATAAAAATGTCTTTGCATTAACAGCAGCACCTTAAAACTGAAAATGAGAGAGCTTGGCCAAAAAGATCTGATATAACTGACTACAGAGTCAGGGTGGGAAAATATAAATCAATTGGATGAAATGATCCTTTGCTACAGACTAGAGAAGAAGTTTGGCTATGTCTCAAGGAAATGGAGAATTACGCTAGACATTAAGGGAACCAGAGACACTCTCAAGAGTTCAGCGTGGATATGACTGTGCAATGGAGCAGAACAGATTAAAAATCCCAACCTAAGGAAGCATTAATACATAACACTGCAGGAGAAACGCATGATGCGACAGAAATAATGTGATGGTGCTCTAAGTATGTATTTGCTATGTTCAGAGTCTTCCTTTCTTGCCTGATTTTCAGTTGTTTTCTCAATTCTTCCTCCAGCATGTGACAATACTCTTGCTTCTTCTTTCAATATCAATGGCTTCTTCTGACACCGACTAATTGTGCCAGGAGCCACAGATATCAAGTGATTCCTAACTTGGCTTCATAGTGTGGAAGAGGTCAGTCATGTGGAATATAACTGTTTTCATATTTATAACCTGGTTTGCTTACACAGACCTACAGTAAGTCCTGCCCTGGAAGGGAGACAGCCAGAAACAGTACAAGGTGATCCTTTCTTTTGGGTATTACAGTGCAACAACTCTGCTCCTTCAGGGGCTTTCTCTTTAAGATTAAGGATTTGTTTATTTTCTTCAGATTATTGCACAGAAAAGTAGCTGAAACTCACTATTCAATCCTGAGATTGATTGTATTCCTTTAATTAAGGAGTACAGACCCTCTTTCCACCTGCTCTTGACATCACACCTACCATTTTCTTCCTCTTTTGCCCTTTCTTTTCTCTCACATACTCTTCAGCATTTGCTTCTCCAGGTCTCGGGTGCACTGTCCTCTTCTTCGCGTATTAGGTATCCAATCGTTTGATCTAGTCAGAATAGTTGGCATAAAAATCTAACAGGGAAATTGCTCGAAATCTCTGGAAAACAGCGATTTAACCATAGTTTTTCTGTCTTCTCTCTAGAGCACCAAGGAAAGCCAGGTAGGAAAGAAAGCATGTGTGCACATGCACGCACACAGAGGCTGTACGTGAGAGTACAGGCACATTTATGTATGTGTTTGAGAAAGATGATGATGCGGATTTGGCTATAACAACTGTATTCTCTCTCTTTTTTTTTTTTTTTTTTCTTTTTCATTTTAGGTTGCCATTTTCCCTTCCTAGTTAACAGCATTTAGGTTCTCCTTCTTTCTTTTCTGTCCGATCTTTCCTTTCTGGCCAACATTCTCTCCATCCCTGGCTGCCATCGCTCAGTAAATTCTGGACATCATTACAACAGTTGCTTATGAGCGGATGGGATTTGTCTCTGTATATCAAGCCAAAAGGGTCTACAGATTTCTTGGTTGTGGCTGCAATCATAACAAGGCCAAAAGATTCTGGGAAACACCTCTTCTTTTGGATTTGCCTTATATAGTCTTCTCTGGTTTGTTGTTTTTTTTTTTTCTCTCTTTAGTTTGTCTGTCTTTCTTCCTTTCCCTTCCAATTTTCTCTCTCTGTATTTCATGCCCAATTACTCTGTTTCTCTCCAACACACACACTTTTATAGGAAGGAAGGTTCATGCAAAGAACTTTCAGAAGAAAACCGAGCCAATTTCCCTGGTAACTACCAAAAGCAAGTGAAAATGACAAACGGATTGACTACAGTGGATTGATTGATACTGATTTATAGTTGAAAATTGGATCAAGTGCGCCCACATGCACTTTCTCCAGGGACTAAAACAGAGGCAGACTGCCTCTGTCAGCATTCTTATACAATGAAGCTAACTCTCCTCATGTCACCTCATCTCTCCCTTTCTAGCCCTGCCTTCTGTTTTCTGTTTAAATAAAGATAGCTGTTAAAACACAGGTACTTGCTGCCTTATCCCAGGCACAGGACAGGATTCTGAGGACACAAATACCTTGTGCTTTATTGTGGTCAATTTTCTATGCATTCTGGGATCACTGCTCAACTGTGCACACCTGCACCTCCCCTTCACATCCCTGTGTCTGCCAGGTATCCTCAGGTGGCCTTGAAAACCAGATTCCTCCTAGTTACACCTTGGAACTTAATGTTAATTACTGCTGAATGGCAAAAGAAAACTAGCAGGATCTATTTGTCCTAAATCTGATCTGCAGATCTTTATTCATGATCATAACTTTTATTCACACATGTGTACATGTTCCTATTACCGGTTTTAGGGCACCTGAATAAGTGGAGTTTGTAGGGCAGCGCTCATGTTTAAATCTGCTACCTTATCCAATTCATTCCCAAGCTAAGCAGGGTAATAATTAGAAGCATTAACATGTCCTAACCCAGCTAGTCGGCCAGAGGAAAAAAGAAAGACCATAAGATGTCCACAGAAAATGGGAAGAAAGTTACAAAATCTGCCGTTGCAAGTTTCAAAACTTGGAGACAATAGGAACGTTCTTTCTCCTTTAGTCTAATCACATTATTGAGGTATCAGGATTGATAGAAAGGCAAAAGCTTGCTACTGTTAACAAGCGGGCATTTACTGGGAGCTCTTGAGTGGTCACAAAGTCCATGGAAATTTAGATCCTGTCTTCATCAAACTGCATGAGCCCTAAATATGGGCTTAACTTATTTTAAGTATCTCAAGTTCAAGGGCTTTCTAGTTCTGCAAAACTGAGCTTCATTATGTAACAGCAATCATTGGACAATTGGGTTCTGTATCATAATAGAAAGCAATTTGTGGTGGGTTGACCCTGGCTGGATGCCAGGTGCCCACCAAAGCTGCTCCCTCACTCCCCTCCTCAGCTGGACAGGTGAGAGAAACTATATGAAAGCCTCACAGGTCAAGATAAGGACAGGGTGATCACTCACTGATTACCATCATGGGCAAAACAGGCTCCAGTTGGGGAAATTAGCTTGATTTAGCACCAATCAAATCAGAGTAGGATAATGAGAAATAAAACCAAAACTTAAAACCACCTTCCCTCCAGCACCTCCCTTCTTCCTAGGCTTACCTTCACTCCCAATTTTCTTTACCTCCTCCCCACCAGCAGCACAGGAGGACAGAGAATGGGGGTTGCAGTTAGCTCATTACAAGTTGTTTTCTGCTGCTCCTTCCTCCTCAGCGGCAGGGCTCCTCACACTCTTCCCCTGCTCCAGCATGGAGTCTCTCCCATGGGAGACAGTCCCCCACAAACATCTCCAGTGTGAGTCCTCCCTATGGGCTGCAGTTCTTCACAAACTGCTCCAGCATGAGTCCTCAACAAGGTCACAAGTCCTGCCAGAAAACCTGCTCCAGCCTGAGCTCCTCTCTCCACAGGTCCTGCCAGGAGCTTGCTCTAGCATGGGCTTCCCATGGGGTCACAGACTCCTTCAGGTGTATCCACCTGCTCTGGTATGGGGTCCTCCACAGGCTGCCAGTGGTTACCTGCTCCACCATCAACCTCCACGGACTGCAGGGGGACAGCCTGCCTCACCATGGTCTTCACCACAGGCTGTAGGGGAATCTCTGCTCCAGCACCTGGAGCATCTCCTCCCTGCCTTCTTCACTGACCCTGGTTTCTGCAGAGTTGTTGCTCTCACATAGTCTCACTCCTCCCTCCAGTTGTAGTTGTGCAGCAACTTTTTCCCTCTTAACTATGTTATCCTAGAAGCACTACCACCATTGCTGATGGGCTCAGCCTTGGCCAGTGGTGGGTCCATCTTGGAGCTGGCTAACATTGGCTCCATTGGACATGGGTGAAACTTCTAGCAGCTTCTCACAGAAGCCACCTCAGTAGCACAGCCCCCCCACCCCCCAAACCTTACCAAGCAACCTCAATACACAATTCCCCCCAGGACTAACAAAGTGATAAACTTTAAAAGGGCAGATTTTAAAACTATGAGCAAAATGGTTAACAGCAGGCTGAAGGGCAAAGTAAAAAACTTTAAAACCACAGAAACAGCCTGGAGGCTATTCAAGAACATTGTGTTAGAGGCACAGATGGTTTGTGTATCATTGAGAACAAAAACAAAGTAAAACGGTGAGAATAAAACTATGGTTGAGCAGAGAAGTACAGGGCTTTATTGAGGCTAAAAAGGCATCTTTTAAAAGCAGAAAGGCTTCCTGAACAACCTAACCAGACCAGGCCATCACTTATGTTGGTGAAATGCAAGTCAGTAATGACAAGAGTAGTAGGGAAGTGGTCAGCTAAAGGTAATGAGGATCTGGTGAGTAGAGACACAGTGACATAGGCACTTGTACAATGTGGTTCTGGCACATTAAAGTTTGTAACAGAAATGCCTTGTTGTCCTCTTGAGATTCCCTTGAATTCCCACTCCTTTTTTTTTTTTAAGAAAAGAGCCTGTTATCCAATCATAGAGATGAAACTAGGCAGAAAACAAAACAAAATTATTTTGTAAAGATGCTAGGGTAGCCTCAAGCTTCCTGCCCTGGCTATCTCCTATCTCCATCTTCCTCTCCAGGCAGGATCCTGGCTGCTAACATCTCACCTGTTCTGTTCTGACGAAAGAGCAGATCCTTTTGCTCTAATATATTCTGAGTTTTTATTCAAAGGGAGGTCTAAATTCTACCAGTAACAAACATTTTGGATAAAACTTTACTCTGATCTGATGAATTTTTCCCAGAAGACAATCAAGGATACTTTCTGTGTCAGGTTAAGAGACTGACAGAAATGGAAGCCACCAAAGTAAACACTATGCATTAAATCAAGAAATTAAAGTTTATCAGTTATTGATGGTTTCTCAATGTAACAACATGTAATTCACTAAGATCCAGCAAGATAAAATCTGTGAATAGCAGTGCCTGCTCAGATCCACACTCAAGAAAAGAAAAGTTTAATTTGTAGGCATTTTAGTAATTTGGTTTAATGATTACGGAAGAGATGGTTTGTTTGAAATGGGCTGGAGATGGGAGAGAAATGTGAAATAAATGCAAGAATCATCACCCAAACAGAAAGGACTTGAAGCAACTCTTCTTCTACTATATCTCTGCGAGAAGATGACAGGAAAGGGAGGAAAACGGGAGAAAAGGATTATGCCGATTATTCTATAACCACATTACAGAATATCTCCTGAGATTGTGTTTGTCCTTTCCCAGCACAGTTTTTGAGAGGATATGTTGAATACTCCCTCATGCTTCAGTCAACAGAGCATCTTCCAGAGAGGTGGGAACAATACTTGGAAGGACAGAGCACAGATTGTGGGTAAGGAAAGGGGGAGCTGGGGAACGAGGCAGTTGGAGGTACAGATCAGCTAAGGAGGGGCTGTGAGAAAGATTTGGTTTATATGGGCAGACTTTGGATAAACTTTTAACACTGTTGACCTCCAAAACCCCTGTGTACTTCATTAATCATCCGGTACACAGATGAGAACTTTCAGAACATCTGGTGCCTTCCTGAAGATCTCTGGTGTATAGGAACTTCAGCCTTTAATTTCAAATCACTGTGAACTTTAGAACAAAAAGTTGAGACTGAGATTCTGCGTCACTCACAAAAAGAGAAATTTTACATCTCCAGTCTTTAGCAAAGGATCTTTCTGAGTTTTGTTTTTTGGGGTTTTTTTTTGTAGTTTGAAGGAGAAACTGCATGCCACTAATCAGCCACGGCACATGCACACACATACACTATTATATGTGCATACTTCTTCAATGCTACTTTATAAGAACGTTGGACACTTCAGTTTGATTAACACTTTGATAAGACATACATTTCCTTGAAGAAAGCGAGGCCATCGGGATTTGTTAAAAATTCAGAAAAGGAAGGTACTGTGAAAAGATTTAATTTTGTTACAGTAATTCATTCTACTAATGTAATATGGACATAAAAAATGTTAGGCCCCTTGAGAAATTAGGATAATTTGGATCCTTTATGAATGTATATAATTATATTTATGTATGTGCCTGTATGTATATCTGTATTTATGAAAATATTGTTATTCATGTCCCTGTGTATGAATACATTTATAAAACAAACCCGTGGCCATAAATCAGCTCAACAGAAACAGTATAAAGTGGACTACTGTACATCTTTATTTAAAATACATAGGATACCAAGACAGAAAAATACTAAAAAAGAAATACATATTGTTTTTGAAGCTGAAGCATCAATATGGTTGTAATTTTAATGTTTCTTGCTGGAAAAAGGTCATCTTTGGTGAGGTCGGGTTTTTCTTAAGGTCATTTCACATTGAGATATCTGCCTGCTTTTGACATTTCATCTAGAAGAGGCACAACTATTCTGACACATGAAATGGGTTCTTTACAAACCCAATGGCTATTTCTATCAACATCTGTTATTCTTACACAAAAGGGGAATATGCATTGATTGCAAACAAGGCTTCAGATTTTTTGGAGAATATTAATATATATATATATTTTGTACTTAAAGGTACAGCAATGTCCATCTGAAATAGAAACAGAAGAAAACACTGATCTATAAAAGACTGAAAAAAATAACCCCATGGATGGAATCTTTTACTCATAAATTTAATTAAATATATTTAAAGATGTTAATTGCTGGTAAGTAGTCACACTGCTTTCTGCAAAGCAGCAGGACAGTGAAATTCACTAGAGCATTTGTATAATTACTTTGTGATATTGGCACAGAAAAAGCACAATAAAAATATTTTTCTTTATGTTTTGTGTGGGATTTTTAATTGTATATTCATTTTCTAAATTTCAGTTCCCTCTAGTGCTGAGTAAGATAGGGAAAATATGTTGCCGTATAAATCCCCCACCTTGTACCCCCATATTTTCAAACCCCAGAATTGTTATGTGTTTGTGGCATGACATCCCTATAATTAAAATAAACTCTGTCAAAGTAATGCAGATACACAGGAACAATTTTATTTTTCTGTAAGACAATCCAGGATTCCACTGGCTGAACCCTTGCCTGGTTCAAGTGTTTCACAGAATTTCTTTCCTGAGGAACAGCACAGGGAAGACGATAGCTTCGTTCTTGCTTCTGATTTGCAGGCAGCTCAATTAAGCCTTGGACAATCCAAATCAGAAGCCTTTAGTTGATCATTCAGCAGTTAGGATTCGCTAGCTGAGTGTTATGACCAGTCACGTGGTATTGTATCTGTTCCCATATTGATGGTCTGTTCTTCACAAGCGATTGCTTTCTCCCAAAATGAATGCCATTTTATCAGAAAACAGGTTTTGTTTTCTGATTATATTCATCTGGCAAGTGCTCAAATCTGCTGTTTGTGGATGTTTGTAGGAACATAGCTTTGCTCACATAAGTATTTGAGAACAGCGAATAATAAAGGACATGAATAGGCTGAATCCAAATCCCATTCTCTAATCTAGCAAGCTGCGAGTGAACAATTTTTGTGCTGTCTCTACTGGCTCAGTGATCTTGCAGCACCAGTAAACTGCACGTTTGGAGTCAGTGTGCTTCCCTACTTTCTAAATGTGTCATATTTAACTTCTCTGCAGTATGAGGACGTATGGCAGACAGTCACAAGAGAACTACAGGTGCTGCTTATCTGGACTGAAGCCATATGTCCATAGGGCATTGAAGAGGTTAACATCCAGGTGTAGGAGCTTTATTGTTGGAACATGTTCTGTGTTGCTTCCAGACTTTGGCCTCAAATAAATGACTTTAACATATTTTATTAAAGTGTCATACTTAGATTTATTTAATGCACTGGGATCCAGAGCATGTCAGCTCTGTGGATGACTGAAAAATACTTCATCAGCTTTTGATGGCTTCACAGGACAGCGGGGCAATCAGATCCTATTTCCCACTAATGCATCTCTGTTTGAAAACAGGACTTGAATGTTCTCAGTTTGTGCGATGACTGATAGAAGGAAAGTGCAAACACTCTCATGTTCTGCAGTGTTGCATTTGATTAGAAAATAATGCTTGGGGTCTGAATATGCTGAAATAATGTTAAGGAAATGTTAAAGCACCCTTAACTCTGCCATTTTGTGCCTAAGGCGTTGCAGTTATCAGTTGAAACGTGTGTCCTTTTCTTAAATGGTACCACGAAAGTAGCAACTGCTGCATAATGGTACAAATAAAAAATAATATTACAGTGTAAGTAGTGGCTCCGATAGTTGTACTTATTCCCGTATAAATCCTGAAAAGGCACAATATATCGTTTTCCAACTTCTGATACCATCATTAGTACACTGTGCTGGCCAGACCATGGGCCAGTGAAGTAAAGCAGCACAAAAATTAGCAGCTTAGATTGTACTAGCGTGTATACAAGTACAAATTTCAAGTATCCCCATTCAAGTGAGTGGTACGCACAGGATTTATAATAAGTAGGACCAAGATGACTATAGTCTACAATGGAAAGGCAAAATACATGCCCCACAATGATTTATCACATAGGACAACCTGAAGCTACTTTCAGCCATCAGGCTGTGGCTACACATAAACGAAAGGGGATTTTGGAGATTTGTCTGTTGATAGTTAATGAGAATTTCAACTCCAGGCGTACAAATATGATGAGTCTTTATTATGCTGGTAGGCAACCTAGAAACCATTAAATGAAAATGTGTGTGACAGGGGACTACACACATCTTGCTTAATAGGAACCAGAAACTACTTCACACCAGGATGGCCCAGGCTTTCTACAGGGCCAGTTTAACATCTCTTCCATATTAGTTTATTGCCTTATCTAAAAATAATCCCCACATCTCCTGTACTGGAAGCAGCTTAAGGACTTTCAGCCTTCTTTGCACTATAGTAGGATCAAACTGAATGATGATTGTCTGCCCCGTCTAAGAAGCCCAGATTTATTTTTGCAAGGATGAGCCCAACAATGGTTTATACTTTTTCAAGCAGAAATAAAGATAATTCAACATATATGGATGTTATTTCCTTCCAAAAAGAATCGATCAGATGTTTCACTGGCCAGAAGATTCACACACAAGTTCATTTCTGAGACGGCTGAGTTCACTTCAAAGGGCAGCAGGCCTGGTGTTACCTGCTTGTCTTTCTTCTCCTGTCCCAACCAGTTAAGACCAAAATGTGAGAAAACAAGGGGATAAAGGTATGTATCTACTTGCATTGATTTGAATAGCAGAATGATAGTTATCTTCAGTCGCTGAGATGGGTGGGAGCCTGACACTGAAAGAATTTGAGGAGGAAGTGCTGAGTGAGAAAATCACTGCCAAGGAGAAGGGTTGCTTACTCGGCACATGAAAAAATATGCAGTCTGTAGGTGGGTATTTAGTAGTCTAAGGTAGAAGAAGGAATATGCAGGAGGAGAATAATTGTAGAAAGATTACATGGAGGAGAAGAAAGAAGTGTCTGAAGTGACCAAATTTATCCTGGGAAGAGGGCTGGTCATTGCTGCCATTGCTGCTGTCACTGTATATTGGCCTTGCTAGGGGACCACATTGGGGTTTTCTGCTTTCCTTAATCCTTTCCCTACAGCATCCTATTGAGAGGAGGGAACAAAGGAATCATTCTGAATATCTTCCTCATCAGAAGACAGTGATTCAGATTTCTTCTTCCATTTTCATCCTTTGTTGACTGAGTTGTCAAGCACCCAACCTTGGCAATAGAAGCTGAAATGAGCAATGCCTTCGTAGCTTTGCCATGCTGTGTCAGTGCTGAATAACTGAGCCTTATTGACTACATGCTGGGACTGACATTCAGTTGAGTTCCTTTGGAATTTTTATCACTAGTTCTTATATGACACTTAAAAAGGCCTTACCCATGATGAATTGTAAACTATTGAATTCTGCTTTTTCTAGAGACTCCTGGAAAGCACCCACATCTGGAGGAGTTCTGCCTATAGCAACAAGCACATGTGATTAGCAGAGGCTGTTCTCAAGGACTATGGTCTACAAGTCGCACTATAATATGTCGTAATCCCTTGGAGTCTTACTGATTATTTACTGGACGTGAACTCTTACAGCACAATCTAGCACAATTGCTCTGTTATGAGCACTCATTGGTACTCCTGCTGGTTGCAGTAGAAATAGTAGTAAAAATAATTTGGCACCCAAGTGCCTATGTCCGTATTGGATAATGGTATGAGATCATTCATACTGCAAAGTCGGCCTATACATTGATCTAGTTCCAGCAATGGATAGAAGAAAGCTATTACTGTCATCTCCAACTTACGTGCAAGACACTGAGACGCAGAAACAATTTACTCAGAACTGAATCCTGGAGCCAATGTGTTCCATAGTATGGTGCCGTTTTATGGGCCAGTTTTGTCCTTTATTGGATCCTGATCAACTGGTAAAGTTGATAAGCTCAGAATTTTAGGGTTTTGTCCTGAATGGAATTCACTTTTATGATTTCTTAGTTACTGATGCCTTAATTCACTGAGACAATGATTCACAATAGGAAAATCTCAACAAACAATTCCTTAATTCATTTTGCATGGGAAGGGAAGAAAGTCTAGGAGGAGAAGGGAAGAAATACCATTTCACTTGGCTGTCATCCATCTTAAATGCTTCAGGATCTGATGCCTCCAGTATGCTTCCCATCACAGCTGTTTGATATTGCTTATTATAAAAGTGTATTTCCACTATTGCTCAAAAAAACCCCAAGGCTGTTTTTGGAACAACATAAAATGTCTTTACATGAGGCATTCAGATGATCTCATAGTTTAGAGTCATTCTAGTATGTGGACACACTGTAGGGTCATATATGCTTATTTTTTGCCATCCTTCTAGTCCCATATGTTTTTACAGTCCCTATGAATATACTAATCACACACTTGAGGGCACACAGGTTTTGCATATAATTTTACGTAGACATTTTACTAAGTTATCAAAATCTAGCCTCTTTTAGGGAAAGCAGAGACTATCTATTATACCTTTTAGGTCAATCACCTTCCCTTCATTAATGTATTCCAGTCGTTGCTCATATATATATATATATATGTATCTTTCATTACAGCTATGAGACAGCACCATAACAAACCACCTCTGGCACCTCATCTTCAATCAGAAAAGGAATGAATATTCTCAAGAGTCCACAACTCCACGTTATTAGCATTCTATCCCTGCCTATCTGCGTCTAGTCTTACCTTGTTTCTTGTTTATGTGAAGGAGTCTTTCATCCTTCCATAATTTTTTAAAAGAAAAAAATCTCTTCCATATTGCTGATTTTACTTCACAAGTAGAAAGAGTAACTGTGTTTCCCTCCCACCTTCCCCCTTTTTAAAGGCCACTCCTAAATCTATTAAAATATTCTGTATGGATTAGGCTAAACTATTTTCTGAAGAAAACTTTCTGAATTCAACAAAGCTGCATGACTTTACAGTATAAAAGACCACGAACATCTACAATCAATTTGTACATTATCTACCTGAAAGTATTTTTTTTTCTGAATCTTCAACATCCTAATACCAAATTCTGTGTATGAGGAAGAACAATGAATAATGACCATGACTGTTTATTGTTATTTATCACTACCAGCACTACTTATTTTTATCCAGCTACACACCCTGCATAAATGAAAAAGTACAAACTTCTTGCTAAACTATAGTTACACTGTACTTAAAATGTACAGCTCATTGATAGACAGTGTGAAAATTCAACATGAAAACAAAACTAATCCCCAAAATCTTAACACAGACAAAATTATGTGTTTAATCTCATCACAATTAAAAAAATGTTATGTCTATTAAAGAATTTGCACTTGTCGTTAATGCATCCTTTTCATCAGTGTTTTAGACTAGAGACCTCTGAAAGCTGCTCTCAGAAATAAAGTTTCCATGTGTTATGTTGTTGAAAGAAATACATATCAGACTCAATTTTAATGAAAAGCACCTATTTCCAATTGTTACAAAAACATTTTTCTGAATACCCTGCAATCATTGTTAATGGCCATGAACTTCCTCAAGCTTTCTTCATTTTTAAATTCATAGAGGTAAATCCTATTAAAATACATGGTGGAAGTGAGCTTGAAGCTTTTTCCAGATATTATTTTCTCTGCAATGAATGTATAATAAAATCGTTTGTAAGTGTTATCAATAACTTTGCATGTATTCACAGAAACAATGTAAAAGGCTATGCTTTCATCTTAAGGTTTTCTTTAGAGGGGTTTTAAAATTTAGGCTATTGGATCATCAGAAGACAGGTCCTAGCAAGAGGTCCAGACACTTTCTTTTAATTTTGTATATGTTTTCATTATGGGTGAGAGAAAGGCACCTTTATGTTAGGTAAGGTGGATTTTACCTGCTGCTATGTCCCTTGAAGTTTGTGGCCAGAGGCTGGTTGATTCATTTTGCTAGTAATGATGGCTTATTTGTGGTTACTGAATCATGCAAAAAAAAAAAAAAAGTAATTCTTGCTATTTTTAACATATTGTTTTGCATGCATAGCATTACCACTGAATTGCATGAACTGCACTGGTGAATCTATATATATAAGAAGCCTGCCTTGTTTCAGCTGTAAAATAGGATATTGTTATGCTACATCTGGGTTTGTATATGTTTGTGGGCCTTCTACCAAGGAGAATTAGGTCTGTGTGCATTCCATAAATAATCCATACTATTATTTTCTTTGGACTAATTCATTTTTTTTACATACAAAACCAAGAGAATAGACTAATTAAATAAGAGATGATATTACTTATTTATTTTCATCATATCACAAAATCTCTGATAAAGGTAGCTTGCTTTCTTGCACACCTCCTTACTTACAAAATGAGTAATCCTTATTCCTTATTTACAAAGTATGCTTGATCTTATTTTCAGAAAATAGTTGAAATACGAACATAACCCTTCCCTTTCTTATTTTCCTCAGTTGATGAACCAATATATGACAGAATTACAAGACGGGAAATATTTTGTCAAACTTTTTCTTCCAAGATAAATTTAGGATAAAGAGCATTCCTTCAGCACAAAGGTATGTACAGAAAGATCTTTTTCAGCAGGGATAAATACAGTATCCAGCATTAGATTTAGGATGTATTTGGACAGTTTTAGGCCAAAATGTCTAATAAGAATTAGTATTATTCTTCTTAGATAAATGATTTGTAAAGATATTGGATGTGAACCATGAAGCGTAGGTTTTTGGAGGTTTTGTTTGTTTGTTTGTCACTTTTATTTCCTACCTGCATAAAGGCAAATTTCCTGAGGTTTTTTTTTCTGTGGATCAGAAAATGGTCGGTCACTCAGTCCTGAACCTAGTTCCAGAGAAAAGGGGATTTTAAGGTAAATATTCTGGAAAAATAATTTTGGGAAGCAGCGGGAGACCTTCAGATCTAGTTGAGTCTTTTGATTTAATAATATATCACATAATCCTGGGAGAATCAGTATCAGCAAAAGGATTGTATTAGAATTAAGAAAAAAAAAATGGCTTTGACTGTAAATTCAATAAAATGTTCAGATTGACCAAGCATTTTGCCTTTGTTAACAATACTTTTCTCTTTTTCTGTTTTTAACTGAAAAGGTAATTATTTTCTTCATCCTTTTAATATCTCTATTTACTTAGTTTTATTGTAAAGTAGAAAAAAAGTAAGAAAACTGGGTGAAAATGCAAAGAAAATCCCAGCAACATTTTTTTTTCTTTTTCCTCTATTCCAATGGAAGAAATGAGGAAGAAAAAAAAAATCACAAGAAAAACAAGACAGCAGTTTGTGAAAGACCAAACAAACAATTTGGCTCAGAGGACAAAACCTTTTTTTTTCTAATTTTGCTGTTGATTTCTTTGTTGAAAAATAGACAACATGGGAAGTTTTTCAAAACTATTAGGATGTGATTGAAAATATAAGTTGGAAATATTGAGTAAGCTCTATTCTTTAGTGTCTTATATACCAACAACTATACTTTTATTGTCATTATTATTTTAACAGATGTGCAGAGTAGAATATAATTAATTTGAAACTCTTGCCTTTTACTCAATAAGTTATAGGGTTCTGCTCAGCTGTTTATTAAGTTCAGTACAATAAGCAGCAGTGACATATTCAGCTTCTGTTCCTTTGGTTGTGAACAGGGATATTTTAACCTGAGCTGCCAGGGCTTAGCAATGCTGGACAGCTCAAGAAACAACTAAATCAAATGGCAAGAATCTGACCCAGTTAATTGTCGTTTGCCTACTTTTTCAGGAGATACATCTTCAGATGCTTCCGAATGTCTAGATAGTAGCACTGACCACCACTTCTTTTTTCTTGCCAGTACTTTGCAATCGTTCTTCCTAGGCTTTGACTGTGCCACCATCAGCCGTATATGTCACTTGCAGGCAGGATCATTCCAGCACATGCTTCAGGAAATTATGTATGTATGCATTTCTCAGGAAACAAACTAATGCAGAATGTACTTGTCAACTTAATTTTGAAGTCATTTTCCTTCAGAGAACAAATTCCATTCTAGGCACTGTTTGACATTAGTTATGGGTGATCAAAATACTTACTGTGAATAAGCTAGTAAGTGAGCATAGGTTTTGAATTTATCTCTACATTGTTTCTGATTTTTTCTGTTATATGTGTCATAATTCTTCCAGGTACTCACAGAATAGTTTAAGCAAACAAATTTCAGTCTGTCAATTGCTTGTGAACTACTCACACTGACTATTGGCTAATTATTGCTTCTAAACTGTGATTGCCACTTAAATCATATAATACTGCTCTTTCTCCTTCAAGTCAGTTGAAAGACCACTTCTGAAAACGGAGGTGCTCATTAAAGTGCTTAGTGTGAATGAAGAAGATAACTTAAGGCATCATTTTGGAAAATTTAATGTGTGGATTTTCTTAAAAGCTGTGAAGCAGAGTTCATTAAAGACACAGCTGGGATAGGACAATGCATTAAAATGTGGTTTAATTAACTTATATAGAATAAATGATTAAATATTCATAAAAGTCCTCAACTTTGGCTCCTGTATTACTACCTTGCTTCAAAAATACTTACTTTTCCATTTCTTTAGTCAACCTGTAATCACTGGTATGGCTGTATGTATGACAGGCAGTGGTTATAAGTAAGCCACTGTAGTTGTCATCAGCTCCAACTTGTTTTTCCTTCTATTAGGATGTCCTGATTATGCACTGAAAATATATTTGATTGATAATAGAATAGAAGACATTGAAGAAAAAAAATAATAAACTGAATTCATGCCAGTGGGGAGGGGAGCTACCTCATTAAAGAAATAATTGAGCTGTTAGTTAATTTTACTTATTTGTAGAAAAGGGCAAAAATATTCCAAGGAATTAACATTCTTCCCTCAAATGATTAAAAGAACAACAAAAGGGTTTGTATCTTAGATGTATTTAGTAATTATGTACCTGACACCTTTTTACATATCATCCAAGGCAGATGTAAAGAAAAAAACCAAAGCCACAAAACCCCTGGTAATTTACAGAACATTGTCAGTGTCAGTTTTCCCTGATCAGGTTTTCTCTGCCCCTCCCCCAGTCTTATTAGAAGCAATTTTTGCTAATTGAAAATTAATACCTTTACCTTTTTTAAAAGCAGCTACTTGTGTATCAACATTTCCAGTTTGATACAATCAGTGTATTTTAGTATAAGCATAAATAATGCATAAAATGAATAGTAAAAATATTTGTGCAATATCAAATTTAAATTTAAATTATAATTCCCTCTTTTTTTATGGTACTCTACAGTCTTTCTCTCCCTCTACATCCCTCTACATTACAGAAAGATTTGTAATAACTTAAATCAATATAGTAAATAAACATCTGAACATCATTAGGCATTGGACACGAGTGCAAAAGGATGATATAAAACATGTCAGTTCATGCAGTGCAGTGAACTTTGCTTCCTTTTTCCTAGTTAGCTTCAGTAAAACTTAAATTTACCATTAAAACTACATCTTCTTTCTCTGTATATGAAATCACTATTCCACTAAAAAAAACCCCACAGTTATTTTTGTCTGTATGTTAAATTCAAAGAAAGAGGTGATGTCTTCAAAGTAATAGACCTTTGGCCATGTGAACACACAGCAAAGGAATGTAATGTGAACATTGCAACTCACAACACACTGGAAAATTACCCCAGAGCCTCCCTGCAACCTTATTCTTTCCCTTATACCTATCTCCTTTCAAGACTCAATGAAATCAGTCATACATCAATATGATTGAAGCAAAGAATACCATTTTATTTACATAACATGACCTTATTCCAGGATTTCAGTGAAGAACAACTGTCAGACTGCTGAATGCAGACAGAAGAACAACTGACTCACGATTTCAGGATTTTTTCTATCAAATACCTTATTTTGATATCCTTTTAACAAAGAGAAACCCTCCATGTAGGGATAGGCTTGAGGTGAACTAATATATTTTCATAACAAAGCAGAGGCGTTTAGATACCCATTGCTCTGCATATGCAACAAAGCTGTAAGGAAGGGGTGTGCTGGAGGAACGGCAGCCCCAGCACAGCCCATCCTGTCTCATGGGGCTGGGGGGTAGCTCAACCACACAGCATTGCTCTGTGATATATGTTGATATATCTCTGATAGCCAATGCACTAGTCACAGTTTGCTCCCTGACAAAAGGACCTCTGCCCTTGATATGTTAAGACACTGTTAGCCTCCTTCTAGGTAGAGAACTGCCAGACAGCAGGAATCTCATGGGAATGCTGAGAACTGAACCAGTGCCATACCAAAAAAAATATCTGAAGAAGCATTATAAAGCTGTTGGCATGAAACTATTTGAACAACCATGTCCTGCATTCTCCGTGGTCTCCATATAGTTTCAATCTGCAGCAATGGGGACAGCATTCCAGTTTCTAAGAGTGAAATCATGGGCAACTGTATCAAGGTCTGCTTTAGAAGAAGGTTTTTCAAATGTTGGTGGGGAAAGAGAAAAATTGCTTATCTAAGCCACTGCCTCAGCATCCTGGAGAATCTGAGCATTAAAATAATTTCTCAGTTCCATGTACAAATGCACACCAGGATTTCTGAACTAGGCATGTTAGCCTAAAATTAAACAATTATTCTGGTTGATTGTCCCTCTACTCTGTTTGTGTCATCTCACTCTTGTAAAAAATGAACATCAGTCTATGCACCATGCTCTGAGCATCACTGTCACATAGACATGGTGTCATTCACTCTGCAGCAGTAAAACAGACTTGATAGAAACAGAGCCAGACAACACCAATATACAGAAGATATACAAACCTACATCTTCTTTCTCCCCCAAAGAAATACATTCACCTGAACCTCACTGAAGAATTCTGTTGGATCACATGGGCTTCTTGGTATATAACATGATCTACACCTTACTTGCATTTATCTATGCTTGCCAAGCAGAAATGGGAAGAAATGGAATTGTTGTTTTTGTTTCTCCTAACATCAGAATAAATACTATGGCTTGATTTCAAAAGAACAATGCATGCAAACAGAAGTGATATTAAGTAGTAATGCAAAGTTCAACTATCTATTTTTGCTAGATGTTGGCATATGTTTGACTGGGATAACTACTGTCTTCTCTGAACTGCAACAGAAAGTAACTGGGCCTCTATTGTTTGGGAACCACTGGGCAACCATTACTGGCTGATCAGAAATATACTGTTTCCTGATGTATAGTAGCTAGTAGGTACAAATGGTGGTTAAAGGACTGTAACTGGTTAATTTGGGTGGATATTTTCCACATGAGATCTCATACTGCTCTTCAACCTGCTGAAATATGAAGTGCCAACTGGCATAACACTGTAAAACTCTGCTGCTAATATAAAACATATTAAGCCAAAAAAACAAGCAAGTCCTAGAAAGGAAAATAAAGCAAACAGAAGGCAAATATCCATTTCAGAATAAAAGAACATGATCAAATTAGCAAAGCATTGGGAAGACACCAGAAAAAAATGAGAAAAATAAAACTAAAGCAACAAAGAAATAGAAAAAACATCCCTGATTACACGTGTTTGAAAGCTTAGTTGTAATCTCTTTGGGTAATCCCATACAATGAAATATGCAGACTCATGGCTTACTCAAGGTGTTTGCTGCATCTTAATTCTGTGAGGTCATCATATTCAGGTGCATTTAGAAAATTTCACAACTAGAGCTAGGCAGGATGCAATTTCCTCTTCTGCAGATATTTTCTGATACTATGATGAATATGTTCTATAAATAAAAATCCAAACTTTTGGAGTAGAGCTGAGTATGCTGACATTTCAGTATCTTCAAAATTTTTGTCTTCATAATTTTTCCCTTCTCTCATGTAAGTATACTTACCTTTTCAAACAAACAAACAAAAATGTGTAGCTTCAAATTAAAAATGGAATTTTGAATTTCTAAACATTGAAACAGGTTGTTTCAATCATTTTGGTTCCATTTGTTCCTAATTTTTGGGGAAAGAGGAAATTAGTCAAAATCAATCTTTTACTGCTTAGAATTTTGGTTGCAGTGAATTGTCATTTTATGATGAGGATATATATCATAAAAACCCACTTAGCCAGGTTTCAAGAGAAGAAGAAAAGAAAAAAATATCCTTTCATTCAGCATTGCAGATCTACCTTCTTCAATGTTTTCTTTTTACAAAGCCAAATACTCTACAAATCAATACCGCATTGTCCATGCAGGTGTTCTTTGGTTCAACACCTTGATTTTGTGTTATTTTTTAAAGAGACAACTATTTCTGGCAGAGCTGTTCTTTCCTAGCTGCCCCTTCTGTCAACCATATGTACATACAGAGAAGGTTTTTTTCTGTAACACTTTATTTTTAATCGGGAATCAAAATTCCAAAGTAAGTGGACACATTGATATTCTGCCCAGACCTGTGTCTGCAGGACACTTGAGAAGTGATCCGAGCAGTATCCACAGAATGCTGAGATCTGAGGAACCTTTGCTCTCTTCTCCATAGCCACAGCTTCCAGTGCATGAAGTGTGTCACCAAACCCCAGTTTTAACTGGATAAATATTCCTTTATTTACTTTCTTTGATATACTGTTTGCTACTGTTGTTAATGCCTCCACTACATCCATCCAGGACACACAATATGCCCATTGCTTTCCTACCCCAGGACTAGGCAGAACTGACGTACAGCATCAGAATAGTGTTTCAGTCCATCAGTGCCAGAGACTGAGCATAAATGTGAGTAGTAGAGCTAAACAATATTTTTGTTGCTTCTTCTCAGTGCCTTCAATGTCTGACTCACACTTCTGTTCCCACTGGTGGCTGGTTCTGTTCCTGAGTATTTTGCAGGGGTCTGTAGGTCTTTAGTAGGCACTGAGGATATGACCAAAAGACATGGGCAGTGAAAGAGTCCTCTGGGCCTAATCAGTTAAACCTCTCCTAGATCCTTTGTATCCTGGTTCTTGTAAGTAAATATGTATATACAGGAGTTACTTAAAATAGACCAAACCAATAAGGCCTGTACAGAAATAGCCAAATAAATAAGTAAATAAATATAAGCACATTCCATTCTTCAGTTTTCTAGAACAACACTCTAGGACTGCTTTACATTTCCAATGGGACCTGACTATATGGAAAGTACAATATACAGTAGAATTAACTTTTGGGGTTTTTATTCAGCCATTTTTTTCTGTTCTATACACAGGTCATGACCTCTCAACTCCTGTTTATTTCTTCCCATGTTGACCTTTCACTGAAGCACAGGGCTAATTTTGTGCTCCAGTGACCAAGAATAGGAATTTGTCACTTTATTCAAAATGGAATGAATACAGGTATGTCTGGCAATCTCAGCTGGGCTTAACTCTCTGCATGCTGAAAACAGTCAAATAGCCAAGTGATCTCTATTAGGAAACATTTTCTGAAGTTGTGCTATTTTTTGTAACAAAAGAGTTTTGCATCTTTTGTCTGAAAAAGGGCTTTTCTTTTTTCTGTGCACAGCCGGGTACAGTTTTCTTTGTTGCAAAATACAATGAACTAAACAGAAGAAAATGACAGGTTAGAGGTCCATAGAAATTTGCAATGGTTCTAAGGGAGAACTTTCATTAGTGTTAAGAAATAACCTACATCTTAATTGTCTGCTGTACAAACAAAGTTTTATGTGTTATCTTTGACTGAGAAAGAAATAACTAATTTCTCCAGTAAGATGCCAGTAATGAATTCTTATGGACTAATCTTAATAAGTATGTGCAAAGTAATCTATGCCTCTCATGTTGAGTTATAAAATATAATTCTTTTCCTTATGCAAATACTTTCACTGGTACTTATCCATCTATTCAAATCTTATGTGCAGTAGGGCTCCTTTCTCTGACTGTAATTTCTGTAAAGGGAAAAGACGTCAGTGGATCCGTGCAGAATTTGAAGTTAACACTTAAGTCCTGTGTTAGAATTACAAAGGAGAAGGGTGCCAGCAAAAAAAACCCCAAAACAAAACACCCAGTAAGTCTCAAGTAAGAAAGTCAGTAGATTCAAGCATTACCTGCCGAAACAAATTAAGTTCTTCCATGAGCAATGGACTTTCACAGTGTGATTTCCTACAAACATATCCTGTATATTTCTGCCGTCTTGCTGCAGCGACCATTGCTTCCCTTTTCCTCCTGGTGGCTATATTACTGTAGTTTCAGTTCTTCATCACATGCCCTGATCTTTTCTCCTAAATACCCATTATCACTGTTGCTTTCCCAGATCCCGTCAATGCCTCGCAAACACACACGCGAGCTATGCCTGTGCTCTTTGGCCAGCCAGTGTGTGTGAGTTGGCTGGCCAACAGAACAACACTTTTAAACTAAAGGCACTGCCCCTCCTGTGGTGGAAACACTCATTTGGGCCACTAATCTCACAAAACTTGTCAAGAATTAGTGTATCTGATCACTTTATCACCTTAATTTTATTTACTGAAATTAAGTTCAAAGGTTACTTGCTGGGAGAACAAGAGACATAAATGGCATACTCCCGTAGGCTTCCTAAACCTCAGGAAACCAAGTCAAAAAAACCTCAGTGGATTTGGACCCTGCTACAGGTCACTGGCTGAACCGGTCTTGCACCTCCACCCAGGACAGAGACCTCCCACACATGTCTCCAGCTAAGCCAGTGGTTCCGATCTCATGAACATGAAACAAGTATCATTTCAGACAATTTGTGCAGATTTTTTTTGAGATAATTTGTGCAGAAATTTTGTCCCTCTCAGTTAAAATCAGTAAAATACTATCAAAATACAACATAACAAATATAAATTCGAATATTTTTTCTTAACAAACTTTAAAATATCTCTAAAATCCCAACAGTTCAGTATCTTCTAACAGTGTCAAAACTATGTACAGGAAAGGAGCAGAAAGGTGAGTTGTAAGGTCTGCTATGTGGTTTGGGACGTTCTCCTCAGAAAAAGTGTACTTTTAGTACATTACAAATGGCTGCCATATTTTATGTGTTAATTTTAAAATCAGAATCTCAGACCCCGGGGGAGGTCCTCCACACAATTTCACTGAATGGCCAGTGTCCTTGTCCCTCTTTCCTCAGTGCTGAGCAGCTGGCTGTCAGCCTTGGCACAGTTTGGCTTCATAACAGCCACATGAGCAAGAGATGCACCGAGCTGCTCAGTGCTGGGTCTGTCTGTGGGTGCGTGTGCGCTCAGGGGGCTGCAGGCAGATCATGGGATTCAGAAGCAATGCAGTTTGTTTGCTTTCCAGTACAAACATCTAAGTGATCGCTGCTGTTTCCTATTCTGAGAACAAGGAAATACAGGTGTGGGTGAAATGGATTGTGGTACATTTGTAATGGCAATCACATGTAGTACAAACATTATGGAGAGGCACGACATCTTTTCACCTTTCACTTAGCTGAAAAGTCCCTACTTTCTACTTTCCAAGGTGGAAAAGTAGATCCTACACTTGGCTAAAACATGATTTCCAGATTCACCTGAAGTATGCCAAAACACATACATAAAATATTCATATGACTTAAGAGAAGGACAAGAAGGATCCTAAAATCAAGATGAACTAGTTTCAACTTTTCTCCAGCAAATACAGACTCCTGCCAAACACAGACAACTATTTAGCAGAACAATTCCATGAAAGCACTTAAGTAATGCATAATCTAGTTAATGTAGTAGTTACTGTTGATTAATACTACCCCACCTTAGGAAATTCTTCCTGCTCAATCTAGGTAGGGCATTTTAGTCACAGCTAGGAGCATATTCTTCATCTTACAGACATGAAACATTGTGTCATTCAATATTTTCAGTCCTCACCTCTCAAAGTGCGGAGTATGATGCCAAGGGAGTGGGTATCAGTGAAGAACATGTGCTTCTGGACCAGCAGACCTTTAATATCTTACAGTATTATTACTGAGGCTTCAATTCATCCAATTTGCTGACAAGTTAAGGATCCAGCTTTCATAAGGTAGTGGAAGCTATGCTCACCAGTGCCAGAAGAGAGCCTATCTTTTAATCTGTTTATCAATATATCTATCGATTTTTTCTGTAAATTATGCCTTCCTATTAGAATATGTCAGTATGTATGTACACAGATTATTGTTTCTTACTGACCTACACTCATTGTGCAGCATTCTACTACTAGAACCAGATCATCAGCAGCATTCTGTTCCGGTCAAGGGCTCTGGCTCCTTCCCTGAGCTGTAAGGTTTTATGCAAGTGGCAGAGCTGGGAAGCATCAGCACCAGAACCATCCCTGCTAGCCCTGGCACTTGCATACTAACTGCTTCTATGGTGACCACTTAACTCTCACACACTGAACTCTAACAGGGAAAAAAAACCTCCAAACCTACAACCTAAACAGAACAGAGCAGCATCCCTAAACAGCCCAATACCAACCTTCTTGTGCTTTACAGTGTTTTACATGGGAATTTTTCCTCTGTGAGCATGCACATGCTTTGATTTTGATCTTTTAAAATTTCTGCGCCCCTTAGGTTGTATTCTTTCACTCCAGAATAACTCTTACTGTGACAGATGAACTGGAACAAGTGTGGGCTTCCTCACAGCCACTTCCTGTCAAAGTGCCCTGTGCTAAGCAGCAAGCTGTGCAGTCAAATGGAAGGAAGCACAAAAGTCCACTTTTCCCTTATCCCTTCCCCATGGCAACCTGACCAAGAACAGTGACTCCCAGCAGCACAGCTGAGGCCTGAAACTGTGCTGAATTACTCCGAAAGAGCATCTCCTGGCCCTCGCCAGCAGAACCCAATGGAAATATGTGACCTGCCACTGCAGAACCCCTTGTCCGATGTTGCGTTTGTACTGCAACAGCCAACACAGGTCAGACCCTTTTAGGAAGCTGACTTAATGATTCTCAAATCTAATTTAAAGTGAACCAGTGAACCTAGAACTATTCAGCAGACAGGTTCTGCAATTAGAGGGAATTACATTAAGCAGTCAAAAAACCCCATAGAAATATCAAACTTCCTTGAATTAGGTATTGAAATAAAATACTTTTTCTCATGGCTGACCTTTGTTAGTTACATGTAAACTGAACTGATGATAAGTTACTGAGCTAGCAAATTAGCTACTTGCAGTTGTTGACAGGGTCAGCAAGAAATCTACCACATTTTTAAACAAAAATAAAATAATCGCGTAGATATTGTACATTACTCACTTCATATCTACTTCTTGTCCTTAATGACATTCAGAAACCATTGGCAGCAGGAAGAGGAAAAACAGATCTTGGGGGTTTCACACTCTGTACTAAGTGTAGTCAGAAATTTAGCACCATAAGTTTTGGCTCAAGAGCAATAACAGTATCTATCTGTTGTGCTTTCAACCACATAAGTAATAGAATTGACCTCAATGGTGAGTAGAAAAAGGACCAAACTCTCCTACCTTGGTTAATAGCATTTCAGTAGAACTATAGCCTATATTATAATGATTCTGCACAACCAACTTTTTGGCTTGTGGCAGCAAAGGAGACCAACAGTTCATTATAGGAACACTGGCTCTGTGATTAACTCTTGGGACCGTATTAGTAAGTTGGAGCACAGCTAATCAAGGCCCTGAATGCATTTTTGAGTGAGAGCACCTTACAGTTAACAGCTCTAACAAATGTATATGAACAACATTTTAATGCCACAATAAAGGTCAAAGGTGGCTGTTTAGCAGACTTGTCTTGTTTTAACATCTGCCCATTCAGTCTATGTGCTGCTCCCAAGGTAACGTCTGTTGGATCGCAGCTGATCTACACAATGAACACACTGCTGTGGTCATCACAGGCATTCGGATGAGCTACATGATTAAAATTTGGTTTGGTCATCCCAATTTAATCCTTTCTTGTAGTCAACATGTCCACATATAGCTCTAGTGTGCAGAGCACAGTGCCCTAAAGCAGCAGAAAACATCATGCAATGGAAATATTTAAAATAAGAAAACAAAAACTTAACAGATAGAAATATTTTCTGCTACAAATATTGTTAGAATTTTAAAGCAGCTTCTCTTCTGTCTATCTAGTTTCACCTTTCTCTTCTGTTGGAGGCCTTTTGGCATTTGTGCTGGTCCTCTGAATCTAACTATTTTGCCTCTCTTCCAGTATGTTACCCAACTCTGTTGTTCCTTCCAGTATTTGGCATTTGCTTTAGAATTATGTTTGTCCATCTGTTATTTGTCCTTTTGGTGATGCGTTCTGCCGATTCCCATTTGTTCCTCTCAGCTTTCTCAACAATTTGAGCTTCTGAAGTGTTGTGGCATCAGTCAACTCTATCTCGGCCCAGGAGGGCATTTGTACAGAACGACAGAAAGAACAAAAAATGGCCTAGACCAGTATTTCTTTTTCTTTAGGAACTCACAGATACACTTTTTTCCAGTGGTTGTTCCAAGCAGCTGATTTCACTGGTTCAAGGAATGTGTGTTGCAAGGGGCTTTCTTCTATTTTGTTTTCTGTTTTGCTCCTTCCATCTTTCTGGATGTTAGTAAGCAGTGTGAAATCATGAAAAGGCTATAACGTCAGCAGATACTCTTCCAGTCTTGAGTGAGCTTGCATGTTTCTGATAAATGTTTCTTCCCCTCTGTGAACACAACCACCCCCTTTATCAACTGTTCACAAAGGTTACTGGCTTGATCTGGCCTAAGGAGAACCACAACTCCGCTAATTTTTTTTTTTTTAATTTTCTTTTTTCCCTCTGGTTATATCTTTTTTATCCCTTAAAAAAAAAAAAAAAATCAACACCCTGCATGCATTTGCTGAACGTGACCTTTACTTGGCATGACTTCATTTTTCAGGCTTAGAACATTTGGTAGACAGAATTCTAAATTTGTCAGCTCACAAGTTGCCTGTGCATAGCAGTGTGGCATGACTAAAGGGATGCTCAGCTATTGATCAATAACACAGATTCTGTTTTCTTCCCCACCACACCTCTGAAAGCCCATTTTAAGGTCACACTATGGCTAGCCCTAATGCACTAGCTTTAGCAATTATACTGGTTTTGCAGAGCATTGTTTGGCAGTCAGGCTTTAGATAGGACCATTTCTCCTTTGATACATCCCTTTTGATTTAGACTCATCCAGTAATGCAGTCTTATTGGAAAATCAGATTTCTCAGGAAAACAGAACATTCTCCCGGAAAACCTGATTTTTTATAAGTGCGGATATAGTTTGTATCAGTGGCCCTTGGAGAGATCTGAGTGGTGTAGAGGAATGAAGGATAATTACATCACTTTATTTTCAGCTTTTAAATTAGGCATTGGTTAAAATGTTTACTTAGGTGCATTGAACTCATGTAATTTCTGGCCTTACCCCACTGAAAATGTGAATTTTGCCAATAACAATAAGAGACAGGTATTCAACAGCACTTTTCAGAGTAGGCATGTCTTTGAAAGGAGGGATAATTTTTTTCTTCCCTCCCTTTCCCTTCCCGTCCCCAACCAAAAGGCTCCCAAGCCCACAGCTTTCATTATATAAATACTGGGTATGAAGAATAATTTATTAAATGTTTATGATGTGGGTAGGATGTTGGTTTTGATCAAATCACAAAATCAGGAAGCCCAAATTTGTAAGGAAACCCTGAACAAAGCACCCATGGTATGTACAGGTTCACTGGGGTTTGCAGACGATTGCTTTGCACGTGCAGGTTGGTTGGAGCATGCAAGCCCACTCTGCTCCTGAACATGCAAACAAACCTCTGGTCACACAGAACAAACAGACCACTGTGCCTACAGAGAAACCATCCCCACATCTTCAGAGTTCTGAAAATCTGACACTATCAACCAGATCTCATACAGGTGACCAGGTTCTGCCCTTGAGCTCTAGCACAGGCAGAGAAGGCATGTGCTGCTTTGAGACCATCTCGCTGACCAAGTGTGCCAGAGCACGGAGCAGTAGCACACTAACATTACCATTATTATACAACAGGCATAAATATGACAGGAGGGATGAAAAGGAACCAAAACCTTCTACTAATGCTGCAGATAATTGCTTTCTGATTGGAATCACTAATCAATTTTTACTCTTAAATATTTTGATTCTAATCTAAAACCATAAAGTTTGTGCCCACAACACCCTTGGACACTGAAGATGTGGAAAATGAGGGAAAAACATAAGTGCTAGGTAACACATTTACAATTGCAAGAAAGAGGTGTGAATAGTGCAGTAATGACAAATGTATGCAGTTAATTACAGTTTCAGTGTTGATCATAAAAGGCCTGTTGGAAACAAAATTAATGTAGCATCTTTCAAAGGAAAGGCCAAATATAACCAGATAACAATTGACCATTCGGTCTAACATGGTCAGCAGTCATTAAATCACATCTCATTCTTATTCCTGTAATACATCAATCCAGAAGTTGCCATTGCAGTGAGAGACATCAGCTTAGGAAAGCACTAATCAGCTGATACACGCAAACATCATTATTACATTGCAACATACAAGGAAAGCCACATTGTCTTTTCAGATGCTACTCCAGCGAGGTGTACAAATCTAATAATATTTCTCTGCAGGAGGCTGCTTACCTTATACCATCATGTTACAAGACTTTACACTTTTAAAATAATTAAAACATTCCAGTTGCAGCCGTGTCATATTTAAACAGCAGCAGCTATAGGAGGATTACAGTCGTGGCCTCCTATACTGCACACAGGTTAAATTCGAAGGCTTGCTGGCTGTAAGCTAGTTAGAGGCACTGCAAAAGTGAGATTTAACTTTGCTGTTCAGTAAAGGGGGAAATAGAGGAATCTCCACAGACTACTAGCCCTGTACAGCACACATTGTTAGTCAAAAGAGAGAATGGTAATTCTGCATTATAAACAAGAGCACATTCCTCTCTTTTTATTCCTGAGAGCTACAATTAAAGGATGCAAGTCATAAAACAGTGTATTATGTGATGCATTGTTTTTAATCTTACTGCCTTGTATTATATATCAGGTTCATATAATTCTTCAGACAGGAAAAGGCTTGTTCCATAAAAATACAGACATCTGCAACTGAAATATAAGTTCACGCACAAGCAATGTATATATCACCAAACCAGCAAACTAACTCACTTACTTAATACACTAAACTTCAGGTTCTTCCTATATTATGTGAAATGGCTTGAAACAGGAGGCAGCTGCCAGGAAACATCACTGCTTCTTTGCTCAAGAGAGACAGGGGAAGGAAGAATGAAGAAAAAAATTCCCTCGATGGATGCCACAATAGCATGTCTTTCATTATCGCCCTGTGTCAAGGCACTGTGTAATGTTCATTGTGCATGCATAGTAAATTACTATTTACCTGCCAGTGCCTTTGATAAGTCAGTCTTTTCTCCCTCTTTTCGTCCACACAGCATGGAACAGTGAAACCTCTTTGCCTATAATTCTTATTAAGGTGATACCTTTTCTGAATAAGAAAGTACACACTTCCAAAGGAGGCATTCTCTTGGGTTTTTAAGGGCCATTGTTTTTATTGTTTTCCTTTTATTTCTCCCACCCTGCTGTGTTTTAATGCTATAGTGACTTCTGTGTATACAACTCTCATATTGAAATGTCTGCTGCAGATATATGCAATATTAAAGAGTGCTTATGAATTTTTGACATCTAATTAGTCGCTACCCAGTTAACATGTCAAGACTCAGAGGGATTAGGGAGTCAGCCCTTTCTGAATAAGTTAAAGCTATGCCCTGTCCTTTTCATGTATTATTCTTTAATGTAGGTGGTGATTATTTTGCTGTGATTAATTGATGAAGCTCATTGGTCTGGCAAGTGTTACAGAATTCACCATTCCTCACTTTTATTTCTCTCTGTAGGGTTTTCCCACTTATTTGAAAGGAATTGGTTCTATTCTGTCTGTGAAGCCTCATTGTCTTTCCTCAATACATGCACATCGGTTTCTCTTAAGATTTTATCTATTTAATTTTACATCTTTTCTACTATAAAGGAAGAAGATAATTAATAAAACTTGTTTTATTTTAAGTCACATGTTGCAAATAGGGTTTCTGTGAAGTGGCATTTATTTTTGTTTTTAAAATTTACTTTTAGATAAAATTATACGTGTGTGTTTTGCAGGATAAAAATAAATTTTAATGTTTTATGGTTTGGTGTGGTTTGTGGGGTATTTTTTAGTGTTTTATAAAGTCCCCCACATTCAACAAGGCTTGGAGGATTTGGTCCCTGACTATAAGCAATGTTTCACCCAGGCAAATTTCATTTTTTTTTTCAGCATTTTGAGTGTTTTTTTTCTTAGAGATGATATAATATTCTCTGTTGTCAGCTATGGTGAATTATATCAATTTTAGCATCCAAATGGAAGCCTTAATTATACAATCTCTGTTTTCCATGTGCACGTTCTTCTATAAAAGGAACAAAAAAAAAAGAAAAAAGAAAAAGAAAAAAAAAAGGAATGTTGGGGCAAATCTTTAAACACCTGTAGAAATCTAAGTGAT